>NC_081181.1:47679424-48042661 GCF_029867415.1 Vicia villosa | reverse complement strand
TTTCCTACTACTAGGATTTTTGTCTCCTTGTACTAATCAGCCTATCATGGCTCTTTTTCAAAAATCAATGCATTTTATGCTCAAAATCAACATTTTCATTTTTTCTGTTTTGAATACGTAAACGTCCTAATGATAATTTTGAATGAACATGTGCATTTGAATATGATTGATGTTTACCAGGAAAAACAGGAATAGCATTCAGCTAATGTCCCAATCATTTGGACATCATCCCGAAACCAGCATCAGAAGAAAAATCTCCAACAGAGATGCATTTCTCAGCAAATTCCTTAATAAGATTTTTCTCTCCAACAAAGTGATTCGAGAAATCTTATTCCCCAGCAGGGCTGTTCCAGATTACTATCCCCAGAAGGTGTGATCTCCACGCCAGGACTTAGTTAAATAGTGTATCGGAGGATTATGCATCTTCCTCCTTCCCACTTTAAAGGGCATCAAAATCAGAACTTTCCAATTACCGTTCATCCCCGAACGGTAGTCAAAGATCCTTCAACAGAGTACCATGGTTCTCAAAAAAGGTTCCCAGCCGAGGGTACTCAAACAAGACGACAAAAGATCATCAACAATCACAATACCTTCATCTCCAGATGACTGACTGGCTGGGATTTATTTTCCCAACCATACATCATACATCATACATCATACATCATACATCATACATCATACATCATACATCATATATCCTACATCATACGTCATACACATATTCATACACAGCATATAATATTTCATGACAAACACATACATAACATGCATATTTCTCCTTTAGTTAGAGAATCTCATGCATTACATACATCATGCCATTACATATCACTAACTTGATTTTTCAGGCAGACGAATGTCTTCAGCAAAGATGTTCTCAATCACATGCAGTGTTCCCCTTGAACTCTATTCAAATAAGCAGTCCTCTCAGATATAATCAAGCCAAGGATTCATTCTGAAGAGATCTCTCCTTTCAAATCACTTATCAACTAAAAAACAAGCAACAAAGATCTAAAGCTGATACCTCAGACGGTTCCAGAACGATCTACCATCGAAGATCTAAAGCTGATACCTCAGACGGTTCCAGAACGATCTACCATCGAAGATCTAAAGCTGATACCTCAGACGGTTCCACAACGATCAACTTTCAAAATCTAAAGCGGAAAAACTTTGGACAGTTCCGTAACGATCATCCTCCTAGACTTAAAGCGGTAACCTTGGAAGTTCTACGTAGAGGTTCTCAAATCCTTCATCAAGATATAATCAATGGATTCATTCTGGTGAACAAACCATCAACACAATTGCCAGATGGCATCTGAAAGCCCATCTCAGGTAATGTTTCAATCTTCCAACAACATTTCTCAGACAACATTCAAAGACAAATTCCAGCATCACTCCCGATGGAGGTAAGTGCAAATTTTCAGGGCATCTAAAATATTCAATCATCTTCTACCTTCAGATTTCAAACAATCTCTTCAGGTTTAAGAAGATTGAATAGGGGCAACTGTTATACCCCAAAATTTGCCCGCATCTTTTTTCAAGAAAACTTCAATCTAAAAATTAAGAGTTTCATATAATCTTGGATTTTCACATCCTGATTTATGAATACTTGGTTTTTAGAATTTTTCTTATACGGTATTTTGGCTCGCTGGTGGATTTATTCTTACGCAAACGCCAACTACTGTTTATTACTTCACACACGCTATTTATTTGATATTTATTTACAGATAAGTAGTACTGACGCAATTGGTACAGAACTAAATCTTTTGCAGGCACAGAGTCTGGAGATCAGACTGTACTGGTAACAAGTAAATTATTACTAATTCTTGTCTCCCACTAACTTTTTGTACTAAATTCCATTATTTTCAAAATCTCTTTTCAAATCTCTTTTTCAAAAATCAAATCTTAACTTTATTCTACACATCTCTCTTTTTCCAACACTATCATACACTTTCTTTCAAATCTTTCTTCCACTCAAGTTTTCTTTTGTACGGAATCACTTCATTCCCCAACGTATCTATCCTTCTTTTCATTCTATAAATACCTCTCATTTTTTCCATAAAATCTCAGATCAAATTCTAACTCATCTCTCAAATTTCTACTTCATATTCATTCTTTCTTCTTCCCCGGCAAAATGGCGAAGCGGATGGAAACGTGTTTTCTTATGGTCATCACCATTGCTACGGTGATCATGTCCTTCTTCTGTCTGCATAGTCCTGAAAAATGTGGACCTGCGATGGTTACACTCCCGATCATCTATTTTCTGTTGGTCATAGCATGGGTTATTAATCGTCATTCTTAAAGTTTGCCGTATCTCTTGTTTTCTTAAATGTACCGTTTACTCGTCGTACCGTTCATTATAGTATGTAATGTTTGTACTGTCAGTATTAAATGTTGTACTATTTGTCATACTGTTGCTTAATTATTCAGATAATATTTTGTGTGTTTTCTGCCAGTTAAATATTTATTTTTCTGTGCATTAAATGATTTTCAGGGTTATTATCGGTAATTTTGCTCGCGTACAGTACATATTAATTATTTATTATGTCTGTGTTTTTTAACAAGTCATGTAAATAAACTTTCATCTTTCACATAAAACAAAAACAACAAAAAATAATATTAACTTTGACTGTTGAATTTTCACTCTAAACAGTCAGTTGACAGTCAAACCACTGACAGTGTAATTCTCCGTGTTTTGTGCCATCAATCAAATCAAACTTTTGCATTTCAAAATTCCAAGATTTTTGCTCTAGAAGTCTTCTGAATATCACATGATTAGCAGAGACTCAACACTGCACAAAAATCAGGTACGCTTAACTATCTCCTACACAAACAGTCCCTAACTAGGATTTCTTGTTTTTTTCAGGAGAACAAGTTTTTGAGACCTCAAATGGATTTCATGGACCTCCATATATCTCAAAGTACCATCATACAAATTTTCAAACTTCAATTCGCTCAGACGCACAGTCAGCAGCTCAAACAGTCAACAGACGACCCGTTTGACCAAAAAAGTCAACAGACAGTCAAAAATGAATTTTTTTGTCAAAGTCCATAATTTGTCAAAGGATTCATCATTTGATCATTGGATGATCATAATTCATCAAGGAAAGATCAAAAATCAACAAAACCCTAAGTTTCAAAACTAGGGTTTTCTCCTAAAAAGTCAACTGAACTTTGACTGGTCATAACTCTCTCATACTTCATCCAAAAAATTCAAACCAAAGCTTATTTTGAAGGAAATTCAATTATATTTCAAATGCAATTTGTCCCATGATCATTTGATTCACCATTTGAAAAATATGAATCAAGACATTACAGGTCATTTTCAAAGTCAACAAAAAGTCACTTTTTTCAAAAGGACACACAAGGAGCATGGAAAATCATTTTGACATGAGACCAAAGACATTGGTTAGAGGACTCTTGGAGGTTTCCAAAAAGTGCAAGATCTCCTTCATATAATAAAAATTGAGGGATTTACACCTTGTTGAAGTTGGCTAAATTTTGGGAAAATGCATAAAACCAACATTGATCAAAAATGTATTTTTTCCAAATGGGGCCAAGTTTTCATAGTTCAAACATGTCTACCATGATATAATGGGCCTCCCACGACCAAGACAAAGCCCACATCATTTTTATTCCATTTTTGGTTTAATTTTATCCCATTTAAGATTAAATTGAAAATGGAAAATGGAAGGATAATGCTTGGCTTAGTTTCTAAGCATGACTCATCAAGGAATCAATCAAAACTCTGCCCCAAGCCAAGTACAGCAGAAGGAGAGTGGAAAGTCAAGCCATGGTAGCTTAAATGCAAAGCCACATGTGTTGAAAAAGTCAAGAATTCAACAAAAGCACTTAATGCCTTTTAGCTTAGTTCTTAAGCACTTCAATGCTTATATAAGAGCTAACATACTTCAGTAAAGAAGGGAGCACGAATTCAGAGCCAATAGAATCCTTATACCACTCTTGTAATCACTTGTAGTTTTGAAGAAAATTTGAAATTCGAATTTTAAATTCAAGCTCATTTCAATAGAAACTAAACATTTAAACACATTCCCTAACCTTCATTGAATATATCCCAATCACTTTCAACAAGCAAAGCACTCAGAATCAAGCTTCATAGCTCACGGTTTGCTCAAACAAAAACTAACCAAAATCACATTATATGTGCATATTTAACACGATGTAATCGTATATTTGAACTAGGCGTGATGTTCTGATCGTTTCTGGACATTTAATTAAGGTTTGGTTAAGTATTCACGAAGATACCATTCTAAGGTTTGTGAACTTAAATTTAGGGCTTTCCATTAGAAGCAAAATTAAGTAAAATTAATGGCATATTCGAACTCAGTGAGCCAAGCCCAGTCGAATGAACATGTCGCGCCAAATTTCTTTTCCTGTTTACCCATATTCGCTATTTTGCAGGTTTGGAACTCATCAATTATAGCGCTTTTCTCATAAAAGCGCTGTTAAAAGTGTGGCGAGAGGTTGAAGATGAAGACGTGTCCCCTCCCCACTGGCCAGTCTGCGCGCGCGTGTTTTTTAAATAATCCTCGGATTTAGTGTCTGCATGTGTGTCACGTGTGGTGGTCCCTCGCAATCTGAGCCATCTGATCTCATTAATTCACTCATCCAACGCATCATAATGAAGCCCCATACCATGGACTTTATTTAATAACCACATCTGATTATTGTCTTTATATTTTCTATTTTATTTTAATTTCTTTATAAAATTGATTAAAAATAGTTTTAAATATCCAAAAAATACACAAAAAATATTTTTAGGCTTCTAAAATAATATTTTATTTTCTGATATAAAAATATTTTATTTTTCTTCATAATTAAATATTTTGTATAATTAATTAGATAATATGCATATAGTTATCTTTTAATTATTTTAACCAATCAAAAAATCATAAAAAAAATTTTGTTCTTTATATAAAATATAGTTTATATATTTTAGGCTAATTTTGCACATATTTAGAATAATTTTCTATTTAAGTTTTAATTATTTGTATAATTATGTGATTATTTAACTTAATGATTTCAAAATCAATTTCAAAAATTCCAAAAATTAGTTTTGTTTTAAAATTAATTGACAAGTATTTTGAACCTATTTTAAACATTTTTTTTAGGTTTAAATTTTATTTCCATCTTTTTCTCATTTTAATTAAATTAATCATGCATTAATTATAATTAAAATCAATCATAAAAAATCCAAAAACACTTCTTTATTTTCTTGCAATTTAAATTCCTAGATAAATGTATAGGTTGTCAAATTCATGTAAATAGCGTAGTTTACATTTCCTGCACAATCGATGTAATAGCGTAGATTTACTTTCTGCATTTTACATTTCCGCATTTTAAATACCAGCACATATAAAACTGCGTGTATGCCAAAGATAAAAATTGAATCGTTAGATCACTAACTTCAAAGATAAAATATCTGAATCAGAACACAATCACACTTGCACCTCTTAGGATAATCCCTCTTTTCACTCTTTTCAAAATCAAAATCAAATTTAAATGCAAAATCAAACTTTCGTTTATATCCGGTGAAAGGATAGTTTTTTAAAGGAAATAGGATAAAGACCTTATAACTCAGGGTAGACCTCCTAATTTGCTTGCTCAAATCAAAACAAACAAAATCTCATATATCATTGTTTTTCAAAATAAAACTTTCAAAAAGACAATACTTTGTATATATCCAAACAAGGATCATTACGAGGTTAACGTTCTTTTTTCAAAACATCTTTTGAAAGATAAAAACACTTTGTATACATCCGCACAAGGATCATTACAAAGTCAATTTACAAAGGTATTTGAAACCACATACGAGCATTTCAAGGCAATAGAAAAGTAATTGAAAACAAGTGAGCTAAGCAAATTAAAGAGCCCATGGATAACCATGGATACAAAGGGTGCTAACACCTTCCCTTTGTATAACCTACCCCCTTACCCAGAATTTCTTAAAGGTCTTTTTTCTGTTTCTTTTATAAACCTTTCCTTAATTGGATAAAATAAAAGGTCGGTGGCGACTCTCTGATTTTCAAAAACACAAAAGCAGAAATAAAAAAGAGTCAGTTCGCGTATCTCTCCGCGAGAGGTATGGTAAAAAACCGAGGGCGACAGAAGGGATTTCAGCTTCTGAATTCTCAAGGGCCAGAAGAATTTCAGCCAAATTCTTTGGGGGTGTAGGAGCAGCAGGTTCTGAAGGGTATTCAACTTCTGGATATACCATATTTGGTGCCTTAGCAGAGGGATTCTTCCTTAACCAGTTGAATATGAACTGAAAGTCTCCAGTCAGAACATTGATTTGAGGCTTCCACACGACCATAGCCAAAGGACGAACTTCTTCAAGCTCATCAACAAATTCCTTCTCTTCAAGAGATTTCCAGCTCCTGATGGGAAAGACATAGCTATCTTCAAAGTCCATCAAGAAACCAAAAGGACCAGGAGCTTCAGCTTCACAAGCTTTCTGAAGCTTTAGAAAGTCAGAATGTATCTCCCTTCTGAAAGATCTCTAGAGACCTCTTGTAGCAGCATAACCCGTCCTAGCATTATGTGCAACCTTCAAGGCTTCTAGTCCTGTCTGTACCTTTTTCTTCAGAAATTCAAAACTTACACCAACTGATAGTTCATGTTTGGGGGTTTTGAATTGGGTAGAAGAAGAAGAATATGAGTTAAGAATGAAGTAGGGTTCAGGTTCTCTATCAAGAGAAAGCAATGATTTTGCTTCATCCTCAAATTCCAGGTTCACAAAGGCAGGATCAGGACGAGGTTTGGGAGTATAGTTGCAGGCGCGAAAAAGTTCATGTAAAGAATCAGAATGTGGAGATTCTGATGCAGTGGGGTTGAAGGGAACAGGTGAGGCAACAGGTTCATAATTTGAATGAGGAGGGGGTTAAGTGTTGAAAGTATTTGTGGGTAAATATATTCGGTATATATCGTATCCACAGGGATTGGTTTAATATTACTGCCGTTCTATAGTTGGCTATTTTGAGTGAGAAAAAGTAGTTGAATTTGTTTTGTGGTTATAACTATGCTATTAAATCTAAACAATAATTTAAATGCAAATTCTGAAAGTTTGTTAACGATTAAAGAGATATGTTGAGTTTTAGGGTTCATTAACATATTCCTATACAATTTGTTAATTAAATCACAATTGAACAATCATTTGAATTATTATCTTCACTTATCCTCAAATATGATTCCATGTTTGCAAATCAAATTAGATAAACTTTTACCGTTATGAGATTCGATCTCTCAGGATATCAATATCGATAATAGTAATAAAGAACAATAATTATGAAAACTCAATCACAATTCCATCTCTACAAATTGGGACTGAATCAATATAGTAACCTAGGGCAAAAGTTAGGATCTTTTCTTTCGATCAAACATTCCACAATAATTTAATATAAAAACAAGGTTTCTTATTGATAATAAATTCAAACAATTGTTAATAGGAATTAATCAATGGTATTGCATATTCATAGGCTAACTACTACCTTAAACTCAACAAGAGGAATTTAGCTCTCCATAGACATGAAGAACACACAAGAATTAATGGAGGGATTCATCTTCATCAAAGGAATGTCTTCAATTGGTAAAGAATCCACCTTCAATTGTTGTTCTCAGCTTCAGAATCAGAATGCTCTCCTAATTTCGCTCACCAAAAGTTAGTCCCTTTACTTGAAGACTAGGGCTTCTATTTATAATTTTTGGGCCTGAAACGTCGCTTCCGCGGCGCGGCAACGGATTACCGCGGCGCGGTCAAAAACAGTGAGTTTGGCGCGGCGCTGTCTTGGACTCCCGCGGCGCGCCCTTGCTAAAACTTCTTCTTTTTGCTTTGCCTTTGAGACTTCCAGCTTTCTTTCCTCTTCATGTTCTTATAAAGCTCCTTTTCAGCTCCAAACCTGCATCAATAGTACCCACAAGTGATTCGATTTTCTTTACAACATGAACTAAACTTATTCAGTTCAATTCTTACTAAAAACCTATGGATCTATCACAATTTGCATTAGTTTAGAAAAGAAATTACTTATATTAACACATGAATTTACCATTAATTCATTCCTAACAAACTCTCCCCAACTTAGAGCTTTGTTTGTCCCTAAACAAAATTACTTACCTCCAACTAAACATACCGACAATCATGCAACAAGTTTTTCAAAAAGGTTTTTCAAGTGGTTCAATTCAGTAACCAAGTCAAATACTCCTCCTCTTCCTGCAAGCTCAGAACATACACACGAAACAAATTTTGAAAGCAAATTACCTCCAGAAGTTCAAAACACTACACAATTGTAATTGAATTAGCACTAATCACTATCATCAAAAAGTATGATGAATAACAGAGGGGTTAAACACTCATCCAAACAATTAAATCAACAAGAATCCATATCATACGTTCACCAAATTGTTAGCATCAAGTCCTGTGGAATCTGAGAATCAGAAGGTCTTTCTAAGGTTGTAATGTGGTTTTGAAGGCTTCATACTTCTGGATTAAAGAAAGAGCTTTAGTCTCCTTGACTTGGGCATTCCCTTCATGAGTCATCTTCAAGGATTCAAAGATGTCATAGGTAGTTTCTCTGTTTGATATCTTCTCATATTCAGCATGAGAAATAGTGTAACACCCCATTTCTACCCGACAAATATATATAAATCAGAGTTTTTCAAAATTTCTCAATAAACAAATGAGGCGTCACATAATCAAAACAAAACAAATCACCTCGTCGCATAAAGCGGATACATAGCACCTTTGAAATAGAATAACTTATTTTATTAAAACACAGCGGAATCACTTAAGAATGTATTCAATAAAATATCTTCAGTTAACTTAACATTTTGTCCAACCAAAATTAAACAATTAGATAGCAACATCAATAATAGTATAAATCGTTCCCCCCAGAGTGCTACGTATCAGAGCGACAACCGACTCGAGTAACGGCAACTAAATCTTCATACTTGAATACCTGCACGTTGCCAATATAAAGGCAACGGCGAAACAAGAAAAAAGGGTGAGATATCAAATCATATAAGTGGGCGCATGATAAATTGCATGCTAGGATTCAGACATATAAAATCATTACATCGCAAGTATCAACAGTTACCATACACATCATACTTCCACATTTCATTAATCTCACATACTTTTCATCACACAACAAGTCATAATCATGTAAATAGTATCATCTAATAAATTTCACATATTCAAGTAAGCACAAAATTCAATAGTATAATACTCAAAAGATTTAATACTATTATCCCAAATATATACACAATCCATCATTATCACATATTCACACGTTTAACCAATTATATATCAAAACATCACCAATTTCAATTATCACATCTCATGTACACATGACAATCACATAAATGCATATGTTCAAACATCACTTAACCTCAATGTGACTCAATGCAAGACATGTGACTCTATGCATGTGGTACCCAATGTGGACCCAAAGTTCCACCGCTTCCGATTCATATAGAATCTAGCCACGCTTCAGATCCGGACAAGACCAAAGCCACCAAATGTAAACATATAGTTTACCGCTTTCCGATTCACTCTAGAATCCAAGCCACGCTTATGTTTCAAAGCAAACCACCTTTGTTTCAAGGCATCCATGATATGAATGTATGTACAATATTAATCAAACATATGCAATTAAGATCATCTCTACCATCTTAATATTTAGCATATCACAATAATTCAACTCGATGAATTATCCACCAATTGTACACAACATTCACAACACATACATATCATTCACATATAAAAGGTCAATTAATCAATTACGATTCACAAAATCCAATTAACACTAGTAACCATACTATCTCATGTTAATTCTCATTTTGCCCATTATATATGAACATACACATTTAAAATCAAGCAATTAATCATTAAAATTAATGCTATCCAACTACCCACAGAGAATCAATATCAAAACAAAATCATTGACATAATAATATATATTTCTCAACATACATATTCAATCAAAACACAATTACGGATAAATTCTCAAAATATCGTAATTTATCGACAAACCAAATAGTTAATCTAATTCCAAACTATATTCTAATCAATTAAACACATTGAAATTAATTCAACTATTAATTTAATCAACCAATTAATAATCACACTATATTAATTTAATTCAATTCTATTTCTACTCCATTTCCAATTTCTAGCATTCTATTGCTCAAGACCATTTTTATTGAAAAGAATATCGCGCTAGCTTTCTAACGCTTCGAACGGGGACTCGAACGGAGTTACGGTTTAAAAGATATAAATTGTTGAAGTTTCAATGATAAAGCAAACACCGACATTATACACTGACAACTCTAAACATGTCAGAATTACTCAAAACAAACAAAAGCATGACTCTTAGTAATTCAAAATAACTCTAGCAACTTTATTGTCAACTCTATTGACAACTCTATTAGCAACTTTAACAACTCTATTCAAATTATAATAATTTAAATTAGCTCATTACTCTAATTATTTATATTTAATTCTAAAACTCCTAAAATTATTACAAATAATATTAATTCCAATTCCATTATATTCTATTCCTAAAATGTGTGTCAAGTTCCATCACGAAACAAATATTTATTTATAAAGAATATTTAAATTAAAACCCAATTTCGGTCGATTCGTAAAATATCACAATTTCAACAAAATAACACCACCATATTAACCTACTAATTAAACTTAACTACCACGTAAATTTTTATCAAATTCCGGATAACTAATTATACCGTTTAATTCGACTATTTCGGTCAAACGGGACTGTTTTACTATTTTATATCTTATTAATCCTATAACCATTATTGTTATGCTACTGGTACGGCTATACTGTTCCAATAATAAATTTCCAACTACTATGATTCTTTCTATTTTCTATTAAATAACTACTTAGTTTCATAATACTAGTGAGATGTAATATCACACCATTTTGAACCTAGTTCAAATAGATGAGTTATATTACTATCCTTGGTTCAGCCAGTGGGCTTCTAAATTTCCTGGAACAATTATAAAAAGTGTATATAGCATTGGAAACAATATATCACGTTTCATAAAAAGTGTATATGGCATTAAAAGTGTATATTCAACACTAGTGTTTCACAACACGAATGAAAACAACCTGAACCATTCAAATATTAACACAAACAGTAGCGGCCAAAACTTCAATTTCCAGAAACGAGTTAACATGTCAATTTCAAACAACAACCACAAAAATTAAGAGAAAGCAATATTTTGTAGATTTATAATCTTTAGCAACAATTAACACAAACAAATGCAATAACCTAAATCCCTAATCCCCAACATACAAGATTTCATAAGCCCCATTATAGGAAGAGAACCCCACCCTTACCTTATCAATGGAAGCAACTCAATGGGTCTCTAATTGCATCTTTACTTGACACCATGGATGAAAAATCTTCAAGCTTCTTCTTCTTCTTCTCCATAGTCTTGTCTCTTTCTCCTCTATTCTTGTTTCTTCATTGTGACAACTCCCCCTTTCCAAAATCTCTAAAACCCTAATATAAAATCAATTGGGCTTAGTGTTTAAATCCTCTCTTTATTTAATATCCTCCAAAATCAATTTAGGCCCAATAAGAGATATAACTCAAACAATTAATTATATCACTTATAATAATAATTCCTTCAATATAATAATTCCGACTTATAAATAATATTATTCTTAATATTATTTTCCGACTATCCGACTTCAATTTATATAATTCCAAATACGCCCTTAAATAACATCGATAATCCAAATTCGACTAAATCAAATATTTAAATCCTTCAATAATTTAATTAACCAATTTAATTAAATTCGGGGTGTTACAACTCTCCCCCACTTAGAATATTTTCGTCCTCGAAAATTGGCTCAACACCATCCAAACACAAACCGCGTATCCAAATATCAATCTCCAAATCGCGCTTGGTAACACTTCGATCACTTCCTCTTCGTCAAGACAACGATTCTCATGAACACTAACACATTACAGTTCTTACCAGTTTTGCAATAATCAACGACTTAATGCAGTATTCTGGCGCATCACACTTATTCCAACAGTCTATCAATCCAAATATCAAGATAACTCATCTTTACCGACTTGTGACATATAATTTCTTACTCCCTCAAGCCTTACAACAACAATGTCACCTAAGGCTTCCGCTGATCAACTCTGATAATTCTCTTTTAAGTCACCATTCTCGATAAAATCCCGTCTACTTATACAGTTCACAAATTCTCGATCCAATACAAACTTTCTTCAATACTCATCCTCACATCGTTATTTACTTGATATTTCCAATCTTTCATTTTGCGACACTCGCTTGCATAAAACGTACCACAATGATTGTTAATCTCATCTAATTCTAACTCATCCATTCTTCTTACCAAGCTACACAAATTGATGGGCGATTATCTTCACGATAAAATATAGACTCTTTCTACACTATCAAGACAACAAGACAAATCTATAACGTCCAACACGAGTTTCGTCTACCATTAACAATAGATTGAGGGTGATCAGTTCCCCAATTTGCCAATTAGTATCCGACAACCTTAGTGGAGTATAAATCGTTGTTACATCATAATAGTGTTCTTTCCGAATTTCCACTTAAATCCAATAACACGACGTAATCCAATGATTCACTTTGGGTTTTCACAACTTCTACAACATCTTACCTTATCAATCAATCTTGTCGATGAGACACCAACGTCCAAACATAATACAGAAGTCTGATTCGTAATAATTTAGCATCACACAATTCGTTTCGTCTCAACCGAAGTCCTCCTCGCGATAAACTGGCGATAGAAATTCCATACAGTCATTCTTTTGTACACACAGCCACTTTTGGCATCCCAAATACGACTTCTATCATCCCTAAGTCTGAATTTTTCTTCACTACTACTTCACTCTTCCTTAAAAGTCATAAGTACTCAAATCATCTGTAATACCGAACATCTCGTTCTCTCATCTTAATCATCAACAACAAGTTCTGCTTAACTTCGCTTCAGACATTTGCGGTTATAACCATTCTTATTCAACAGGATTACACATTTCCATAAGGTAGAATACAACTTCACCTCTTCGTAGGCTCAAACGGTACGTCCAACTGATACTCGAAACCCAAGATACAAATCTCTAACGTTATTCGAATTGTAAACATCAACGTCAAGCATCGACAATTTTTATGTTATCTCCCAAACTCCTCAAATAACTTCGACGACAAACTACACTTCATCCCAACATCATCACGTCAAAATCAACTCTATTACAGTTGCGGAAATCATTCTTATAATACACTTCATCTCGTTATCTTTCTGATGCTTCAAACAGAGTTCAAATCAGATATCCGAAACTCAAGCTACGCGCATTCTCGAGTTCCAACTCGGATTTGCGATTCACAACACTTCACACATCGACTACGTCAATTAATCACTTATGCGAGTCTAACATAAAGTCTACCGCAGCTTTATCACTTTAACACTTGTCAAACACCGGCATCAAACGCAAAGGTTAAACACACCGACAAGTTCTCAGTCCTCAACCGTGCTGAACATCGCCACTCAGCATACTTGACCATCCCTTACAACAAAAACATCTTCAAGAAGTAAAACTTCTCCCCCACTTGTAATCAAACCAATCCCTACAACAAAGCAAACAAGTACTGACAGTGTTTCACACACATGTCGCGTACTAAGAAATAAAACACTGACAGCATTCAACTGTCACACAACTCAACTGACTCGACAACTTGGCCGGACGGACCGACCTGCTCTGATACCACTATTGTAACACCCCATTTCTACCCGACAAATATATATAAATCAGAGTTTTTCAAAATTTCTCAATAAACAAATGAGGCGTCACATAATCAAAACAAAACAAATCACCTCGTCGCATAAAGCGGATACATAGCACCTTTGAAATAGAATAACTTATTTTATTAAAACACAGCGGAATCACTTAAGAATGTATTCAATAAAATATCTTCAGTTAACTTAACATTTTGTCCAACCAAAATTAAACAATTAGATAGCAACATCAATAATAGTATAAATCGTTCCCCCCAGAGTGCTACGTATCAGAGCGACAACCGACTCGAGTAACGGCAACTAAATCTTCATACTTGAATACCTGCACGTTGCCAATATAAAGGCAACGGCGAAACAAGAAAAAAGGGTGAGATATCAAATCATATAAGTGGGCGCATGATAAATTGCATGCTAGGATTCAGACATATAAAATCATTACATCGCAAGTATCAACAGTTACCATACACATCATACTTCCACATTTCATTAATCTCACATACTTTTCATCACACAACAAGTCATAATCATGTAAATAGTATCATCTAATAAATTTCACATATTCAAGTAAGCACAAAATTCAATAGTATAATACTCAAAAGATTTAATACTATTATCCCAAATATATACACAATCCATCATTATCACATATTCACACGTTTAACCAATTATATATCAAAACATCACCAATTTCAATTATCACATCTCATGTACACATGACAATCACATAAATGCATATGTTCAAACATCACTTAACCTCAATGTGACTCAATGCAAGACATGTGACTCTATGCATGTGGTACCCAATGTGGACCCAAAGTTCCACCGCTTCCGATTCATATAGAATCTAGCCACGCTTCAGATCCGGACAAGACCAAAGCCACCAAATGTAAACATATAGTTTACCGCTTTCCGATTCACTCTAGAATCCAAGCCACGCTTATGTTTCAAAGCAAACCACCTTTGTTTCAAGGCATCCATGATATGAATGTATGTACAATATTAATCAAACATATGCAATTAAGATCATCTCTACCATCTTAATATTTAGCATATCACAATAATTCAACTCGATGAATTATCCACCAATTGTACACAACATTCACAACACATACATATCATTCACATATAAAAGGTCAATTAATCAATTACGATTCACAAAATCCAATTAACACTAGTAACCATACTATCTCATGTTAATTCTCATTTTGCCCATTATATATGAACATACACATTTAAAATCAAGCAATTAATCATTAAAATTAATGCTATCCAACTACCCACAGAGAATCAATATCAAAACAAAATCATTGACATAATAATATATATTTCTCAACATACATATTCAATCAAAACACAATTACGGATAAATTCTCAAAATATCGTAATTTATCGACAAACCAAATAGTTAATCTAATTCCAAATTATATTCTAATCAATTAAACACATTGAAATTAATTCAACTATTAATTTAATCAACCAATTAATAATCACACTATATTAATTTAATTCAATTCTATTTCTACTCCATTTCCAATTTCTAGCATTCTATTGCTCAAGACCATTTTTATTGAAAAGAATATCGCGCTAGCTTTCTAACGCTTCGAACGGGGACTCGAACGGAGTTACGGTTTAAAAGATATAAATTGTTGAAGTTTCAATGATAAAGCAAACACCGACATTATACACTGACAACTCTAAACATGTCAGAATTACTCAAAACAAACAAAAGCATGACTCTTAGTAATTCAAAATAACTCTAGCAACTTTATTGTCAACTCTATTGACAACTCTATTAGCAACTTTAACAACTCTATTCAAATTATAATAATTTAAATTAGCTCATTACTCTAATTATTTATATTTAATTCTAAAACTCCTAAAATTATTACAAATAATATTAATTCCAATTCCATTATATTCTATTCCTAAAATGTGTGTCAAGTTCCATCACGAAACAAATATTTATTTATAAAGAATATTTAAATTAAAACCCAATTTCGGTCGATTCGTAAAATATCACAATTTCAACAAAATAACACCACCATATTAACCTACTAATTAAACTTAACTACCACGTAAATTTTTATCAAATTCCGGATAACTAATTATACCGTTTAATTCGACTATTTCGGTCAAACGGGACTGTTTTACTATTTTATATCTTATTAATCCTATAACCATTATTGTTATGCTACTGGTACGGCTATACTGTTCCAATAATAAATTTCCAACTACTATGATTCTTTCTATTTTCTATTAAATAACTACTTAGTTTCATAATACTAGTGAGATGTAATATCACACCATTTTGAACCTAGTTCAAATAGATGAGTTATATTACTATCCTTGGTTCAGCCAGTGGGCTTCTAAATTTCCTGGAACAATTATAAAAAGTGTATATAGCATTGGAAACAATATATCACGTTTCATAAAAAGTGTATATGGCATTAAAAGTGTATATTCAACACTAGTGTTTCACAACACGAATGAAAACAACCTGAACCATTCAAATATTAACACAAACAGTAGCGGCCAAAACTTCAATTTCCAGAAACGAGTTAACATGTCAATTTCAAACAACAACCACAAAAATTAAGAGAAAGCAATATTTTGTAGATTTATAATCTTTAGCAACAATTAACACAAACAAATGCAATAACCTAAATCCCTAATCCCCAACATACAAGATTTCATAAGCCCCATTATAGGAAGAGAACCCCACCCTTACCTTATCAATGGAAGCAACTCAATGGGTCTCTAATTGCATCTTTACTTGACACCATGGATGAAAAATCTTCAAGCTTCTTCTTCTTCTTCTCCATAGTCTTGTCTCTTTCTCCTCTATTCTTGTTTCTTCATTGTGACAACTCCCCCTTTCCAAAATCTCTAAAACCCTAATATAAAATCAATTGGGCTTAGTGTTTAAATCCTCTCTTTATTTAATATCCTCCAAAATCAATTTAGGCCCAATAAGAGATATAACTCAAACAATTAATTATATCACTTATAATAATAATTCCTTCAATATAATAATTCCGACTTATAAATAATATTATTCTTAATATTATTTTCCGACTATCCGACTTCAATTTATATAATTCCAAATACGCCCTTAAATAACATCGATAATCCAAATTCGACTAAATCAAATATTTAAATCCTTCAATAATTTAATTAACCAATTTAATTAAATTCGGGGTGTTACAAATAGCATTCAGCAGAATAGTCCTTGACTTGTGATGATTTTTGAATTGTTTCTTTTGATCATCACTCATTTCTTGTCTTGACATCTTTACTCCTCTAGCATTTACAGGATGTCTGTAACCATCCACAAGTAAGTCCCATAAGTCACCATCTAGACCAAGAAAGTAACTTTCCAATCTATCTTTCCAGTATTCAAAGTTTTCACCATAAAATACTGGTGGTCTAGAATATCCATTTCCATTTTTGTTTTGATCATTAGAAACAGGTGCACCAGTTGATGCAGCAGTTGGTGTATCACCCATATTGATTAGTGTTTTTCTCTTCCTGAATCTTTTTCTAACACGGTTAAGTGCTTGCACCTAGAACCGGCGCTTTGATGCCAATTGAAGGATAGAAAAACACTTAGAAAGGGGGGGTTTGAATAAGTGTGACTTTAAAAACTCTTAAGATAAAAACAATTAACACAATTATTTTTATCTTGGTTCGTTGTTAACGAAACTACTCCAGTCCACCCCTTAGAGTGATTTACCTCAACTGAGGATTTAATCCACTAATCAGTCTTGATTACAATGGTTTTCCACTTATATACCTTCTAAGTCTTCTAGAGTATACTGATCACAACTTGATCACTCTAGGAATACACCACTTAGAAACTTCTAAGTCTTCTAGAGTCTAAGGATCTCACTGATCACTCTAGGAACCTTTTACAATCAATGTAAAAAAAATGTTTACAAGAGTATTGATTTGTTTCTTAGAAAGCTATAATCACAACTGTGATATTTCTATTAAGTTCTAAGCTTAACACTCACTAAAATATTACAATAGTTGTGAGGTTGAAGATGAAGTTCGTGAGTAATGAATTCAGCAGCGTTTCAGTATTTGCAAGAGTTGTTCTTTGTGCTTCTGACCAGAACTTCATATTTATAGGCGTTTGAGAAGATGACCGTTGGGAGAATTTAATGCGTTGTGTGTATATTATAGCTCTGCATTTAATGTTTCACACTTTTGTCAACTACCTCGAGCCATGCTTTTCTTGCTTTTACTGACTTTGCCTTTTGTAGCTTCTAACGTTCCTTTTGTCAGTCAGAGTAGCCTGTCATCTAGTACCAACTTCTGATCTCAGATTTGTGAATACAACGTTTGAATAATCAGAGTCATTCAGCTTGGTGCAGAGCATCTTCTTGTCTTTAGACCTTGAAGTGCTTGAGCGTGATACCATAAGAACTTCAGTGCTTCTGCTTCTGATCTCATGTTCTTCTGATGCTTCATAGACCATGTTCTGATTCTGCTTGACCATCTTCTGATGTCTTGCGAGAGCATGTTCTGATGTTGCAATCTTGAACATTCTGAGTCAGTGCTTCTAAGCGCTGAATTGTGCATACTCTTTATATATTTCCTGAAATGGAAAATGCAAAGGATTAGAGTACCACATTGTCTGATACAAAATTCATATACATTGTTATCATCAAAATAAGAATATTGATCAGAACAAATCTTGTTCTAACACCAGATGGTCCGACTAAGATCATCAGGTCTATAGCTAGTTTTGAAGTACTTTTGGAATGCTTGGATCTCTTTGATGTGAGTAGCTCTACCTTTCTTGAAGTGTTCAAGTATAGAAGCAAAAGCGTTTGTTAGATGTTGGGTAAAAGCATAAACATTGAACATCATCTCCTTGATGTAATAATTTTTCCACCAAGTATCAAGCTCTTGGGTACATTAGAATGATGGTTGAAAAGAGAAAGGGGTGAGAGTGGAAACTTTGGAATATCGAGATAAATGTTTGTCACATTTTTCCTCAGTAATGAACAAGTTGTAAAGACAAAAAGCACTTTTTTTTGGCATAGAGGAGTTTTGGAATGGGCTGAATCAAGCCAAACTGTCGAGACACAAGGTTTGGTTCATAGCTGACCAAAATTATGTGGTTCTTCGAGGGCCTCGATCTGGTAGAAATCTTTTTTGGAGTAAAGAATGCTTCCCATATGTCCATAGTTTCGGCATCTTGATTAGTCAAAACTCCAGTCCATTTAAATTACGTGGTTTCTCCCCACGTCAGAAGCTCCCTATATTTTCTCACACGAACAATTCTCCCGGATTCTTCTCCATAACTCCTAGATTCTCTAAAGGGTAGGTTGGAGCAAGCAATATAAAAGCACACTAGTTACCAACAGAAACTCTCCCGTCCATTATTCCAATTTTCTTGTTCAGAAGCTTTTTGTTTTCTTAGTTTTCTTTAAGCAGTAAATTACTCTTAACAACAATAGTTTCCTACACTGGGGGGCTATTTCAATCATAGTCTTAGGATTTATTCATCGTTTAATTTGTAATTTCAAGGGGGAAACACCTGCACTCTGTGGAGGATTGCCTTGGTACTTGAAGTTTAGCCTAATTCCAATTTCCTGAACAAATTCCAAGTTCTTATTTTATATGCATTTATTGTTTTTGTGTTTAATAATCATGATTGAGATATTATTTTCTTATTGTTGTTCTGAATTGCTATCCAAAACCATGTCTGGCTGATTCCCTCGATACTGGTATGTAAAGTCATAAGAACCGAAGGGGTTCGGTAATAATTTGGCATAAACGTTCATAAAATACTTTTCTGGTTTTGGTTTCCAAATTTAATATTTAAACTATTTTGTTACGAGAGTAAAAGATAAACAAGGTTAAAATTAACACAACTAGAGTTTGACATTTTAATCGGATGGTTGTAATTGAACATTGATTTTAAATACAATGAGAGCGCTTTAGGATTAATTAGATTCTATTTGTTTTCAAAAAGTGTGCTCAAATTTTAAATGAGAAAGCAAGAGCAAGCATTTAGATTTGATGATATAATCCGAATCAATAAACACGAGAGTGTGAGATAAAGGCTTTTAAACTGATAGTTTCTACTAGAAGAGTGTTTTAATACTTAAAACAATGCCAAATGACTTACTGAATCTCTGAAGTCCGACATATTGCATACAGGTGTCTTGCCTTTGATTATTTAACTTAAACTATATTTGATTCCTGTTTCCCTCTAAACCAAAGAAAATCATAGCTTTAGCTTACATAGTAACATTAAATCGTATTAAATTGATCACCAGTCCTTGTGGGTTTGATATCTTTTAAAACTATGCGATTAGATTGTGTGTTTGCAGTTAGTATCCCGATAGACTCATAAAGTCGCGATCAGCACACAGAGAACAAGCAATTCCAAAAATCCAAATTCAAGAAAACTAGACGATCTTTTCCATTCTGTTGCCATTTTTTCCTACCTCTATTAAAAATCTTATCAATATCAATGCAATGTGAACGGAAAGATGGAAGTTATTTCTGATACTTTTTTAGAGAAATAATTCAAAATAACAATTTACAATATTTTTCCTCTCTCTTTATCATCTTGCTTTGTTATCTCTCCTTGCTCCTTCTTTTTAGTGTGTAAATGATTAGTTTTTTATATTTAATAAGAAAGAAATTGATATAGATAAAAACTAAAACAAAGAGAAGAAACTTAGAATTAAAATAAAATGAACTTTTCAATGGGTCTCGAACTTTAAAAAGGAAAAATAAAAACCTAAGAACTACCGTGAAATTGTTTTTCTAGATTTAGAGAACAGTAGTAGAGAGGAGAAGGTTAAAAAGAGGAAGAAAAAGGAAAAAGTGACGGTAAAAGAAAAGGAAGAACTATGTACTAGCAAGGCTAAATACCCTTTTTAGTCCCTTAAGTTTACCTCGGGGTCCATTCTGGTCCCTTATCTTTAAAAAGTTCCAAAGTGGTCCTTTAATTATTCAAAAAGGTCCACGTTAGTCCTTTCCGTCACATCCGTTAGTCAAAGTCAAAATTATGGTCCAGATGGCATATACGTGTCACTTAGTTAGCACATTGGCATTGACGTGGCACATTTATATTTTTCATTACTCATTTAATATAAGTTCGTTTTTTAAGAAAAATTTAATTAAAAAAGAATACAAAATAATAAAAGTTAGAAAATCTGAAAAAATATTTTTATTTATCGTCTTCTTCTTTCTCAAAGACCCATCACCATCTTCACCTTCTTTATGGTATTCATTAATGCTTTAATTTCAGATTCTCAAATATTTTATTAGTTGGATTGAATTTAATTCTGATTCTCAAATAAGAAATAAAATTCCCAATTTTATTTCTAGATCTATTTTTTCTTCTCTTTTTTTATTCAGTCCATAAATCTGCAGAAACCTGCATCAAAGTTTTCTTTAATTGGGTAAAAAGTATTATGGATATGCAGAAAGATGAAAGTGGATAATTCGTTCACATTGGTTTGAAGTAGAAAGATGAAAGCTTTATGGAGGATGAATATGGATGCAAAGGGTTAAGGGTTTCCAGATCCAAAATAATACGTGTACTATTTTTTTAGTTTTTGATTTCGATTTCAGATCCAAAATAATTTCAATTTTTTATTATAGTTTTTCAATTTTGATTTCAGTTTTGTTTTTCGATTTCAGATTTAATGTCGGTTTTAGTTTCTGGGTTTCAGTTTCTCCATTATTTTGAAGGTTTCGTTAATTGGGAAATGATGATGAAGATGATTCAGTTGAAGAAGACAAAGATTTAAGGAAACAGTCTCGTTCTTGGATTTCTTCAAATTTACTGGGTTTCTTCAATTAAAAATCACGAACCCTAAATTTAAAGCCACTGCCTCCATTCCGTCATGTTCACCATGATTTTGCCTTATTATTTTGGTTCCTTAATTCTTGTTTGTCTTCTACTCTTGGTTATAATTTAGATTTGCCTTATTAGAATGTCAATTTGGATTATTGTAATGAATGTTTATTGAGAGAATCTAAATCTATTGAGGAAGCTTATGTTATAAAACTAATGGTGAAGATGCTAATAACAGTTTGTGTAAATTTATTCAAATCAAGACTTTACTATGAAAATGCAGCAAACGGTTACCAGAATGGTGCAATAACAGAAAATGGTGCAATACTCACTAATTGGAAAATCTTAAAATACAAGAAACTGGAAACTGAGTTGATCTTGAAAGCAAGATTGAGGAACAGGATGAAGAACTTTGAAGAAACCCAAAAAAAAAAAGAATTAATAAATTTTGTTAGTAAGTTTAATCACAAAAAGAAAATTGCCTTAGTGGTAAAGTAATATCTATGGTGACCACCATGTACTAGGTTCGAATCCAGGTTTAAGACAAATTTTTTGAGGTTTTATTGAGTTTTAATTAATAGTATAATTATCATACGCCACATCAGCGCCATGTCAGATGCCACACAAGCAAAGGTTGACGCCGTTAGTAAAAATTGGACGGAAAGGACTAACGTGGACCTTTTTGAACAATTAAAGGACCACTTTGGAACTTTTTAAAGATAAGGGACCAGAATGGACCCCGAGGTAAACTTAAGGGACCAAAAAGGGTATTTAGCCTACTAGCAAACATAGGTGATATCATTTTTATTTGGGTTAAGTATGTTTTTGGTCCCTATAAATATCTCAAATTCTATTTTTAGTCTCTATAAAAAAATAACATATTTTAGTCCCTATAAAATCTTTATCCATGCAGATTTAGTCTCTAGTATTTTATAAAATTTTGAAAACTATTTAATTATCCTTAAACTTTTAAATCTTTTAATATTTTTTTTCATACGTATTTAGAATACAATAAAATATTTTTTATCTAAATTATAGAATTTTTTAAAATAAAAAGAATTAAATATGAATTTTTTCAATTTCAAAAGATAATGAAAAAAGTAATGCAAATCTCGACTTAGAAGTCAAATTTTAAGTTTTTTTTTCGAGGATTTTTTTATAACGTTCTTAACATGTCTATAAAATAATCATTCAAAAATATATATCGATTTAACAGTATGAACTAAAAATACGTGCATAATAATTTTGTGGGGACCAAAACATATCATTTTTCAATAGGGACAAAAAATAAAATTTTATCATTTTATAAGGACCAGAAATATATTTAAGCTTTTTTTATTTAACAAATCTGAACTTTTAAATTATTTTAGAAGATCTAATGATATATCATTAGTAGTACATTGGTGAGGGACTTAATTGCTCCCTCATTTTAGAATTCACCCTAAAAGATATTATAAGATATTTATAATAAGATTAAATATGTTTTTAGTCCCTATAAAATTACTCAAAATGGCTTTTAGTCCCTATAAAAAAATATTGACTTTTAGTTCCTATAAAATTACTTTTGGGGACCAAAAGTGAGTGTAAAAGTAATTTTATAGGGACTAAAAGTCAATATATTTTTTATAGGGACTAAAAGCCAAAATTGAGATATTTATAGGGACCAAAAACATATTTAACCCTTTATAATATTTGAGAGATATTATAAGATTATAATAATATTTTTTATTCTAACAATTAAGGAGATATGATTTGGGATTTGTTGGATTTTGCCTATTATAAATATGTATCTCTTCTATTATTATAGTGTGACAATCTTAGAGCTTACAACAACAATGGAGAATAAGGATTTAGAGAATTCCAAAGGAAAACTTAGAAAGACAAAAGTTTTTGGGAAACCTTTGGAGTTAACTAAGGGGATTGATAAATACTTCTAAATACCTTGGATTTAAGTGATTCTTATATTGAGAGTTGGAGAGGTTGAGAAACGGTTGGGTAGAAAATAGAGGTTATTCTTTGAGAACTACGAATGCTATTTTCTTGTAAATCATATGTAATATCTTGTAACAACTTTCTGAGTATAGTGAATTGGAGAGTTGATCTCTCCTCTAGAGTAGATTGTTTGATCGAATTAGCTAAACAAACTTTCGTCTTTTTCTCGCCTTATTTTGTTATGATATTAAAGTACGGATTATTATTGTTGTAAACCATTTATTTTGTTGGCTACTATTCTTTGCCTCACAAATTGATATTGAATTTTGTTGTAATTCACAATAAGATTCACAACAATATATATATATATATATATATATATATATATATATATATATATATATATATATATATATATATATATATATATATATAAAAGTCAGGATCAAATGAAATCAAGGTGTCAAACATAATAATATGACACCTTCAATAACTCTTCACTACATATCCGTATAGTCAAATCCATTGTTGAATTGCAAGCTATTATCATATAGAAGATCACACCTATAAAATTTTACATCAATAAAAAAAAAATGTATATGTTAAAGGAGATGATAAAAGTAATAATTTTCATGAAATTTTCTAAAACGTTAGTTTTTATATATTTCGTTAATATGTCAAAAGAATTTCGAATACGAATATGTGATAAAGTATTTTCAAAATATGTCATATTATTAAGTTTGGTACATTAGTGTCATTTCATAAGATTGCTTGTTCATATCTCTTTTTAATTTTGCACTGAGTAAGTTGAATGAATTTCACTTTAAAATTGACAAAACCATATTAATTAAAAAAATATACAAAACATACTGTAAAGTATATTAAAAAGGATATTATCTTTTGGGGATTCTAAAAACATAAAATAAAGCCAATATTCCGTGTATATCTTGAATACAATATTCTCGTATATTAAATGATGATGATTTGTAAGTCCTACACATTCTAAATTTCTAAGCAAACATTTCTAATAAATTAATTATGAGAGCTAATACACATTGTAATTCACAAATCTTAATAGGCGATTAAAGAAGGAAAAAGGGAAAGGAAATAAAAGCAAAGAAGAAAAAGTTCATATCGTATGGTTGTAAGGTGTCCATAAGGGTCAACTCAAATTGGAAGTAAGAAGAGGAGGGTCCGGTTATAGATTGAGTTGGATTACAAACTTTTTCCAAAGCAAAATTGATGATTCGAAAGAGAAAGTTTTTCCAATGAATTTGGTTTTGTCACCTTACTTTATGTTGTGTCCCTTATAGAGAAAACCTAACCAACTAGAAGGATCTGACCTTCAACATTTGACGTCCCTACTGGTTTCCAATATCCAAACAATCATATTTTGCTTTCACAATCATTCTAGGACTCATGTTTGGGGAGCCCAATTGGCCCACACTGTCAACATTGTAGAGAGGCCCAACTTGAATTAGTTAGGTGTGTGTTTGGTTTTGCAGTGATAAAGTTGATTATGTAAAATTAACTTCAAGTGTTTTATTAAATCGGTTCAATTGATAGTTGTATAAAGATATTTAATTGAAGAGTCGGATGTTCGAATCTTCAACATTTCATTTATTCACTTTAAAGAGATCTAATTTTAGTCTAAATTATTATACCAAAAAAATTGATTGTAACTACTAATGAGTTGAGTATATATTTTTTGATACTTTGCAACTATAATATAGCAAAAACAAAAACTACCCACATTTTTTTGTCTATGTTGCGATCATGGGCTTTTTTTTTGACACTATTGTGGGTTAAGGAATGGAGAAATTAATCTGTCATCCCCACAATTATATCTGACATCCCCCCAAACTGTATGAAAAGACCAAAATATTCAAACAAAAAATTTCACCATTTCACAAAATTTATAGGAGATTACCAAAAAATTTAAATTCCAAGGGCGCGCTATCAAAAATTTAGAGGCGATTACCGAAAATTTCACGAAACAGTAAGAATTTCCGGTTATTTTGCAAAATTCCCGTAGAAATTCACAGAAATTTCAGGAATTTCTTACGAAAATTTCAAAATTCCAGTACTTTTTGAGGCATTTGTACCGGATATTTTGAAGTTTCAGGTAGTTTAATTTTTTTTTAAATACCAGAAATTGTAGAATTTCAGGTAGTTCATTTTTTTGAAAAATACTGGAAATTTCAGAATTTTGGTAATTCATTTTTTTAACTTTTTTTTTGCCTTATTTATTTGTTCCAGTGAGGACCATGGGTAGAGACGGTTCGGTTGTGGGCAAGCTTGTTGATAGAGCGGAGGCTCAGGCCCGGAGGGATGGGGTAGAGGCTTCCCAGCTACGGATTGAAAGACATCCTCTGACCGATTCTCACCGGAAACGGTTGGCTGAACAGGCGCAGTTCCGCACACCCCGACGCCAGATTGCTAGAGTTGTTACTACAGAGGAGGCACATGTACCTGTGCCTGAGGCTGAGTAGGTACCTGTGAAGGAGCCAATTGTGCATATACCCCTTGTGCCTATACCCATCGTGGAGGAGCCAGCTATGGATGTATCGACTGTGGAGGAGCCAGCTATGGATGTATCGACTGTGGAGGAGCCAACTATGAAGGTGCCCGATATGGTGGAGGAGGTACCCGATGTGGAGGAGCAGGTACCCGCTGTGGAGGTGGTTGTTGAGGAGGCTTCTACGGCGGTTGATGAGGTGTCTTCGATTGATACATATGCCATAACATGTGCGTCTACAGCCATCAATTCATACTGATGGAGCCTTTCTAGGGGGACCTAGTGACAGGCCCGTGCTCACAGGATATGCTGACCATGTTGCATTCCATATATGGTAGAGCGAGGTATATATGTTATAATTTTTTATTGCAAAATATTCATTATGGCTCGACTAACTATCTGAAAGTTTATGGATTATTTTTTTAATTTTGTTTCTTATAAGAGCGTCTGACGCTGAAGGTCGTATCCCATTGCTCGAAGTTGAAGAACTTCCTAAAGGGGGGGATGCCTGAGCAAGTCAGGCGTATTATTATCGACTTTAGCCTGCTTGAATTTGCCGAGTGCTCATTTACCATGCTCAACGACTCCATCTTGTCAGCTTTTGTTGAGTGGTGGCATCCTGGGACATCATCCTTTCATCTTCCATTCGGGGATATGACTGTTGCATTGGATGATGTCTCATCGTTGTTTCATATTCCCATCGCTAGTACATTCTTCACTAGTCATCATATTAATAAGTTTGGGCCTATTACAGTTTGGGCCTAGTATATTCTTTTACTTTGTTATTTGAGTCTATTAGTTATTTTTTGGATGTCATATTAATCCTTTTTTATTTCTTAAGTGTTGGATATACGAGCATTTCACTCGCATCTGTGATAGGAGACTGCAACTTGTCCCAGCGAGTGCTCCACTGGCGAGGAGATGCAAGAGCATACAGGTGGTTCGTGGTGGTGTTATGGAGTACAAGAGGAGGCTTGATGTTGATAATAGGTGTTGTCGTCTGGACACCATACTTGACGCATTGTCCCTGTAACACCCCATAATTTCAGTTTATTAATTTAATTTGGATTTAAATTAAATAATTGGAAATTTAGTATTTTTATTTGGAATTATTTGGAAAATGATGAGTTATTGGCATTGGGCCTAGAGTGGTGATTAGCAGAAGAGGGGGTGTTGACTAAGCAAGCCCATTATAATATTTTATTTTATTTTTCATAAAATAAAGGAATTGGGAAAAGAGGAGAGAAAAGGAGACAGACTCTGAGAAAGGGAGAACACGTGAAGTGAGAAGAGCCAAAGGGGAAGAAGATCTTCGAAGATTCGACTCTGAGGTAAGGGGGGATTCTTCGGGTTAGTATTCCTTATGTGATTGTAGGTAGTATGATTGATTAGGATTGTGGTCTAGTTCAATCGTACGTGTCGGGTTGGGAATTTTGTTAGGTTTTGATAATCTTGTATGAATTGACGTGATTCTGTTGATACTTGTGATATATGATGTTAATACATGTCAATAACTTGTTTGAAATGTGTAATTGTGTGAAAATCAATGATAATTGTGTGTATGTTCGTATGTACCTGAAATTGGGGAAATGGGATATGGTAAATGCTGTCAAAATGGTGATTTTTGCTGTGCAGGTACGTAGGAACCGGTTCCCATGTGGGACGAACCGGTTCCCCCTTGTAAAAACAGAGAAATATGGATTCTGGGTTTCTGGGAACCGGTTCCCATGTAGGGACAACCCGGTTCCCCATAGTAAAAACCAGAGACGAGACTTTGAAGCTGCCAGGAACCGGTTCCCACGTAGGGACAACCCGGGTTCTGCAGCATATTTTCTAAAAATGTTTTATCTTTAAAAACCCGTAACTTTTGATCCGTGTATCTGTTTTATGTGCCGTTTTGGGCGTTGCGAAGCTAATGAGATGCTTTATTTGATAAAGTGATGAAATGGGCAGTGGCCAACTTTATTTTAATTCGATTTGATCATTGATGAATTGGAATATAGTATATGTATATGTGCTTATTTATATATGATTATTGATACATGTTTTGTATTGGTGATGGGATCATGATATTCATTGGGTGATGTTGGTTTATAACATGTCGTAAATGAATACATGTTTTGTGATTATGTTGTTGAGTTGTTTTATCAATTTATTACATGGTGTGTAATGATGATAGATGTAACGATGTATGATGATGGTGATGATTGATGATTGTGAATATTAATATGTTGTTAATATTAATATGTTGGTTATGGTGGCAATTAACATTACTATGATGTGTATGTTATTGTGATGATGTGGTGTATGTATGTGAATGATTGAATGATGCTTAACCATGTACATACTTGTTGTGACCTTATTGGTAAGAGGTGTTAAGCGATGTTAAGCATCGGAATGATGATGATGTATGAAGATGTAAGTATGTGTCATGTGTGCATTATTCATAAATCATTTGCATTGGAAGGCTAATTCCCATTGTGCGGAGATTAGCGGGAAGTCATCGTGTGCCCATGTGGGGTGTGAGCGATGAGGCAGTAGTCGTGTGCCCATGTGGGGTGTGAGCGACTAGAGGGCAGTATCAAAGAGAGAAGTCCTGTGAATGTGATTCACGAATTTTGGTACCACATGCATAGTGTCAGTTGCATCATATGCATTGGTTATAACATGATTGGATGAGATCCAGTGTTATGCCTTGGTGTGTTTACATGATTGATGTATTGAGAAGATGTTGTTAATATAACTTGATCATTGATGAAATTGATGAGTTGTGGGCCGATGGCCAATATTGTTGGATTGATGCTTGCTTGTTGTAATAATTCCTATTATGTGTATGATTGAGTGGATGATAATTACTATGAGATTTTATTGCTTATGATTGCATAATGCTTATTAATTCGAATGAAACTCACCCTTACTTTGATGATTTCAGATTAAGGATGTAGCGGCGTCTTGATTGGGTGAAGATAGCTTGTAGGCTAGCCCGTAGTTCGTGTCGAGTCATGCTCTGATTGTAACACTGGGGAACGCTAGTTTAGAGACGAATTACTCTGTTGGCTTTGTTGTTTTATAATTGTATTAGAGTAACTTGCATGAATGATGATGAATATGCAATGTTATGAATTATAATCCGCTGTGTTGAACATGAATTGTATTTATGTTAAATGGTTCCTCGTGTGGCATGACAAATGACTATGGTATTTTATGTTAAAGAAGTTGTGACATCCTTGTATTTCATGTTTACTCTGATTATTATTGTATTTTCCGCGGGGGTTTAGAAGGGTGTTACAATAGTGGTATCAGAGCATAGTCGGTCCTTGTGACCAGAGTCTTGTTGTTAATGTCCTTTCGGTATGCGACATGTGTGTGAAACACTGTCGGTACTCAGTGTGTTCTAACTGTTTGCCTGTAGAAGTGGGATTGAGACTAGTGGGGGAGAAGCTATGCTTCTCGGATATGTCTCAGATGCAAGATGTTAGAGTGATGCGTAGGGCATCAGTACAAGAGTGTAGACTTATTGTTTTCTGAAGTGAAGGTGACTTGGGCTGAAGACTGTGGTCGTTATTCAGTTGGAGTGTCACGGAGTAGATGATGGTTATTTCTGAGAAATGGAATTTCGAAGTTGTGATGCTTCAAGTGCTACTGACGTACTGTGATGTTGTCGTGTGAGTAGCCTATGTGAAAGGTCGCTGTCGGAGTAGTGATTAAAGAAAGTATTGACGTAGACCTTGTTGTAGGATTACTAGTAAGTAATTGAGATGATAGTAGAGGTTATCGATATTGTTGAGAAAGTTTCGAAGTGCGAGTAATGCAAAGAGACGAGTGTGATCTCAAGGATAAGAAGGTTGATGATGGCGTACATGAATTTGGTTTCAGGATGTTGTAGAAATCGAGTTTCAGCGATGAAACGTGTTGTTTAAGTTATAAGAAGTTTGGAAGCGAATAGATGTGATGAGATAATGTTAATAATGAGATTAATTTGGAAAGGATGAGTTTTGGAGCAGAATTTCCATAAGCAAATCGCAGGAAGATTGCTGAATCGTTATGAAACTTCGAAAATTCATAACTGGAGTCCTGGACATCCGATTTGAGTTCCGTTTGAAGCGTCGGAAAGCTAAAGAGATGGAGTTTGTTATAAAAATGGTTGCAGCAGCTGTAACAATATTTAATTGTGACCGGGTGCTGTTGGAAAGAGGTGAAGTACGGTTACACTTGTCCTTAGAACTAGATTGTTCGTTGGTGCGGCATGGGATGTCAGTGTCAGAGTTAAACAGAATAAAGGAATAATGAGGAGGCTTGTTGAGAAGCAATCTTAGAGATTAAATGTGCCAATTGAGAAGTTTTGGAGATGTCGTATAGGGTTTTGTTGCATGGTGTCGGTATTGTATCTTGGATAACGATTGGAAACATTCATGTCTTGAGCTCTGAGTGTCAGATTAATGTACCGTTTGAATCCACGAAGAGGAGAGATTATGTTCTACATTGTGGAAGAGTTATAAATACCATAGACAGATCCTAAGAGGAGATATGATGATGTCGGTTAAAGAAGCATGAACAAGTGTTGAATAAGAATGCCTATTACCGCGATTGTTCGGAACGAAGTCGAGTAGAATATGTCGTTGATGAATAAGATGATCAGGATGATTTAAGTATTAATGGATTTGAGTGATGAGGGAATCAGTAGAAAAAAAAAAGCGACATAGACTTTGGAACCATCTGTGGTATATTGTGATGCGTCGTTGATGGGTTTGGATGGTGTATTGATGTAAAACCAGTAAGTAGTAACTTATGCGTCGGGACGATTGAAAGCGCAGGAAAGTAATTATCTGACTCATGATTTAGAATTGGCAGCCATGGTTTTGTTTTGATGTTGCAGTGACATTATTTGTATGGTACAAGGTTGTCTCTAAAAATGTCGATGCTGATGGTGAAAGAGTTGGATTTAATTGAACAATTCAGAGAATTAAGTTTGGTATGTGAAGGTGCTCCTACTAATGTTGGATTGGGTATGCTGAGACTGACTAATGGTATTCTTGACGAGATTAGAGAAAGTCAGAAAGCTGATGTTGAGTTGATCGATAAGTCGACCTTGAATTGCCAAGGTAAAGACGGTGAATTCAGAATTGACGAGGATGGTGTAATGAGGTCTAGAAGTCGCAGTTGTGTTCCAGATGTTACCGAGCTGAAAAGGAATATTCTAGAAGAAGGACACCATAGAGAATTATTAGACTATGACAATGTTAATGAGTTTGGGTGCAAACTCGGAAAAGACACTATTATGTAGTAACAACGGTTTATGCTTAAATATGATTGTCGGCTACCTATTGACAAATTGAGGACTTGATCACCCTTAATCTCTTGTTGATAATAGGCGGAATCATATAGATGGTATAAGGTTGCTTGTTACCTTAATGGTATAAGATGTGATGAATGCTGAGATGTGAGAATGACCACTCACCATATTGTGGGAACTTATGAGGAAGTGATTATGAAGGAGTGCAAAGTATTGGACGGTGACTTAAGACGAGTAGTCGTAGTCGTACAGCGAAAGTATGATGTAAAGTGGTGTTATGAGTGCTACTCGTGAGCAGTGAGAATTAATATGTCGGGGTCCTACATGGGGAATATGTGTTTATCTATATGTTGGGTTTAGAATCTCGTGGAAGTAAGGATGTCGTGCCAAAGGATTATGACCTTTTGAATAATTGCCGAGATGATGGATATCCTTTTACGGTTGTACGTAGTTAACGAGTAGGTATTCGGAGAAGTTAAGAAGAAGAATTGATATTACATGATGCTATAATAATCTTGTGATGTTGTAAGGTATTGTGTGGATTTCTAATTGAAATGAGGGATTATACTCTACGAAGGACGAAGTTGATTTGATTCTTAGTGGAGAGTGGGACTCAGTTGAGCTATCTTGTAAGCAATGGTATATTGAGGATGATGAGCTATGTAATTATGACTACTGATGTGTGCTTGATCCGATAGTGGGAATGTTTTTAATAGATGAAGTAACTCGGGAATTTGCTCTGAGTAAGTGTAAGTATTACTTTATCGCTCAATTGGAAGAGTGTACCTAAGGTTGGTACGTGGGTAAATGGAATCTATTAATACAGTGTTGATCAGTTGCGATCATACCATGGATCGTGTAATTGTATTATTCAGTTGTTGAGCGTATTGTATGGGACGCACCTCGAAGTTTCATTGTTGTTAACCGTTGGAGTTATAGCGAGTGGTACACCTGGGGATGGTCAAATGCAACGTAAGAACTGAGATTGAATGCATGAGATATGCTTGTGTTGGTTATGTCAGATGAATTTTGAGACTCGACCAAGAAGGTGTTAACGGAGAATGGGAGAGTCAAATGAAGTACTCTTATCTGGGACTTTTACTTGAAGTATGTTTTCGAGGACGAAAACTCTTTTAGTGGGGGAGAGTTGTAACACCCCATAATTTCAGTTTATTAATTTAATTTGGATTTAAATTAAATAATTGGAAATTTAGTATTTTTATTTGGAATTATTTGGAAAATGATGAGTTATTGGTATTGGGCCTAGAGTGGTGATTAGCAGAAGAGGGGGTGTTGACTAAGCAAGCCCATTATAATATTTTATTTTATTTTTCATAAAATAAAGGAATTGGGAAAAGAGGAGAGAAAAGGAGACAGACTCTGAGAAAGGGAGAACACGTGAAGTGAGAAGAGCCAAAGGGGAAGAAGATCTTCGAAGATTCGACTCTGAGGTAAGGGGGGATTCTTCGGGTTAGTATTCCTTATGTGATTGTAGGTAGTATGATTGATTAGGATTGTGGTCTAGTTCAATCGTACGTGTCGGGTTGGGAATTTTGTTAGGTTTTGATAATCTTGTATGAATTGACGTGATTCTGTTGATACTTGTGATATATGATGTTAATACATGTCAATAACTTGTTTGAAATGTGTAATTGTGTGAAAATCAATGATAATTGTGTGTATGTTCGTATGTACCTGAAATTGGGGAAATGGGATATGGTAAATGCTGTCAAAATGGTGATTTTTGCTGTGCAGGTACGTAGGAACCGGTTCCCATGTGGGACGAACCGGTTCCCCCTTGTAAAAACAGAGAAATATGGATTCTGGGTTTCTGGGAACCGGTTCCCATGTAGGGACAACCCGGTTCCCCATAGTAAAAACCAGAGACGAGACTTTGAAGCTGCCAGGAACCGGTTCCCACGTAGGGACAACCCGGGTTCTGCAGCATATTTTCTAAAAATGTTTTATCTTTAAAAACCCGTAACTTTTGATCCGTGTATCTGTTTTATGTGCCGTTTTGGGCGTTGCGAAGCTAATGAGATGCTTTATTTGATAAAGTGATGAAATGGGCAGTGGCCAACTTTATTTTAATTCGATTTGATCATTGATGAATTGGAATATAGTATATGTATATGTGCTTATTTATATATGATTATTGATACATGTTTTGTATTGGTGATGGGATCATGATATTCATTGGGTGATGTTGGTTTATAACATGTCGTAAATGAATACATGTTTTGTGATTATGTTGTTGAGTTGTTTTATCAATTTATTACATGGTGTGTAATGATGATAGATGTAACGATGTATGATGATGGTGATGATTGATGATTGTGAATATTAATATGTTGTTAATATTAATATGTTGGTTATGGTGGCAATTAACATTACTATGATGTGTATGTTATTGTGATGATGTGGTGTATGTATGTGAATGATTGAATGATGCTTAACCATGTACATACTTGTTGTGACCTTATTGGTAAGAGGTGTTAAGCGATGTTAAGCATCGGAATGATGATGATGTATGAAGATGTAAGTATGTGTCATGTGTGCATTATTCATAAATCATTTGCATTGGAAGGCTAATTCCCATTGTGCGGAGATTAGCGGGAAGTCATCGTGTGCCCATGTGGGGTGTGAGCGATGAGGCAGTAGTCGTGTGCCCATGTGGGGTGTGAGCGACTAGAGGGCAGTATCAAAGAGAGAAGTCCTGTGAATGTGATTCACGAATTTTGGTACCACATGCATAGTGTCAGTTGCATCATATGCATTGGTTATAACATGATTGGATGAGATCCAGTGTTATGCCTTGGTGTGTTTACATGATTGATGTATTGAGAAGATGTTGTTAATATAACTTGATCATTGATGAAATTGATGAGTTGTGGGCCGATGGCCAATATTGTTGGATTGATGCTTGCTTGTTGTAATAATTCCGATTATGTGTATGATTGAGTGGATGATAATTACTATGAGATTTTATTGCTTATGATTGCATAATGCTTATTAATTCGAATGAAACTCACCCTTACTTTGATGATTTCAGATTAAGGATGTAGCGGCGTCTTGATTGGGTGAAGATAGCTTGTAGGCTAGCCCGTAGTTCGTGTCGAGTCATGCTCTGATTGTAACACTGGGGAACGCTAGTTTAGAGACGAATTACTCTGTTGGCTTTGTTGTTTTATAATTGTATTAGAGTAACTTGCATGAATGATGATGAATATGCAATGTTATGAATTATAATCCGCTGTGTTGAACATGAATTGTATTTATGTTAAATGGTTCCTCGTGTGGCATGACAAATGACTATGGTATTTTATGTTAAAGAAGTTGTGACATCCTTGTATTTCATGTTTACTCTGATTATTATTGTATTTTCCGCGGGGGTTTAGAAGGGTGTTACAGTCCCCACCGCCCATTTGATGACGCAACATTGTATTCAGGGCATATGAGGTATTGGTTTTGTCGAGGGCATCCATCGTCCAATACCTGAGGCTCTAGCTGGTGGGATTGACAGATGGTTTAAGAGCCACATCTTTGTTGGTCTTCAACTTAATCAAGTTGTATTTCACCCTTCTTTTACTATCAATCCAATCTTCACGAAACTCAATCTTCCTCACCCTTCTTTTATCAGTATCAGGTAGTAACTCCTTCAACTTGTTTGTTAAATTGGGGAGAGATGTGGCGCCATCTAGAAGCGTGAATTCAACCAGAGGGTTGTTTCCGTTGAAATACACTTCCGTCTTAATCATAAATTCAGGAAGAGAAATTTTTTTAGATGTATTTTTCTATAACATATGCCCTTATTTATACAAATGACGATTCATTCTAGACCACACAAAATTGTCGGTGTAATCATAACACTCCAAATATGTCGGCAAAATCCTTATCGTTGAAAAATTCTAAATGAGAACACTACCATAAATTTTAGTATACCACTAGATTTCCGGGAAAAATTCATCAATGCCGGAAACCTCAAATGCACTACCGGAAATTTTGTCTACTCTACCGAAAATTTCGTTAGAAAAAATTGTCCCACTTCACCTAGGGTATCCGCAGGTATACCTTCGGATTTTGCTGCAACATCAATAAATAAAATTTATTTTCCTGCGAAATAACGATTTGCAGCAAATTCCGCAGGTAAACCTGCGATTTTTCCTACTACTTTTGAAAATTATAATATTTTCCTGCAGAAACATATTTTGTAGAAAATTATGCAGGATTACCTGCAGATTTTGTTGTGAATATTACATTCCTTATTGTATCTAATTTGTAGGAAGTTTTTTACATATAAAAATAAAATTTAATTTTTTTAAATAAAACAATTTTTTTTATGCAAAAAAAGATTTAACATGCTTAAGTTTTTTTTACAAGTAAGAATAGTCTTTGATCAAATTTTACAGAAAATTATTCTATCCATTTTTTATGATATTAATGTTAAATATATGTTTTCTATTTATTTTTAAATTTAAACTCATTTTCTTTAAAATAATTTTAGTATATATTAATTTCATTTAATATATATTATTAAAGATGTCATAATTGTTGCAAGAATTTTTTAAAAATTTAAAATTGTAATAATGTAATATTGTTAAGTAATAAAAAATTTAAAATAAAATATAATATTATGAATGTAACACAATGTGTAATTTATAATCTAGTGATTTATTATAAGATTTGTTAATGTATTGACATGTATTCAAATCCTACTTCTTTAAAATACTTTGAGTTTTAAGCAGGGCCGGTCCCGACATTTTAGAGGCTCAGGGCAAACAAATAAATGGACCCCTAATAAAAAATTAACGTTTTATTTGCCTCCAAAATAAAGAAGAATTTCAGAGACAAAATAAAAAATATGAAGTCTTGGTTGTTTCTAACAATGAAAAGAATTTCAATGCAGATAACTCGGAAAATCTTAACGAATTCAAAATCACATGATTAACTAAATTAAGAATGAGAATCTTTTAAGTGCCACAATTGCTCCAATTTCTAGAAAAAATTCACCGTCTCAAATAAATGAAAGTGGTGTTTTCTCTTACTTTAGTTGCGGAAAACTAAGTCATATATTTAGAAAATGTAGGAGAAGATGTAAACCATGTCCTGACCCTAATACGCAGATTTATTTGATTGATAAGAAGTTTATTTTTTTAATGAAAAAATAAAGTCATGCACAAGTGATAATAAATTTGATTTCATCATTTGAATTTGATAATAAATAAGTTAATTGTATGACAAACTTTTAAATATTTAATTATAATATATAAATAGTCTAAAATTTATATTAAAATAAATTGAAATAAAATTATAAGAGTTATAATAAATAACCGTCGGAAATAAAATAAAATTTACAATCTCATTATAAACTTTAATTAATTATATACAAATTATTTTATAATTAAAATTTTAAAAATGCTAATTATCACAAAAATTATTTTAAATGAGTAAATTGTATGACACTAAGGTATAATTAATTAAATTTATCTTTTAAAATGATAGCTTTACCGCTCCATATATTTTTTTAAAATTAAGCACAATTTAGTGCAATCTATTTTTTTTTAAATTAAGCACAATTTAGTGCAATTTTTATTTAGGAAAGAATGTAAAAAAAAAATTAACTCAACCCGTGAAACTGTGTCAAAAAAATTTCCTTTAAGTTTTTCAATCATTATTATTTGTCCAAAATTTATCAGAGATTCCTTATATAACTCAACTGTGTTTAAATTTACTTTATATTAGATGATAAAATCATATAATATCAATATAATCCATAAATTTACAATACAGAAGAATTTAAAAATTATAGCCATGTCCGACGGGCCAAACCTATTTTTCTGACGGGCCGACAAAATATTTACTTAAATTGAACAAATATTAGAAATCATATGTTTAATGACTTTTGAATTACTATAGCATATAACTTCTAAAACTACACTAATTTAACAAACATAATATTATTCAATTCACTAAATCTAATCAAATTATTAAACCAATATGTTTTATGGTATATAATATGTTTTATTTTATAATATTTGTTAATAGAAATTGTAAAATTAAAATTATAAACAGTTATAAAAATTATAGGCATGCCCGACGGGCCAAACCTATTTTTTCACCATGAAAAATGCTAGCAACACTCTCTCTATTATTCACTTTTTTATTGGTTGAAACATGTGTGGATCCTACCACTTTATGTGTGATCCATAGCAATTACCAAATTTATATATATATATATATATATATATATATATATATATATATATATATATATATATATATATATATATATATATATATATATATATATATATATATATATATATATATATATATATATATATATCCTGACAACTACTACAACATAATAAATTAAATTAATATTTATATGATAATCAATATTGAATTTTTTTCCTACTAATTTGTATAATTAATATATATTTTTTAATTATAACTATATAATATTTATTTAATATTTATCGACTTTACGTGACCCGTGCGAACGCACGGGTCCTTTACTAGTTTATCTTTTAAAATGATAGTTTTACCGCTCCATATATATTTTTTAAATTAAGCACAATTTAGTGCAATCTATTTTTTTAAAAATTAAGCACAATTTAGTGCAATCTTTAATGTAAAAAAAATATTAATTGAAAATTTGGAGCCCACCAAGTATCGAACCAGTTACATCTACGCGCCTCAGAAGCAAAGATAGAGCCACTGGGCTAGAACCAACAAACTGTCATTTAAAAACGTTAACATATCTACATTTTATTTTTCAAATATTATAATTTCCTAACTACACCTCCCAAATATTGAGGCCCCCATTTTCTTGAGGCCCTGGGCTGTGGGCCTGCTTGCCCTGGCCCAAGGCCGGCCCTGGTTTTAAGCTACATTGTTTGCGATCTCTCTATAGCTCTCTCACATTTGATTTCATATCTCTCTCTGATCCATAACTCTCACTGATTTGTTCGTTCTCTGGTATCCACAAGTTTATCCTAGTTTGATCCGCCTGTCACAAAGCTTGGACATGATGTAGTAAAATGGGTGTAGAATTAATTTGCAAGGTGTGATGTAGCAAAATGATCTAAAAAACTCAAGAAACTAGCCCAATTATGATTCAAACAAAAAAAATAAATGGATGGCCATCTGGTTGAGATCCGATGACACTGATTAGGGGAGCTTGGTAAAGATCTTTGGATATACACATAGGATTATTTCTAAAATTAAAAACCAGCAACCAATTAAGCTTGGACATGTTGCCTTTACTTTAAATAATAAAATTAAAAATGGAAAAGAAATGGATTAAAAAAAGTAACACTTGCAGTAACGTGCTAAATATATGGATAGAAAACGCACGCTCTTCTTTTGCTTCTAGGAGTCGCGTTTGGGTAAGCGATTTTTCTAAATAAATGGCAACGTTTCCGGTTATTCTCGCGTGTTTTGGTGAGTTCTCCTTTTCTTGCGAGTTTTCTACTTCTTCTCTTGTGTTCGATTCTATGTTGCGGAGTTGTTGTTGTGTTGGCATTATTGTTGATTAATGCTCTGTGCTGCTACCAATTGCTTTCAAAGTAAAGACTTTTTCATCTTACACACAAGGTGTTTGATGAAAAGTCTCAACCAAGTTCTTTCACTTTATTTCTGTTTCAGTTTGGCTTCTGCTTTTGTTTTTCATACTCGTATCAGTTCCATTTTGAATGAGATTTGATACATTTTTGTGAAATTTTGAAATATGAATTTGTTTGAGAGTATGCGATTTAGCTAAGATTGCGGAATATGATGTTAGCAGTGTTTGATTTGTTGTAATTGTAATTGTAATCGTAATGGATTCTTCTATATTGACAATTTTATTGCTGAACATCAAGTTGAGTAAGTTGTAATTGATTTTTGGCAATGATTTATACTTCTTCTATATTGACAATTTTATTGCTGTTCAACTTGGATTCATTTCTTGTTGGAACATTAAGCATATATTCACATATAGGGAGATCAATTGAAAAAGTTTATTAAGTCAAGTCCCACATTGTATATTAGTTGCAAAAACTCCTTAGCCCACATTGCTTAGATTAGAAATCTTAACTAGTTTACTTCATTATATAATGAAGTCACTTGTTTCATTCCAAAATACACCAAAAACTTATTTTGAGTTTTTCCTTCCTCACTCTCATAACTCCGCGTCTTTCGAATTGTCGAAGCGCCAACTTCTCCCCCTTTCTTTCTACTCGTTAAATTTTCCGAGTACCTTCTTGAATTCTCCTTAGAGAATAATGTTAATTTCTCCTCGTTTGAGTTGAGAAATTATAAGTATAACTTTTTCTTGGATTCTCTTTAGAGAATTATTGAAATTTCTCTTGGTTTGAGAAATTACTACGACTGGTCTTTATACCAGATACTAAGATGACATTCATACCATGTTTGAATTGTCCTAGTACCATCTGACGGTGTATTTCTAGACCGATTATCTACCGTGCAAGTAGTAATCGTATAGTATAGAACTGGGCTGTTTTATCCTGGAGGCGTCGTGGTTATTAAGAGCTGCTTTGCATAATTTTGGCAGTACCGCGAAACGTCTTAAAGAAAGCGTACCGATCAGTGACTTGAATCGGTAATTTCTTCGGTGGCAAACTTGTTAAAATCGTGATCCAACAATTTTAAGACGTTTCGAATTGCCATGGCTACTGAAGAAATTATTGGTACTTCTGTGGATACTTTCTTTGACAAACCGTTCATGTTTGAAAGATGTCACTTTAAATGTTGGCAACAAATGATGATTTTCTTCTTAATGTTGAAAAAGATAGCTAACATTTTGACCAAGGACATTTTATTGCTCCTTTTGGATCAACCGAACAAACTAACGGTAAGAAATCTGAGGATCAAAAGGAACACGTAAGAGTGTTGAAGCTGAATCTGCTGCACAGATTAAAGCGAACAATTTACAGCTTATGAAAGAAATCACCTTATAGAAAGAATGATTATAACATTCTGAATGGAATCGTAAATGATCTGTATGACTATTACAGTAATTGTGATACTTCAAAATATGTTTAAGAGGCTCTAAAAAACAAGTATAACATTGAAGAAGCTGGAGAATAGAAGAATGATTTTAGCAGCTACGTGAAGTATCAGATGGTAGTTGAAAGGTCCGTAGAAACTCAAAGTCACGAACTTCAAAAGATTGCTCATAAGATCATCATTGAAGGTATGTATTTATAAGCAATTCGAATTTCTTTTATTATTGATAAACTTCCCCTGGTTTGAAAGTTTTTAAGAATTATGTTTTATTACAAAATAAAATAACTTTTTTTGAGAGACTGATTATTCTAAATAAAATATGTTTAAATAAGAATATCAGAGACATGATTAAAAAGAAAAGTCTTTGTTGTTTTAAACAACAAAAAGAAATTCGGTGTGGTTTTGAAGCCATATGGCAAATCATTAAAGAATTAGAACCACAATATTGTGAACCGAATTAAGAATAGGAACCCTTATATGGCCCTAGTTGCTCCAACTAGACAACAACCACCACCTCAAAGAAATGACGTTGTTTTCCTTTTGTTTCACCTATGGAAAACTAAGTCATATGGCTAAGAAATGTATCTTGTAATGCTTCAACGTGTTTGTTATGACCGTGTTATGTTTAAAACATACACGAATACTAAAGATAAGAAAGTGTTGTTGGGAGATATCCACACCACTAATGTTATCGATATTGGAGAAGTGGAACAAGGTCCACCTGTGAAAAGACTTCAATCTTGAAGGATGTCATGTATGCTCCCAGGATTATAAAGAATCATGTTTATGTTTTTTTTCCTTCTTCTAAGTAAGGCAAGATTTAGTCAGTTTATTGGGGTAGATTTGTACACCATCATTACAAAGAATGATATTTTTGTGAATGAAATTGATAAGTTTAAAAACTTTGTAAAGAAGTTGAAAATGATTTAGTAAGAATTTGTCGTGATAGGAAAACTGTATGATTCTAGTTTATTTAATTATTTTTTATAAACAACATGGAATTGTACATGAAACGGCTGCTCCATATTCTCCTAAAATGAATGGTGAAGCAGAACGAAAGAATAGAACTCTTACTGAACTTGTTGTTGCAATTATGATGAATTTTGGGATGCACCTCACTGGTGGGGGGAAATTTTATTGATTGTTTGCTATGTCCGGAATAGAATACCCAAGTCAAAAATTAATATCTCACCTTATGAGATATTAAAGAAAAGACGACCAAACTTGTCTTATTTGAGAACTTGGGGTTGTCTGGCTTATGTCAGAATTCCGGATCCGAAACGAGTTAAACTCACTAGTAGAGCATACAAATGTGTATTCATTGGGTATGCAGCAAACAATAAGGCATATAGGTTTTATGACCTAAATGCAAAATTAATCATAGAATCAATTGATGTTGATTTCTGTGAAGACAAATTTCCTTTCAAATCGAGAAATAGTGGGGGCACTCAATTGAGTCACATTCCTGTGATAAGAAGCACATAAAGCAATGACAACGTAGAAACAGAACTTTGACGAAGTAAAAGAGTAAGAGTCTCTAAAGACTATGGGCCTGATTATGCAGCCTATAATGTAGAAGAAGATCCAATAAATCTTCAAGAAGCACTGTCATCTATGGGTGCAGACTTATGGTAAAAAGCTATTAATGATGAGATAGATTCTCTGGAATCTAACAAGATCTGGCACTTAGTAGACTTGGTTCCTAGTTGCAAACCAATCGGTTGTAAATGGGTTTTGAAAAAGAAACTAAAACCTGATGGAACTATTGATAAATACAAGGCTCACCTTGTGGCCAAGGGTTTTAGACAACGAGAAAATGTAGATTTCTTCGATACCTTCTCTCCTGTCACTAGAATAACATCCATTAGGGTACTTATTTCAATTGCTGCTATTTATAATTTAATAGTACACCAAATGGATGTTAAAACTGCTTTTTTAAACGGTGACTTAGAAGAAGAAATATATATGGAACAACCAGAAGGATTTGTGATCCATGGGCAAGAAAACAAGGTCTTTAAGTTAGACAAATCTCTGTATGGATTAAAGCAAGCTCCTAAACAATGGCATGAAAAGTTTGATAACTTAATGATATTGAATGAGTATAAAGTGAATGAAAGTGACAAAATAATCAAAATGTGGCATCCTAAATAAGTTAAAATCATTACTTACTAAATAAAAGATCTTCAAAAAGTTGAAATTAAAGCAAGCAAAATTAAAAACATCAAAGTCATCACTTGTCAAATTACAAAAAAAGAGGAAAAATATAGTCACTCAATAACCCATGGGTTTTGTGGGTTGGGTGTGGTTTTACCCATAACCCAATTATTTTGAATGGGTTTTCATTTTTGAAAACCGTATTCACCCAATAACCCGACCCAACCCACTTTTTTGGATCGGTTTGGGTGGGTTTTACTGGGTTTATTGGGTTTACCCAACCCATGAACACCCCTACTGACAAATACGTTTATTATTAATTTGAGAATCGCATATGCACTATCATATGTCTCTATGTAGACGATTTACTCATATTTGGATCAAACATTCAGACCATTAATGATGTGAAATCATTGTTGTGTAACAACTTCGATATAAAAGATCACGAGATTCTTGGTATCAAGATCACGAGATCCGCGCAAGAAATTTCTTAGGATCAATCATACTATATGGAGAAGATCTTAAAGAAATGTAAATACTTTGATTGTAAACATGCGTGCACACCTTATGATCCAAGTGTGAAACTGTTTAAGAACACTAGTGAAAGTGTGAGACAAACTGAATATGCGAGCATCATTGGCACCCTTAGTTATGCCACTGATTGTACTAGACCCGACATTGCATATGTCGTAGGATTGTTATGCATATTTACAAGTAGATCGAGTAACGAGCATTGACAAGCTATTGAGCGAGTCATGAGGTACCTTAAAAGGACCATAGATCTCGGCCTACACTATCAGAAATTTTCTGCTGTGCTAGAAGGGTACAATGATGCAGATTGGAACACCTTATCGGATGATTCCAAATCTACTAGTGGCTATATATTTAGTAGTATAGCCAGAGTAGCTGTATCTTGGAAATCAAAGAAACAAACTATCCTGGCTCAGTCCCCAATGGAGTCTGAGGTGATAGCACTAGCCACAACTAGTGAAGAAGTAAGTTGGTTAAGATGTTTGCTAGTTGATATTCCATTATGGGAAAAACCTATGCTAGTTGTGTTGATCCACTGCGATAGTACCGCGGCTATTGCAAAAATTAAGAACCGTTATTATAATGGTAAAAGACGTCAAATAAGAAGAAAGCACAACGCCTTTAGAGATTGTATCTCTAAAGGAGCTGTAAGAGTGGATCATGTACGCACTGATGAAAACTTAGCAGATCCTTTGACGAAAGGATTAGCTAGAGAGAAAGTCCATAATACATCCAAAAAGATGGGACTAATGCCTATACAGAAATGAGTTGCACATGATGGTAACCCGACCTAAATGACTGGAGATCCCAAGAAATAGGTTCAATGGGTAATAACAAGTTGTGAGTAATATGAGGCAATCATGCTAGAGTAAATAAAAGAAGCATGAATCCTGAAGTAATAAAAGGATGAGATAATAGAAACTCTTAATGAGATCTATACTCTGTATGAGGGAGTACCTAGACTACAGGAGTACTCTTGATAGACTCACCTATGTGATTGTGGAACTGAGGTCGGTTCCTATGGAATTTCGAGGCAGAATTCCTAGAGCCTTCACTAAACCGGGATAAACGTGCAGAGCCATTAAAGCACGGGCTATTAGAATATACCTTAAGAAAAGGTTGTGTGCGAGTTTGATGTCTGAGATAGAGTTCAAGACAATTGTGTCACTCTTGTTGAATCAAAATCCTACTTGCTACGCAAAGGTTCAAGTCGTAGACACCTCTGCTTATGCAAAATCTTAGAAACGTCTGACGTTATTTCTGAAACACTGTTTTAAATTCAAGTGGGGGATTGTTGGAACATTATGCATATATTCCAATATAGGGAGATGAATTGAAAAAGTTCATTAAGTCAAGTCCCACATTGTATATTAGTTGCAAAAACTCCTTAGTCCCACATTGCTTAGATTAGAAATCTTAGCTAGTTTACTTCATTATATAATGAAGTCACTTGTTTCATTCCAAAACACACCAAAAACTTATTTTGAGTTTTTCCTTCCTTACTCTCATAACTCCGCATCTTTCAAATTGTCGAAGCGCCAACTTCTCCCCCTTTCTTTCTACTCGTTGAATTTTCTGAGTACCTTCTTGAATTCTCCTTAGAGAATAATGTTAATTTCTCCTCGTTTTAGTTGAGAAATTATAAGTATAATTTTTTCTTGGATTCTCTTTAGAGAATTATTGAAATTTCTCTTGGTTTGAGAAATTACTACGACTGGTCTTTATACCAGATACTGTGATGGTATTCATACCATATTTGAATTGTCCTAGTACCATCTGACGGTGTATTTCTAGACCGATTATCTACCGTGCAAGTAGTAATCGTATAGTATAGAACTGGGCTGTTTTATCCTGGAGGCGTCGTGGTTATTAAGAGCTGCTTTGCATAATTTTGGCAGTACCGCGAAACGTCTTAAAGAAAGCGTACCGATCCGCGACTCGACCCAGTAATTTTTTCGGTGGCAAACTTGTTAAAATCGTGATCCAACATTTCTTGAATATAGATTTGCAGCAGCAACTATGTATATGGCTTCAAAGCTGAGTTTAAATGGAACTTCATTACACATGTTCTATGTCATTGTGGAAAGCCGACTATCACAAAGGTAATATTGTTTGGAGAAGTAAAATATCCATGCTTAGAAAGAATGAACATCATAATTTCTGAATGGACAAACTGTCATGCTCTGCGAAGTCCATTCTCAAGACCACCTAGGTCAAATATTGGTGGCCACTAGCAAAGGATCAACCAACTATGTAGGAGGTGCATGTTTCTTATGCAATATATTTGTGTTTAACCTTGCGTGTTATGAAACTGTCAAATTGATGCACATTTTGATTATTTGTGAAAAATGGATTGTATTCTTACACATTTTGTTATGATTTGTAAAGAAAAACACTTTTTCTATACAAATATTTGGGTGAGTAAGTCAGCTTGTTGGTCCATGTACTTAAAACATATGCAACATGGTGCTACCAAAGACAAGGTTGAAAATGATGCTTACCATGATTTTGATTAGGCTTTGGAAATCATAACAAAATAATCTTCAGTTGTTTGAATTAGATTCTTATATCATGTTGGGATTAACATGTTAATTTTGGTTTGGATTTCAGGGATACAAAATGATAGGATCCTTTGTTATTTGGGTGTTTGCCTATGTTTCACACTGCTAAAATTTTGAATCTATCTGCTGATGTTAATGATTTGCATTGTGATATTTGAAATTTATTGGTTATATCAGTTCTTTGGTGTATTGGAAGGAGTGTTTTTGGTTGTGTTTATCCAACTTGAATGCTATAAATTGGTTGAAAAGAATAAGCTGGAAATTGAACAGATTTTGGTGCCAGTATTGGTATGAAATATAGATTGATCCTCTATACTAAACTTGTATCACTTGATAACTTTAAGTTTTTATTTAATTTATCAATTAAAGTTATTTAACTTTTTTGTAAAATTTAAAAATATTACCTGCAAAATTATTTGCGGATTTCAAATACTGCGAATTTTGATTCTTGAGAATTTACCTTTGGATTTATAACTACCGACGACAGAAACAACAGGAAAAACCGGAGATGTTTCATGCAGATTTTTAGTTCAAACTCGCAAGTAAATCCGCAGAAAATTTGAGTATTTACAACTTTTAATTACTATCTTATTATTATAGAATTAGTAATTAGTAATAAAAGTATAGTTATTTCAGCGAATTTGTTATATATATATATATATATATATATATATATATATATATATATATATATATATATATATATATATATATATATATATATATATATATATATATATATATATATATATATATATATATATATATATATATATATATATAGGGGATGTATCAAGTAGGAGGAATTTTTAAATTAGAGATAAGAGGATTCAATGCTAACCATTGGATTAATCAAGAGAGAGAATTAAATTATTTATTTAAATAATAATATAATTATTATTTCTCTCTCTTGATTAATCCAATGGTTAGCATTGAATCCTCTTATCTCTTATTTAAAAACCCTCCTACTTGATACATTCCATATATATATATATATATGAGGAGGGATCAAATTACACCCGAAGAGTTACACCACGAGTTACACTCGTTCAATAACTACATCTCGAATTAATATTTTACAAATTCAACCGTTGGATTGAAACATAATATCATATAGATCATACCTATAAAGTTTGAGCTTAATCTATAATGATTTACTATGTCATTGAATTACATTAAAATTAACGTTATATGAAAGCTCATTTTGACGTTAATCTTTGGATATCTTGATGATATAGTAAATCATTATAGATTAAGCTCAAACTTTATAGGTATGATCTATATGATATTATGTTTCAATCCAACGGTTGAATTTTAAAAATATTAATTCGAGATGTAGTTATTGAACGAGTGTAACTCGTGGTGTAACTCTTCGGGTGTAATTTAATCCCTCCTATATATATATATATATATATATATATATATATATATATATATATATATATATATATATATATATATATATATATATATATATACTCTTGAAAGAAATTAATAAGTACTATATGTATGTTTTATTTAATTTTTATATGATGTTTATTTAATTTATATATATAAATAATATATCATTTATTTATAAATAGTATAATTTTTATTTGAAATAAAATTACTATATATTTGTTTTTGTTCTCATTTTTAATTTGTTGACGTTGATAAGATAAAATTAAAAGAAATTTTTTAATTTTTACATAAAATATTAATAACAAAAAAGAAATTATATTTTTATTATATGGTTAGTTCATTTTCTCTTTGGGGTACCGTTTTACTAGCTAGGGCATGTTGGGATAACTTAAAAAAAACTATTGACTTTATTTGATATTTTGTTACATAAATAGCTTACACATACACACTTATATCATACAATATCCAACAAAGTCTAATAAGTTCTAAGTAATCTTAAGACCTTGAGTTGTAAGACCAAATCCAAATGGAAACAAAGGATCATAATGAGAATCACCAATATTCATAGGTAACTGATCAACACTCTTAAACCATGTCCTTGGAAGCTTACCGCTAAATCCATAATCACCGAACAAAACATCAATAACACACCTTCACTACCAGGAAGCCATGCCGTAACAAGTCCTCCAATTATGTCAACATATGGTAACATAGCCACAGGTCTACCAGTGATTAACACAACCACACAATTCACTCCACCACATACATTTTTTATTGTTTCTGCTCCATTACCGGATATCGTTAAGTTTAGGCCATCACCATTTGTTTCTGCATATGGTGTCTCTCTGACTACCACAATCGCATATGAAAAATTATTTGATTTTACGTAGTCGAGAGATGGATTCTCTTGATAAACTATCTCAGTGTCTCTGCCGAGTGCATTTTTTATCGCACTCAGAATTGTGGTACCACTAGTAATGTTGTTACCGCTAACTCCTTGCCGTTGGTGTCCTTGAGATTATCCAATCCTAGGGACAAACATCGAGTATTCAAAAAGAAAAGTTTGATTCCTAAATATAAAAATACTACTAAAAAAAATGAAAAAAATTATAGTTTACCATGTCAACACTAGCATTGATTCCGACTTCAATTGAATATGTATAGTTAGCATGAGGAGGTGAAGTTATCTTGTCAAGTCCAAAAAAATCTGATATCACAAAACCCTGCAAAATATAAACACAAATTTTTAAGCATAAATATACTGATAAACACCAACATTTGATATATGAAATGAGAGGTTTATGAAGTTGTCATACCCTAATTTTTGACCCCCCTGAGATGACATATCTTTAGGATTTTCATCAGGTCAAAGCAAGTACCCAGAGCAGTCACTTCTTCATCTGGCATTTAATCGAGGATGCTCAAAAACAAGAAAACTCAGGCAAAGGATCAATCAATAGAAGGATTAGTCTCTAATACAATCATAAGACTCAAGAGCTTCATTATTTCACCTATGATTGATTAGACACCCAGTCATCTGAGTACAGGTTTACTCAGGTCACCAGACTAGGGTTTTTTAGCCTATCAAGGACTAAAATCAGGGATCACCTTTGGGAAACCCTAAAAAGCCCCAGGGGATCATTCAAAGACATCAATCATTTTTAAATAACTCATATGACAAGATCCACTGGACATCACACCTCAATTCAAGGTCTACAATCATTATTTTCATATGGTCGACAATTAGGGTTTTTGACCTAATTCACCAGGATAGTTGACTTTTAATCAGGGCATGGATCCAAAACTCAAGACATGATTCAAGAACCTCTACTACCTCAATATAATCCATTTACATCATTCATTTGAGGAGAAGATCTTGATTCTACACAAAAGTCCAAAATTTCACCTTATCTGGAAAAAGTCAACTGTATGGGTTCACCTTTGACTTTTAAGATTTTTGGTCAAACCATGACTTTCAAGGATCAATATCATCAATATATGGATATTAAAGTCATTTGACCAAAAAATTCAAGAAGAATCTTCAAGGAGCAAAAAGTCGGGAATTAGGGTTTTTGAGGGCATTGTGGGAACTCAAAATTTCACCTACACAACTCAAAAAACTTCCAACATGAAAGTTGTAGATCTTGCAAAATAAAACAACATCTTACAAAGGAACTTTTTTCAAAAGATCAATCATTTAAGAGTTTTGGAAATTTTGGAGTTTTAGGTCATAAACACTTAGAAATTTTTCTAAGTGTTTTAACCTAGTTTTCTTCCAACTTTGGCCTCATTTTTCACAAATTTGCCAAAGGATTTTGAAGAAACTCCAAACTAATGATTTGAAGTAGATATTTAGGGCTTTCCAAATTGTGTTCAACCTTCTCCAAATTCATTTTGAGCTAAGAGTTATGCTTGTTCAAAGTTGGCCTCATGAAGTGAAATTATAGGTCATGCATCATTTTGGAATTTTGAAATTTTGTGCACATGACCTCAAATATGGATGCTACACGACCCATAACACATCTGAAAACATACCATGCATTCATTTTCACCATGCCATGATAATTGAAGAAGATTCCTAAAACAAGAACATGTGATTATGTAATGATTACATTTGTGAATTTATGGCAAATTGATGAATCACCCAAGGAATCTTCTCACCAACCAATTAGAGCTCACTTTGCATCTGAAATGTTCCCCAAGATCAGATAGAATCAATGGATAGGGGAAGCTAGCCCGAAAATGCATCATTGCATTTAGGATCTTTTCAAAATTTCTTCTTGGCTAAGAAACCAAACTTCTTTCATTAAGCAAGCTCACCACAGCCAATTGATCTGCATTCATTTGCCTATAAATAGGAGGGCATACTTCAGTAGAAAAACACACCAAAGCAACCATATTCCTTGCTTTCTCTTTCTCTTCTCATGCTTATTGTTTTTCAAAGTTCTTTGGCAAGAAGAATCGTTTTCTTCAAACCAGAGCTTATCTTTGGAAAGTAAGCATTCTAACATCTCAAGGGAGGTCATTCGAGGTGATCCAAGCACCTGGATCATTTCTGTAAGTGGAGGAACACCATTGTTGCTCTCACTTTGAAGCTGTTGAAGTTGGAGGTCCATAGTGCAATTCAGAAGGTTTCCAATCGAGCCAAGCATCCAGGCACGTTCCATAGGAGGTAGTGAAGCTGTTCAGATGGCTGCAGCTCATCTGTAACTCAAGAATCATCACTCTCCATGTTCACTTGAAGCTCAAATCGAGGGAGGTCCATAGGACAATTCAGAAGGATTGAGGTTACAACAAGCATTCAGTTAGCATCACTGAGTCCCAAGGAAGCTTTTGGGATCATTCATACAAGCCCAGTTGCTCTCTATCATCCTCACGACCTCCATTTTCAGAGGTAAGTTTCTGAACTCCACCTTGTTATACCCCAAAATTTGCCCACTTCTTTTTTCAGGAAAGTTTCAATATGAAAATTAAGAGTCTCATATAAACATGGATTTTTTTTAAAATATCCTGACATATGAAGAACTTGGTTTTCAGAATTTTTCTTACACAGTAACTTGGCTTACAGTGGAATTTATTCTTACGCAAACGCCAAATACTGTTCTTTACTTCACAAATACTATTTATTTATTTACAGATAGATAGTACTGACACGATTCATGCAGAGTTAAATCTTTTTGCAGGCGCAAAAGCAGGAAACTCACACTGTACTGGTAACAATTGTTTTTTGTTTTCCCACTAACTTTTGTACTATATTCCATTATTTTCAAAATCTTTTCAAATCTCTTCTTTCAAATTCAAATCTCAACTTTATTCTATCCATCTCTCTTTTCCCAACAATACCTTACACTTTCTTTCAAATCTCACTACCACTCAAATTTCCTTTTGTACGGAATCACATCATTCCCCAACGTCTCTATCATCTTTCCATTCTATAAATACCTCTCATTCTTCCCACAAATCTCACATCAAATTCTAAATCATCTTTCAAATTCCTACCTCATAATCCATCATTTCTTCTTCCCTAGCAAAAATGGCAAAATGGATAGAAACACTGTTTCTTACAGTCATCACCATTGCTACGGTGATCATGACTTTCTTCTGCCTGCACAGTCCTGAGGAGTGTGGACCTGCAATGGTTATGCTCCCAATCATCTACATGTTATTGATCATAGCATGGTTCATCAACCGTCATTTTTAAAGTTTGCCGTGTTTCTTATTTTCTTAAACGTACCGTCTATTCGTCGTACTGTTCAATAGTATGTAATATTTATGCTGTCAGTATTAAATGTTGTACTAGTTGTCATAATATTGCTTAATTACTAAGATAATATTTTGTGTATTTTCTGCCAGTCAAATATTTCTATTTCTGTGCATTAAATAATTTTCAGGTTATTATCGGTAATTTTGCCCGCATACCGTAAATATCAGTTATTTATTATGTTTCTGTTTCTAACAAGTCATGTAAATAAATTTTCATGCTTCACACCAAACAAAAACAAAAATAACAACAAAAAAGAAAATTAACTTTGACAGTTGATTTTTCACTTTAACTGCTGCTTCAGTACACGAACAGTCGGTTGACAGACAAACTGCAGACAGTACAATTCACAGTGATTTGTACAATCAATCAAATCAATCATTCACAATTCAAATTTCCAAGATTTTTGTGTTAGAAGTCTTCTGAATATCACATGATTAGCAGAAACTCAACACTGCACAAAAATCAGGTACGCTTAACTGCCTCCTATACAGACAGTCCCTAATCAGGGTTTTTCTTGTTTTAACAGGAGCAACAAGTTTTGAGAGCTCAAATGGATTTCATATACATCCATACATCTCAAAGTACCATCATACAAATTTTCAAACTTCAATTCACTCAGACGCACCGTCAGCAGCTCAAACAGTCAACAGACGACTCGTTTGACCAAAAAAGTCAACTGACAGTCAAAAATGAAATTTTTTGTCAAAGTCCATATTTTGTCAAAGGATTCAACATTTGATCATTGGATGATCACAATTCATCAAGGAAAGATCAAAAATCAACAAAACCCTAAGATTCAAAATTAGGGTTTTTGCCTGAAAAGTCAACTCAACTTTGACTGATCATAACTCTCTCATCCTTCATCCAAAAAATGTCAACCAAAGCTCATTTTGAAGGAAATTCAATTATCTTTCAAATGCAATTGATCCCATGGTCATAGCATTCACCATTTGAAAAATATGGCCAAAGACATTACAGGTCATTTTCAAAGTCAACAAAAAGACACTTTTTTCAAATGGACACACAAGGAGAACCAAAAATCATTTTGATATGAGACCAAAGACATTGGTTAGAGGACTCTTTAAGGTTTCCAAAAAGTGCAAGATCTCCTTCATATGACAAAAATTGAAGGATTTACACCTTGTTGAAGTTGGCTAAATTTTGGGAAAATGCATGAAATCAACATTGCTCAAAAATGTTTTTTTTCCAAAAGATGCCAAGTTTTTATGGTCCAAACATCTTTGCCATGTTACTATGGGCCTCCCACGACCAAGACAAAGCCCACATCTTTATTGGCCATTTTTTGCATAATTTTATCTTACTTTAAGATTAAAATTAAAAAGAAAATGCATGGATAATGGTTGCTTGGTCTCCAAGCATGACTCACCACAAAGAATCTCTGATTTTTGCAGAAGATTGGAGAGCAAGGCAAGTGCATTGAAGGCAAGTCAAGACTTGGTCAAAAATTCAAGGTTTTTAATATTTAAAAACCAAACTTTCAACAAAGGCAACAAGGCAACTTAGCTTCAATTATAAGCATTCAAATGCTTATATATAGCTTAGCATACTTCAATAACATAGGGAGACAAGTTCAGAACAAAAGAATAGTGTATAACATACTTGTACTCACTTGTTCTTTTTCAAGGAAATTTAAAATTCGAATTTTAATTTCCAGCTGGTTTCAGTTCAAACTAAACACTTAAACATCATCTCTAAGATCCACTGAAACTATTCAAATCATTTCCAAGTCTTAAAACCCACTGAATCGAGCTATACAAGCCACGGTTGGTGCAAACTAAGATTGACTCATATCTGATCATACACGTAAATCTAGCACGATGTAATTGCATATTTATGTTTGGTTTGAAGCTCTGGTCGTTTCTGGAGCTTCAATTGGATTTCCATGACTGTTTGATGCATCTGCCATTTTAGGGTTTCATAGCTCAAAATTAGGGTTTCCTGAAATAGGCCAAATTATAGGTTCAAATAGGTTCCATTGAATTCGTATGAACCAGACGAACTTAACCATGGTATCGCGCCAGATCAATGCTTCGTTTTACTTGCATTCGCTATTTTTTGCAGGTGTAATAGATGGAAGCTTTTACACCACCTGCAAACGTAAGGTGTAAAAGACTGGGTCTGGTGAAGAAGATGATGCGTGGCTCCTTCCTATTGGCCAGGGCGCGCGCGTGTTTTTATTTTAAAAAATTTCTGATCCAATGCTTTGCAGCTCACGCTTGTGCCATGTGTCTCAATTTGAACACCATCTGATCTCATTGATCCACCATCCAACGCTCCAGACACGCAGTTCCATGCTATGGCCCCTCAATCAAACCACACAGGATTAGTATCCTTTTATTCCTTTCATATTTTCTATTTTATTTTATTTTCTTTGCAAAATTAATTTAAAATAGCTTAAAAATTCAAAAAATCCCACAAAAAATATTTTAGACTTCTAAAAATATATATTATTTTCTGAAACAAAAATATTTTATTTTTCTTCAAAATTTCAATATTTTTCATAATTAATTAGTATGTATTTATATATTTGCTTATTAATTATTTTAATTAGTCAAAAAATCATAAAAAAATTGTTCTTTGTGTTAAATATTGTTTATATATCATAAACTAATTTTGTACATATTTAGGATAATTTTATCATTAAGTTTTAATTATTTGTGTAATTATTTATATAATTATGTTTTAATTAACTTAAAAAATCCAAAAACAATTTCAAAAATTCCAAAAAAATTAGTTTTGTTCTAAAATCAATTAACAAACATTTTGTACATATTTTTAAACTTATTTGCTAGGTTTAATCATTTTTCCATCTTTTCTTTATTTTAAATTAATTAATGATGCATTAATTATATTTAAAATAAATCACAAAAATACAAAAATATGCCTTTTATTTCTTGCAATTTAAAATTCCTAGATAAATGTATAGGATGTCAAATTCATGTAAATAGGCTAGTTTACATTTCCCGCACAATCGATGTAATAGCGTAGATTTACTTTCCGCACTTTACATTTCCGCATTTTAATTTCCAGCACACCTATAAACTGCGTGTATGTCAAAGATAAAACTGAACCGTCAGATCACTAACTTCAAAGATAAATATCTGAATTCAATCACAATCACATTTGCACCTCCTAGGGTAACCCCTTTTCACTCTTTTCAAAATCAAAGTTACATTTCTACTGTTTCGAGTACAAAATCGAACCTTTTGTTCATATCCGACGAATGGATAGATTTTTAAAGGGAACAAGGATAAAGACCTCCTAACTCAGGGTAGACCTCCTAGTTTGCTTGCTCAAAATCAAAACAAACAAAATTCTCATACACTGTTGTTTTTTTTAAAAACGAATTTTCCAAAAGACAATATTTTGTATACATCCAAACACGGATCATTACAAAATTAACGATCTTTTCAAAACATCTTTCGAAAGATAAACAAGCATTTGTATATATCCGCACAAGGATCATTACAAATTCTATTTGCAAAGGTATTTCAAAAACACAGGTAAAGCATTCCGAATCAATTGAAAAGTAAAGCAAATGAGCTAAGCAAACTAAAGAGCCCATGGATAACCATGGATACAAAGGGTGCTAACACCTTCCCTTTGTATAACCTACCCCCTTACCCAGAATCTCTCAAAGGTCTTTTTTCTGTTTCTTTTATAAACCTTTCCTTCATTGGATAAAATAAAAGGTCGGTGGCGACTCTGTAAACTTTTTCAAAAGTGACGCGAAAGCGTCCGATCGACAAAAAAGAGTCAGTTCACGTATCCCACCCACGGAGGGGTATGGCCCGAAAGGACGGTCCACAGAACTGGCGACTCTGCTGGGGAATACAAATTCAAAATGTTTTCAAAAGGGGTTACCTTTAGAGTATAGATCATTTCGATGTTTTCAATTGTTTGATCTGATTGCTTTACTTTTCACAGGTTTGCTTGGGTACTTTGCTTGTGTGAAAGATTCTAACCCGAATCTCGAGATACCTTAAGTATATGACAATAGACCAAGGAAACTGTACGGCATGTACCGATACGGTTGATCTGGTAGTCATCGTTAGTGTGATACTTTGGTTTATACTGATGTCCCTTGAAAGCGATCAAGGAGTATATTAGGCTTCCGAAGTGTCATTAACACTAATTTGTCTTAGAACCTTTTAGTTGAACTTGACTTGTGGCCTATTAAGTGGCTAGCTTTGAAATTGATCGAAGCTAGTTATCCTCGAGGAATATTCTTGATCGGCCGTCCGAGCGCCGTATTGAGATGTTGTCTCCAAGGATCATAGAACCCGAATACTATTCTAGGACAGGTTTTCAACCAACTCAATTTCAGAGGGGAGGGTATCACCTATCAACCTCATGCAAGCCTTTGAACCTAAGGCTATTGTTTGATTTGTTTTTGTGTGCCACATGTTTGCATCATAAACACATCATTTTTCACTACACATTTCAAGGATCAAAGAGTTTACTTTTGTTTTTGCAGGTAATGGCTCCCGCCACCAGAGATTACATCCGAATCAATATCTCAACGGTGCCATCTGAACTCAAAGTCTTGGTAGCAGAATTCCCCAGGAATGCTCAATTCACTGAAAAGCATGGTCACCTACTCCATTTGGTTACCTCAAAGTTTGAAGAAGACATGATACGGGTCCTGTTCCAGTTCTTCGACCCTGAACATCATTGCTTCACATTTCCTGATTACCAGTTGGTACCCACTTTGGAAGAATTCTCTGAATTAATTGGATTACCAATCCGAGATCAATTACCTTTCACTGGTTTAGAAAGAAAACCAAAACCTGAAGTCATTGCTGCTGCTTTACATCTGCAAAAGTCAGAAATCAAATCCAATTGGGAAACAAAGAGTGGAGTTGAGGGTTTGCTTGCCAAATTCTTACTGGAAAAGGCTCGACTACTGCTAGAAAACAAAAGTTATCCAGCTTTTGAAGAAGTTATGGCTCTTTTGATCTATGGGTTGGTTTTGTTCCCTAATTCCGACCAGTTCATAAGTGTACACATCATCAACCTTTTCCTAATTCGCAACCCGGTACCAACATTGCTGGGAGACATCCTACACTCTCTACACACTCGTACCACGAAGAGGCGAGGAACTCTCATGTGCTGTATACCACTGCTGGCTAGGTGGTTTACATGTCATCTTCCCCGATCAGTACTGAGAAATGAACAAAGAGCACAATGGTCTTACAGAATCATGTCTTTATCTCATTCAGATATCCGAGGGAACAACTTCTTTCAAAGAGACATTACTATCATTGATCATTGTGGAGAATACCCTAATGTGCCACTCCTTGGCATTAAAGGAGGTATCACTTACAATCCCTCTCTAGCTCTACGCCAATTCGGATATGCAAGAAGCAACGGTCCTCATGACATGATTATCCGTGGCATTGTGTTTGATTACGAGAATGATTCTCACAGACACCGACGAAGATTCATACAGGCTTGGGACAGTGTCTATAGAATAGAAAGCAAAACTCTGGGGCAATGGAATTCTATTCCTATGGAACTTTACCTCAGATGGGTGCGTACTCATGCTCAAAAACTCATGATGCCCTATCCCGCTGTTCTACCTGTGACTATCGAATCAGAAGTCGAAGGTTACGAACCTCAAGTTATTCTACACCCGGATATGCCAACTGACTTGGAAGAGTTGCAAAAATCCTGGGTTCAACTCAAAGAGGAAAGAGACACCTTCAAAGAACACTGTCAGGACTATGAGAGAAGGCTATTCGAGCTCACCAGACAGCTTCAAGAAGAACAAAGAATCAACGCATTCCTGGGGACAAAGAAAAAGCGCCCACGGGAGACCTGAAAGATCATTTATTTTATTTTCTGTCTTGTAAGCCCAAATGAGGCAAAGAAAAAAGAATAAATTGATTAACTAACGTTTGTTGCTTCTTTAACAAATCTAGGCTCTATGATCCTTGAAAACATTGCACACATGCATTCACATGCATTGCATACACATTGCATTTCATACATTGCATTTCATACATTGCATTCATATACATTGCATACACATTGCATACATGGCATCCAGTCATACACATTTCATAACAGGTTCTCATGACGGGTTTCTCATCTCTTCGCTGTTTATTTCAGTCAGAAGAGATGGAATCTGAGGCAAGCATCAAGAATCTCGAAGTACAGAATGCCCAAGTTCAAGTGGCAATTCTGGAACTGGCAAAGGGGCAACAAGAGCTGAAAGCCCTGATACTCAAGAAGAAGAAGAAGCCCAAAGAATCTGCAGGCTTGAGTTACCTGAGAAGGAAGATCAAGATCCCTGTCAAAAAGATCAAAAAGCCACCAATCCCTGAAATAGTCGGTGATGGTGAACAAGAAGATAATCAAAGCAACCAGGGTTCTGCTAAACCCTCTCTCTCTTCAAATGAAGAAGAAGATCATTCTGGAGACGAACAGGATGATGACAAATACCAACAGTTGGAGGATCGTATGAAAGCTATGGAAATACAAAAAATACCTGGCTTAGATTTCAATGATCTGGGACTCGTGTCGGATGTTGTCATCCCTCCAAAATTCAAAGTTCCAACCTTTGCAAAGTATGATGGAGTTTCTTGTCCAAAACTACATTTGAGATCTTATGTGAGGAAGATACAACCTCATACAACAGATAACAAATTGTGGATTCACTTTTTCCAAGAAAGTCTGTCAGGTACACAACTCGAATGGTACTACCAGCTAGAAAATACCAAGGTTCATACTTGGGAAGAATTAGCTGCTGCTTTTTACAAACAGTACCAATACAATGCTGATCTTACACCCACTCGTACTCAATTGCGAGGCATGTCTATGGGACCAAAAGAAAGTTTCAAAGAGTATGCACAAAAGTGGAGAGATACGGCTGGAAGGGTTCAACCACCCTTATCTGATCGCGAACTAGTCGACATGTTCATGGGCACTTTAACTGGCCCATTCTATAGCCATTTGCTGGGAAGTTCATCATCAGGTTTCACTGACCTAATACTGACCGGAGAACGTGTCGAAAGCGGCATTCGAAATGGAAAAATTCAAGTAGGATCCTCCTCTGGTACTACAAAAAGGCCCATCAGAAATGAGGTCAATACAGCGCAAATTCAGACAAGTCACAAAAGTGATCAGCATCAATCTGTAGGGGCAGTTATGATCTCCGCATCTGCACCTCAAAAAGATCAACAGCCAAAATATACGCATCGACCAGATGCACCAAGAAGAACTTTCACCAAAATCAACATGCCAATCTCTCAGGCATTGCAGCACTTGCTTAAAGCGGATCTGATCACATTAAGGGGTCCTCCGAAGAATGTCAATACTTCTTCTCTGAATTATCGCCCTGATGCAACATGTGCCTATCATTCAAACTGTCCAGGACATGACGCAGATCACTGCTGGGCCCTGAAAAATAAAATCCAAGACATGATAGATGCTGGAGAAATTGAGTTCGATCCTCCAGAAACTCCAAATGTCATCACAGCACCTATGCCAAAGCATGACAAAACTGTTAATGCTATCATAGACACAGTTTACATTTATGATGTGAACGAAGTATCAATTCCACTCCTCGAAGTCAAAAGAAAGTTCATCCAAGCTGGTTACTTTCCAGGTTGTGATCCCGACTGCTTTTATTGCTCACGCCAACCCAATGGTTGTGAAAATCTAAAGATGGGAATTCAAAAACACATGGATCGCCGTATCATTATGTTTGAGAGGCTCCCTTCTATGGACATGTTGGGCAAAGTCTTTGCCAACGGGATAAGAATGGAAGACGTCTCAGTGATCTCCAGCTTACCATTCAAAATCTCTACCAAGGCTCCATTCAAACTTTCTGCTACACTCAAAGTGGCATCAGTAGTCATTGCTAGACCAACTCCATACTCCTCAGACAAAGCTGTCCCATGGGGATATGACACTAATGTTTACATTCATGGAGTTAAGCAGGATCCCTCGACTAAAGAGGACGCAACACTAACTACTTCAGCTGTAAGTAACATTGCAGGCACTAGCAAGATCACGAGAAGTGGAAGAATCTTTTCACCAGAAATTTCTCCAAATATTGCTGCTAGTCCAATCCAGGTTCCAATTCCTATTCCAGATATCAACACTCGAGGCAAAGAGCCACTGATCGAACCAGTTCAAAATCCGGTAGAGATCACTGCTGAGGATCCATCAAAGCAAGAGATGGACGAAATATTGAAAATCATCTGCAAAAGTGATTACAATATTGTCGAACAACTGGGGCATACTGCTTCAAAAATCTCAATGTTATCTCTGCTAAAATATTCAGAAGCTCATGCTAAAGCTCTAATGAAGTTCCTTCAAGCTGCGCATGTGCCTCAAGAAATCCCAATCGACCAATTTGAGAATTGTGTCGCCAGTCTTACAGTGCCCAATGGTCTTGGTTTCTCTGATGTGGATCTAACTCCTGCTGGAAGAAATCACAACAAGGCCCTGCACATCTCTATCGAATGCAACGGCACCACTCTGTCTCATGTGCTAATAGACAATGGTTCCTCTCTAAACGTGTTACCAAAAGTAATACTGGAAAAACTTGACTTCAAAGGAGTTGTGCTACAACCAAGTGATGTGGTTGTAAGAGCCTTCGATGGGTCAACAAGAACGGTGTACGGAGAAGTTAAGCTCCCAATCAGAGTGGGCTCTCAAACTTTCGATGTTATCTTTTCCGTAATAGACGTTCTTCCAACATACTCCTGTTTACTAGGACGCCCTTGGATACATGGGGCAAACGCTGTAACTTCTACCCTGCATCAGAAGTTAAAATACCCAGTAAAAGGAAAGGTTGTCACAGTCTATGGCGAAGAAGAATATATGGTCAGTCACTTGAGCAACGACAAGTATGTTGAGATGGAGGGCGAATCCATCGAAACTCCGTATCAAGCTTTTGAGGTTGTATCTCCAGATATCTCTACCACCAAGCATATTCCTGCTACTCCAGCTACAACTATGGCTTCTCTCAAAGATGCCAAAGCCATGATTGAACAGGGTGATCGCACAGTATGGGGACAACTCCCTGATATACCCTACAAGTCCGACAAGCTAGGTCTGGGCTATAATGGTGAAAATCAAAAGAATGATCAAAATCCTCGCTCTGAAGGGTTAATATCACACTTCGCCAGCCAAGAAGTAAACGCCATTGATGATGAAGGGACATACTTGAACCACATCATTCAGCCATATCCAGACGAAATTCCACCCATTACCATGGGAATGTGGGATGCTGTGGGAGGACCAAATGACGGTTACAACTACCAGTATATCACACCTCAGAATTCTTACATTGCTCTGGAAGATCTTACTCCAACAGAAGAGGGTAATCAAAATGACGGAAGTATCACAAGTCCCGTCACTCAGCAATATCAAAATCCACCCAAAGAAGTATGGGACACGCTAGGAGAACCCAGCGGCAAATACGACTATATGGTGAAATATTCCGCTCCTCCGAGCTTTTCAACTCCCATCAAAGACATTGTCCCGACTGGATGGGACGAACAGTACGACGACAACTTCGCTCTTGAAGAAGCCAGGAAGATGCCAAACAACGAAGGTTATTTTCTGTCACAGTACACTCCTTATCAGGATGCACAAGTCTCTATTCAAAACATCATTCCTACTGCATGGGACGGCCTTATCGAGCATCTCGCTCAGCCAATAGAGGGACCTCCACCTGGATTCTCATATCCAACAAATCATCCAACTTATCCTGAAGAATTACCTACGCATTTTCCCACTAGCGGAATCAATGCTACGGAAGACGAAAAGAACAACTGCAACTGGAACAGCTGGGTGCTCCCTGCTAACAACGGTGGATTGAACAACTGGAAAGCAGAGGATGTGATCTCCTTTGATCAGGAGTAAATGCCATTTCCTGTTTTCTTTGTGTATATTGTGCAAAGATAAAAGTGGTTCCTGAACAATCGAACCATGAGCTTGAAAGCCGTGTGCCTTAGCACAACGGTCCTTCTACAAAAAGGGTTTGTCATATCATGATTATGTGCATTCAATAAAATCATGGGATGCTTGCATGTTCAAAATTTTGTGATCCTTTTTCTTTCTTTATTCGCTTTCAAATAGCTATGTTTTTCTCTTCATACACACTCACATATCTACCATGCAGATTCACATACACGCTGGATCCAGTCAATAACGACTCTGCTATTGCCCGTCATGACTTTGAAAATCCGATCTACCAAACTGAGGACGAAAGTGAGGAAGATTGTGAAGTGCCAAGAGAAATTGCAAGACTTCTAGAACAAGAAGAAAAAGCCATACAGCCTCATGAGGAGCCGATTGAGGTCATCAACTTGGGCAGTGACGAAGAAAAGAAAGAGGTCAGAATTGGGGCTGACTTAGAAAACAGTGTCAAGCAAAGACTGATTCAATTGTTGCAAGACTACGCCGAGATATTCGCCTGGTCTTATCAAGATATGCCTGGCCTTGACACGGACATTGTAGTTCATCGCCTGCCAATCAAAGAAGGAAGCACTCCGGTCAAACAGAGACTGCGAAGGAGTAAGCCTGATATGTCAAAAAAGATCAAAGACGAGGTTGAAAAACAATTCAATGCCGGATTCCTAAAAGTTGTAAGTTATCCTCCTTGGATAGCTAACATCGTGCCTGTACCCAAAAAAGACGGGAAAGTCAGAATGTGTGTAGACTACAGAGATCTGAACCGGGCAAGCCCTAAAGATGATTTCCCTTTACCGCACATCGATGTACTAGTTGACAATACCGCACAATGCAAGGTATTCTCCTTTATGGACGGATTCTCAGGGTACAATCAAATCAAGATGGCACCCGAAGACATGGAAAAAACAACCTTCACAACTCCCTGGGGAACCTTTTGTTACAAAGTAATGCCCTTTGGTCTAAAAAATGCTGGAGCTACCTACCAACGAGCAATGGTAACACTATTTCATGATATGATTCATCAGGAAATAGAGGTGTATGTCGATGACATGATCGCAAAATCCAACACCGAAGAAGAACATTTGAGTCATTTACACAAGCTGTTTGACAGACTCAAGAAATACAGATTGCGACTGAACCCGAACAAGTGTACCTTTGGAGTAAGATCCGGTAAACTCTTAGGTTTCATCGTCAGCAGTAAAGGTATTGAGGTTGATCCTGCCAAGGTCAAAGCCATTCAAGAAATGCCTATACCCCGTACCGAGAAACAAGTCAGAGGATTCTTGGGACGTCTAAACTACATAGCCAGATTCATTGCCCATATGACTCCTACTTGTGTGCCAATCTTCAAATTACTGAAGAAAGATCAAGTGGAAAGATGGAATGACAAATGCCAGTTAGCCTTTGATAAAATCAAAGAATACCTTCAAAAACCGCCAATCTTGTTACCTCCTGTGGAAGGCAGACCTCTGATAATGTACCTAACTGTGTTAGAAGATTCAATGGGGTGTGTACTCGGACAACATGACGATTCCGGTCGAAAGGAGCACGCAATCTACTATCTTAGCAAAAAGTTTACCGATTGTGAAACAAGATACTCACTACTCGAAAAAACTTGCTGTGCCTTAGCATGGGCGGCTCGCCGACTAAGACAGTATATGCTAAATCACACCACTTTCCTGATCTCCAAGATGGATCCAATCAAATACGTGTTCGAAAAACCTGCTCTCTCTGGAAGGATTGCAAGATGGCAAATGATCCTAACAGAATATGACATTCAATACACTTCGCAAAAAGCAATCAAAGGAAGTGTGGTAGCTGATCATTTAGCTCATCAAGCAGTAGATGATTATCAGGCATTGAACTTTGACTTCCCAGACGAAGACATTATGCTAGTCAATGACTACAAACAACCAGGATCCCGATGGACTATGGTTTTTGACGGAGCTTCTAATGCGCTCAGCAATGGCATCGGAGCTGTGATCATTTCCCCCACAGGAGGTCATACACCCTTCACCGCCAGATTGTGTTTCAATTGCACCAACAATATAGCCGAATACGAAGCATGCATTCTGGGTCTCAAAGCTGCAATTGATCTAAAAATCAAATTCCTTGAAGTCTACGGAGACTCGGCCTTGGTAATCTACCAAGTCAAAGGGGAATGGGACACAAAGCACCCAAATCTAATTCCATACAAAGAACATGTGTTGAGTTTGATTCCTTACTTCGAGGAGATCACTTTCGAACACATCCCACGCGAAGAAAATCAACTAGCTGATGCCTTAGCTACCATGTCATCCATGTTCAAAGTCAATTGGGACGACGAAGCTCCTATGATCACCATTTACAGGCAAGACGAACCAGCCTATTGCAATGAGATCGATACCAAACAAATGGAAGACAAATCATGGTTCCATGAAATACAAAGGTATCTCGAAACCCAGGAGTACCCTGAAGGGGCATCTATTAACGACAGAAAGTTTCTAAGGAGATTTGCCTCCAAATTCTTCCTAAGCAATGGAACTTTGTACAAGCGCAACCATGACTCGACTTTACTTCGTTGCGTAAACAAGAAAGAAGCAGAACAAATCATGGAAGACATACACAATGGTACCTTCGGTACTCATTCCAACGGACATACAATGGCTAAAAAGATCTTGAGAGCAGGTTACTACTGGTCTACCATGGAGACAGATTGCCATCATCATTCCAAATCTTGTCACAAATGCCAGATATATGCCGACAAAGTGCATGTACCTCCAGTTCCATTAAACGTTCTGACGGCTCCTTGGCCTTTCGCAATGTGGGGTATTGATATGATTGGAGAAATCAAACCTACTGCTTCCAACAGACATCGCTTTATCCTGGTCGCTATTGACTACTTCACAAAGTGGGTAGAGGCAGCTTCATATGCTTCTGTCACCAAGAATGTGGTAGCCAGGTTTATCAAGCACAATCTCATTTGTCGGTACGGCATCCCCGAAAGGATCATCACTGACAATGGCACGAATCTAAACAACAAAATGATTACTGAACTCTGCACGCAGTTCCAGATCAAACATCATAATTCTTCTCCATATCGACCAAAGATGAACGGCGCTGTCGAAGCCGCCAACAAAAACATCAAGAAAATCATACAAAAGATGACAGTAACCTACAAAGACTGGCATGAGATGTTACCTTTTGCTCTTCATGGTTATCGCACATCTGCGCGTACTTCAACAGGGGCAACTCCATTCTCGTTAGTCTACGGTATGGAAGCAGTTCTCCCAATCGAAATCCAGATTCCTTCCTTAAGGATCATGAAAGAAGCCGATCTAGACGAAGACGATTGGATTCAAACTCGATTCGACCAAATACACTTGATCGATGAGAAAAGACTTGCAGCTATCTGTCATGGCCAGCTATACCAAAAGCGCATGATCAAAGCATTCAACAAGAAAGTCAAAAGTCAAGCATACCAAACTGGTGGCTTGGTTATCAAACGCATCATCTTACCACAAGGTGATCCCAGAGGCAAATGGACCCCCACCTACGAGGGACCATTCATAATCAAGAAAATATTCTCCGGCGGTGCCATGTTGCTTACCACCATGGATGGCGAGGATTTCCCACACCCTGTGAATGCGGACATAGTCAAAAAGTACTTTGCTTAAAAAAAAAAATATACAGCTCGCTAAGTTGAAAACCTGAAAGGGCAACTTAGGCAAAAATGAGCGTCTCGGTGGATTGAAAACCCGAAAGGGCGATCCAGGCAAAAATTAGAGACAAAACAAATACTATCCCGGTAGGCTGAAAACCTGAAAGGGCAGCCTAGGCAAAAATTAGGGAATAAAGCATACAACTATGTCCCGCTCAGCTGCCTACTCACCGACAAGGTTCAACACCTCAAAGACACCGATCAGTCCAATCACTTTCTTCCAACAAGTGAGGGATGAGATGCTCGAAGACAGATTGGCAATAGCAGAATTGAAACTTGACTGGATCGTTCTCACATAGCTATTTCTTTTCATAAATACTTTTCAAAACTTTCTGACAATTTCCTACTTCTAGGATTGTTGTCTCCCTATACTAATCCGCCTATCACGGCACCTTTTCAAAAATCAATGCAGCTTATAACTAACATTTTCATTTTTTCTGTTTTGAATACGCGAGCATCCCAATGATATTTTGAATGAACATATGCATTTGAATATGATTGATGTTTACCAGGAAAAACAGGAATAGCATTCCGGACATGTCCCAATTATTTGGACATTATCCTAAACCAGCATCAGAAGGAAGTTTCCCCAATGGAGACACATTCCTCAACAAATCCCTCAAAAAGATTTTTCTTTCGAAAGAAGTCTTATTCCCCAGCAGGGTTGTTCCAGATTACTGTCTTCAGAAGGTGTGATCTCCGCACCCAAACTTGGTCAGATAGTGCATCGGAGGATTATGCATCTTCCTCATTCCCACTCCAAAGGGCGTCACAGTCCGAACTCTCAAAACTACTGTTCATCCCCGAGCAGTAATCAAAGATCCTTCAATAGAACATCCTGGTTCTCAAAGAATTTCCCCAACCCAGGGTACTCAAGCGAGACAGAAGATCATCAACAACCACGATGCCTTCACTTCCAAATGGCTAGCAGGGATTTATTTTCCCAATCACAATGCCTTCATTTCTTGACGACTAAGCTGGGATTTATTTTCCCAATCAGGAGCTTGACACGCTCTAAGCTGCATAAACCATGCATCACATTCACATTCATATTCACAATCATGCATCATACGCATATTCATACACAACATAACTTGCATATTTCTCCTCTAGTTCGAGGATCTCATACATTACATGCATCATAGACATTGCATATCACTAACTTGATTTTTCAGGCAAACGAATGTCTTCAGCAAAGATGTTCTCACTCACATGCAGTGTTCATCCTGAATCTTATTCAGACAAGCAGTCCTTTCAGATACAATCAAACCAAAGATTCACTCTGAAGAACTCTCATTCTCAACTCATTTATCATCTAACATTGCTAGTCTAAGGCGATACCTCAGACGGTTCCAGAACGATCTAGCATTTCAGATCTAAGGCGATACCTCCGACGGTTCCAGAACGATCTAGCATTTCAGATCTAAGGCGAAACCTCAGACGGTTCCAGAACGATCTAGCATTTCAGATCTAAGGCGATACCTCCGACGGTTCCAGAACGATCTAGCATTTCAGATCTAAGGCGAAACCTCAGACGGTTCCAGAACGATCTAACATTGCAGATCTAAAGTGATACCTCAAACGGTTCCACAATGATCAACTTTCAAATCCTTCATCAAGATATAATCAACAGATTCATTCTGATGAACAAACCATCAACACATTGTCCAGGTGGCATCCGAAAGCCCATCTCAGGTAATGTTTCAATCTGCCAACAACATTTCACAGACAACATTCAAATGTAACTTCCAACATCTCTGCTGATCAAGGTAAGTGCAAATTTTCAGGGCATCTATTTATTCAATCATCTTCTACCCTCAGATTTCAGACAATCTCTTCAGGTTTAAGAAGATTGAATAGGGGCAACTGTTATACCCCAAAATTTGCCCACTTCTTTTTTCAGGAAAGTTTCAATATGAAAATTAAGAGTCTCATATAAACATGGATTTTTTTTAAAATATCCTGACATATGAAGAACTTGGTTTTCAGAATTTTTCTTACACAGTAACTTGGCTTACAGTGGAATTTATTCTTACGCAAACGCCAAATACTGTTCTTTACTTCACAAATACTATTTATTTATTTACAGATAGATAGTACTGACACGATTCATGCAGAGTTAAATCTTTTTGCAGGCGCAAAAGCAGGAAACTCACACTGTACTGGTAACAATTGTTTTTTGTTTTCCCACTAACTTTTGTACTATATTCCATTATTTTCAAAATCTTTTCAAATCTCTTCTTTCAAATTCAAATCTCAACTTTATTCTATCCATCTCTCTTTTCCCAACAATACCTTACACTTTCTTTCAAATCTCACTACCACTCAAATTTCCTTTTGTACGGAATCACATCATTCCCCAACGTCTCTATCATCTTTCCATTCTATAAATACCTCTCATTCTTCCCACAAATCTCACATCAAATTCTAAATCATCTTTCAAATTCCTACCTCATAATCCATCATTTCTTCTTCCCTAGCAAAAATGGCAAAATGGATAGAAACACTGTTTCTTACAGTCATCACCATTGCTACGGTGATCATGACTTTCTTCTGCCTGCACAGTCCTGAGGAGTGTGGACCTGCAATGGTTATGCTCCCAATCATCTACATGTTATTGATCATAGCATGGTTCATCAACCGTCATTTTTAAAGTTTGCCGTGTTTCTTATTTTCTTAAACGTACCGTCTATTCGTCGTACTGTTCAATAGTATGTAATATTTATGCTGTCAGTATTAAATGTTGTACTAGTTGTCATAATATTGCTTAATTACTAAGATAATATTTTGTGTATTTTCTGCCAGTCAAATATTTCTATTTCTGTGCATTAAATAATTTTCAGGTTATTATCGGTAATTTTGCCCGCATACCGTAAATATCAGTTATTTATTATGTTTCTGTTTCTAACAAGTCATGTAAATAAATTTTCATGCTTCACACCAAACAAAAACAAAAATAACAACAAAAAAGAAAATTAACTTTGACAGTTGATTTTTCACTTTAACTGCTGCTTCAGTACACGAACAGTCGGTTGACAGACAAACTGCAGACAGTACAATTCACAGTGATTTGTACAATCAATCAAATCAATCATTCACAATTCAAATTTCCAAGATTTTTGTGTTAGAAGTCTTCTGAATATCACATGATTAGCAGAAACTCAACACTGCACAAAAATCAGGTACGCTTAACTGCCTCCTATACAGACAGTCCCTAATCAGGGTTTTTCTTGTTTTAACAGGAGCAACAAGTTTTGAGAGCTCAAATGGATTTCATATACATCCATACATCTCAAAGTACCATCATACAAATTTTCAAACTTCAATTCACTCAGACGCACCGTCAGCAGCTCAAACAGTCAACAGACGACTCGTTTGACCAAAAAAGTCAACTGACAGTCAAAAATGAAATTTTTTGTCAAAGTCCATATTTTGTCAAAGGATTCAACATTTGATCATTGGATGATCACAATTCATCAAGGAAAGATCAAAAATCAACAAAACCCTAAGATTCAAAATTAGGGTTTTTGCCTGAAAAGTCAACTCAACTTTGACTGATCATAACTCTCTCATCCTTCATCCAAAAAATGTCAACCAAAGCTCATTTTGAAGGAAATTCAATTATCTTTCAAATGCAATTGATCCCATGGTCATAGCATTCACCATTTGAAAAATATGGCCAAAGACATTACAGGTCATTTTCAAAGTCAACAAAAAGACACTTTTTTCAAATGGACACACAAGGAGAACCAAAAATCATTTTGATATGAGACCAAAGACATTGGTTAGAGGACTCTTTAAGGTTTCCAAAAAGTGCAAGATCTCCTTCATATGACAAAAATTGAAGGATTTACACCTTGTTGAAGTTGGCTAAATTTTGGGAAAATGCATGAAATCAACATTGCTCAAAAATGTTTTTTTTCCAAAAGATGCCAAGTTTTTATGGTCCAAACATCTTTGCCATGTTACTATGGGCCTCCCACGACCAAGACAAAGCCCACATCTTTATTGGCCATTTTTTGCATAATTTTATCTTACTTTAAGATTAAAATTAAAAAGAAAATGCATGGATAATGGTTGCTTGGTCTCCAAGCATGACTCACCACAAAGAATCTCTGATTTTTGCAGAAGATTGGAGAGCAAGGCAAGTGCATTGAAGGCAAGTCAAGACTTGGTCAAAAATTCAAGGTTTTTAATATTTAAAAACCAAACTTTCAACAAAGGCAACAAGGCAACTTAGCTTCAATTATAAGCATTCAAATGCTTATATATAGCTTAGCATACTTCAATAACATAGGGAGACAAGTTCAGAACAAAAGAATAGTGTATAACATACTTGTACTCACTTGTTCTTTTTCAAGGAAATTTAAAATTCGAATTTTAATTTCCAGCTGGTTTCAGTTCAAACTAAACACTTAAACATCATCTCTAAGATCCACTGAAACTATTCAAATCATTTCCAAGTCTTAAAACCCACTGAATCGAGCTATACAAGCCACGGTTGGTGCAAACTAAGATTGACTCATATCTGATCATACACGTAAATCTAGCACGATGTAATTGCATATTTATGTTTGGTTTGAAGCTCTGGTCGTTTCTGGAGCTTCAATTGGATTTCCATGACTGTTTGATGCATCTGCCATTTTAGGGTTTCATAGCTCAAAATTAGGGTTTCCTGAAATAGGCCAAATTATAGGTTCAAATAGGTTCCATTGAATTCGTATGAACCAGACGAACTTAACCATGGTATCGCGCCAGATCAATGCTTCGTTTTACTTGCATTCGCTATTTTTTGCAGGTGTAATAGATGGAAGCTTTTACACCACCTGCAAACGTAAGGTGTAAAAGACTGGGTCTGGTGAAGAAGATGATGCGTGGCTCCTTCCTATTGGCCAGGGCGCGCGCGTGTTTTTATTTTAAAAAATTTCTGATCCAATGCTTTGCAGCTCACGCTTGTGCCATGTGTCTCAATTTGAACACCATCTGATCTCATTGATCCACCATCCAACGCTCCAGACACGCAGTTCCATGCTATGGCCCCTCAATCAAACCACACAGGATTAGTATCCTTTTATTCCTTTCATATTTTCTATTTTATTTTATTTTCTTTGCAAAATTAATTTAAAATAGCTTAAAAATTCAAAAAATCCCACAAAAAATATTTTAGACTTCTAAAAATATATATTATTTTCTGAAACAAAAATATTTTATTTTTCTTCAAAATTTCAATATTTTTCATAATTAATTAGTATGTATTTATATATTTGCTTATTAATTATTTTAATTAGTCAAAAAATCATAAAAAAAATTGTTCTTTGTGTTAAATATTGTTTATATATCATAAACTAATTTTGTACATATTTAGGATAATTTTATCATTAAGTTTTAATTATTTGTGTAATTATTTATATAATTATGTTTTAATTAACTTAAAAAATCCAAAAACAATTTCAAAAATTCCAAAAAAATTAGTTTTGTTCTAAAATCAATTAACAAACATTTTGTACATATTTTTAAACTTATTTGCTAGGTTTAATCATTTTTCCATCTTTTCTTTATTTTAAATTAATTAATGATGCATTAATTATATTTAAAATAAATCACAAAAATACAAAAATATGCCTTTTATTTCTTGCAATTTAAAATTCCTAGATAAATGTATAGGATGTCAAATTCATGTAAATAGGCTAGTTTACATTTCCCGCACAATCGATGTAATAGCGTAGATTTACTTTCCGCACTTTACATTTCCGCATTTTAATTTCCAGCACACCTATAAACTGCGTGTATGTCAAAGATAAAACTGAACCGTCAGATCACTAACTTCAAAGATAAATATCTGAATTCAATCACAATCACATTTGCACCTCCTAGGGTAACCCCTTTTCACTCTTTTCAAAATCAAAGTTACATTTCTACTGTTTCGAGTACAAAATCGAACCTTTTGTTCATATCCGACGAATGGATAGATTTTTAAAGGGAACAAGGATAAAGACCTCCTAACTCAGGGTAGACCTCCTAGTTTGCTTGCTCAAAATCAAAACAAACAAAATTCTCATACACTGTTGTTTTTTTTAAAAACGAATTTTCCAAAAGACAATATTTTGTATACATCCAAACACGGATCATTACAAAATTAACGATCTTTTCAAAACATCTTTCGAAAGATAAACAAGCATTTGTATATATCCGCACAAGGATCATTACAAATTCTATTTGCAAAGGTATTTCAAAAACACAGGTAAAGCATTCCGAATCAATTGAAAAGTAAAGCAAATGAGCTAAGCAAACTAAAGAGCCCATGGATAACCATGGATACAAAGGGTGCTAACACCTTCCCTTTGTATAACCTACCCCCTTACCCAGAATCTCTCAAAGGTCTTTTTTCTGTTTCTTTTATAAACCTTTCCTTCATTGGATAAAATAAAAGGTCGGTGGCGACTCTGTAAACTTTTTCAAAAGTGACGCGAAAGCGTCCGATCGACAAAAAAGAGTCAGTTCACGTATCCCACCCACGGAGGGGTATGGCCCGAAAGGACGGTCCACACACCTCTTTAATTTAAGCACTCTTTATGATTTAGCTCGATTCTATCTTGTTCAGCATCATCAGAGGATTGAAAACCCTCTATCATCATTCATTTATCTTTCAGTATAGCCATTTAATTTGATTTTTAAATTTTAGGGTTCTTCACGATTTCTGGTAAATTAGTTAGATGTAGTTAATATAAATCTATGTTAGTTACATATTTAGAATCGTGAGTGAATTTAGAGCAAGTTTGGTCTTTACATCGTTGCAAATGGTTGAGAGTTGAGAGAGTTCAGATTTTCAAAAATTCTAAGCTAGAGGTTGAAGATGACAATGGTGGTGGCGCGCAAAAATTCAAATTCAGGAAAAAGTTTATTTTATTTTGAGTGATAGTTGTCTTATAAACGACTAAAACGTGATAGCCCAGTGGTAAAGAGTGTTTGTGTGTTGCGCGTGCCCAAGGTCTGGGGTTCGAATCCCCCTCGCCCCAGACCTTTTGATTTTATTTCTCTTTTATTGCTTCTATGCACTTGAGTAATGTATGATTTGCAATGGAACCATTCTTTTGTCACTAAGCGCGCGTTGGCTCAGTGGTGTTGTTTTGGGCTGGTAACATAAAGGGCGTGGGTTCAAACCTGGTTGGTGACAAAACCCTATTTTTTACCACTTTTTTCCATTTGATTTCTTCACAACTTCAACCAATTATTTAACCTATCAAATTAATTTATTTTCACTTCATTTTTCACAAACTTGTCATTTAATATATCTATTTTGTGAATAATCAAAAAAATCATAAAAATATTATTTATTTCATGTATTTTAATTAGGTTTAAAATAGTATGTTTTTAAGTGTTTTTTTAATACTTTAAATATATATTGTCATGTTATTTTAACCTATTTATTTTGTGAATAAGCTCATGATAAAACCCTATTTGTTTAGGTCTTAATTAGGCATAGATCTTTATTCTTTACCTTAATTAAGTTGACTTTTGTCAATTTTCAAAGCTATTACCAGTCTCCGATTAAACGGATGATTAAGGTTTTCAAACAACAAAACCTTATACCATTTCAAATCATTTTCAAACTGCTTTTGTAACCAGTACTGTAAAGTATTGGGCCTCTAATAGAGTGTAAGTCCCAAACACCTTCTCTTCTTAGCTTGTTTTCAAAACTATATTTTCAAAATCTTCTTTCTGTTTTCAAAACATTCTTCTGGTATTTGAAGGGCATTATTCCCGGTGAAACTCTTCAGATACCTATGTGACCTTTGTCCATCTTCACTTCTTCTGTTTTCAAAAACCCTTAACTGTTTATAATAAATATTCAATTGTTATCAACAAAACAACAAAAATATTGTTGAGGCTCTGTACATACTTCTCCAAAGGCCTCCACTCCATCCAGGTTAGGCTTTACAAGCTTTCAATTTACAGTCTTTATTTAAATTATTGTCAAATATAAACTGTGCATATATATTAGTTTAGAAATACGTTTGAGTATAAACCCTAGGACAGTTAAACTATATATATATTATAGGAATATGACCTAGGATTGAGAATGTCTTCCCGGTGAAGGCTCTTTCCTAATTAGAGATCTGTAGTTCAAACCCCCAAGATGAATTATTCCCGGTGAAACATCTTGGAAAAAACCTTAGAATCCAAAAAAAAATAGGACACATCCACCCAAAGAGGAATTATTCCCGGTGAAACCTCTTACCCATTTGCTTAGAGCCAAAATAAGTTCAAAACTACATAGCTTTCTCTTGTGCTATAACAAGGACCCTCAATTAGCCTCCTCTTGGGCTTTGTACAAGGACCCACAGGCTTCTTAAAAGCATTTCCAGCTTCCTCTTGAGCTTGTATACAAGGACCCATCAGGTTTCTTATAAACATAGGAACAGGTCTTTAGTCACCTTTTAACATACCCTGGTGAGTTTCTTCCAATTTAAACCAGACTTTAAACAAGCTAAGTTTGTCTCAATTTCACATTGAGTACACCTTTTGGAATGAGAGACATGGACAGTCTCTGTCACCCTTATCTTCATCAATCTTCCTTAGTAGAGTCTAGGATCTATGTGTGCTTATCCTCAAAGTGTCAGCCTTCATCTTGGGCTTTAAACAAGAAGTCTCCACTAGATAATCTTTCTGCCAATCATTTTAATAAAAATCCCTGGAAAGGGTTAGCCTCCAAAGTCAATTAATAAAATCTTTCCTTCATTTTAATAAAAATCCCTGGAAAGGGTTAGCCTCCAAAATCATTCCTTCATTTTAATAAAAATCCCTGGAAAGGGTTAGCCTCCAAAATCATTCCTTCATTTTAATAAAAATCCCTGGAAAGGGTTAGCCTCCAAAGTCAATTAATAAAAATCTGTTTAAAGAGTCAAAACCCCTGGAAAGGGTTAGCCTCCAACATCAGTCTTTCAAAACCAAATATTCATTCTCTTAGGAGATAATTTCCCCAAAAGAGTCAAAATCCCTGGAAAGGGTTAGCCTCCAAAGTCAATTAATAAAAATCTGTTTAAAGAGTCAAAACCCCTGGAAAGGGTTAGCCTCCAACATCAGTCTTTCAAAACCAAATATTCATTCTCTTAGGAGATAATTTCCCCAAAAGAGTCAAAACCCCTGGAAAGGGTCAGCCTCCAAAAACATGATAAAGTCAGTCTTTTAACAGACAAATTCACCAGCTGAGTCAAAATCCCTGGAAAGGGTTAGCTTCCAAAGAAAAACAGTCTTTTAATAAATAAAATCTCCTCAGTAGAGTCAAAACCAACAAAAACAGTTAGCCTCAACCTTGGGCTTCATACAAGGCACCAAACAATAAAACTCCCCTGTCAAGAGTCAGCCTCAACCTTGGGCATTGTACAAGGCAGATAATAGAGTCTCCCCAGTGAGTTCTTCATCATTCAGTAGCCACAACCTTGGGCTTTGTACAAGGCAGATTAAACCATATTTCATGAGTCAAAGATTCCTAACACATAGGATCTTTTCCCCATAGAGTCATCCATACTCAGTTTATTTTAGAGTCAGCCACAACCTTGGGCTTTGTACAAGGCAGAAAATAATGTTTTTTTTCCTAGCTAGAGTCAGCCTCAATTCTGGGCTTTATACAGAACACCAAATAAAAATCCATCAAAATAAACACTCTCCAAATAGAGTCAGCCTCAATTCTGGGCTTTGTACAGAACACAAAAATACCCTGTAATTAATCCTCAATGGAGTCATCTCCCAGAGTCAATAATATTAATAAATCAATCAAAAAGCCTCAAGCTTGGGCCTCATACAAGCCAGCTAAAGTCAAATCTTTTATACAGTAGATAGACATAGCTTATCTCTATAGAGAGATATTTTTACTACTCTACCACATTCAAACAAACAAACATTTCCATTTCAATTTCAATTTTAATCAAGTCTCCCATTTAGGATTTTGAAAGGCATGAGCTGGCAGTAAAACCCAGACATGTGGTAACTTTCCCTAATTTGGATGAGCATCTTTCTTTCATTTAAGAGGCATTTGACTGGTATACTTGCACATACACAAGTAAGGTCCCCCTCTTGAATGAAATGAATTCAGTTATTCTGTCACTCTTTAAATGTTTGTGGTAGAATAGTACAAATGCCTCTCTGTAAAGATGACTTCATGTCTCTTTACTGTAGACAGAGATTTAATTCAAGCTTCAACCTTGAGCTTCAAGCAAGGCACCAAAAATAATTAATTTCCCTAGTTAGTTCCCCGAACTACATTAAGCTCTGACTTCCACTAGGGATATGTAGGCATGAGGTTCACAAGGAATCTCAGCGAGCTAATAAAATACCAAAAATAGTCAGTTTGTCTGTCTGTCTTTCTTTTAATCAATTCAATTCCTTCTCCTAACACAAAGGAGAAACTTTCCCAATAATCATTAGCAGCACAATCACAATGACACAGAGAAGGTTCCTGTAGAGTACTGCAGATATGTAGGGTGTTTAAACACTTCCCTATGTATAACCGACCTCCCGGACTCCAGAATCTCTAGTCTAGGTGAAATCCCCACACTTAGCAAACTCCTAGGGTTTAGTTGAGATCTTTTTTCCCCTTTCCTACTCGTAGGACAAATAAGAAAGTTCGTGTGATATCGTAGGAAGAACTGAAACAAAATTCCTCCCACCACGGGCGCATTCTCCTTCCAAATTTCGCGTGAAGGGTCTAGCGTGCCGTCCTCCCAAGTGAAACGGGGAGGTAAACAAAACGACCACCACAGAAGTAAAGTGTTACTCTAAAACGTAGTGTGTTCTTGAGAAATCTTGTGATTAAATCATAATTACTATGCATTTTTTGTCCATTCAAGCTTGAGTAGGAAACCATGATGATTGAGACACCCTTAATAATTGAGTTATAGTAAGCTGGCATGTGAATGCTAAGTAATTCATGTCTGGTTGTAACTGTATTATTCTCATTGATTCCTTTTGTTGTTCCACCATCACCAACAAAGTGTTTTGCACAAGCTGCTACTTTCTTGTATCCAGCAACATATGGAACACCCTTGTGTGAATTTGGAGGGAGATCACCCTGCAATCCTGGAATGATCTCGGTCATAGCTTGAACAATTTTATGATCTTCGCTATAACTTTCATAACATCTGCCCCATCTTGGATCTCTACAAACCTATACAAACATATACTTTATAAGCAAGACCATCTTAAGTTTTCTAAGACCCTGGGTTGGTTAATCATAACTTAAATGTGTCGAAATAGTTAGGGGCACTATTTTACACACCATCAAAGACGACTCTTATAAGATAGAACAATATTTTCAAATAGTGGTAATAACCAGACTATAACTTTACATCGTAGCAGAATTTGAACAAAGGACTATCATTTATAATGTGCGATTGACATATATGTAATTTTGATTATCTTAATTACCGCAATGCTAGGAGCAAAGAGATATGAAACTCCGGTTGCTCTGGCTTCAAGAGCAGTCGCATCACCAATCTTCTTCACTAGTTGAGGATCCCTGCAGATTCAAAGAAACTAAATCATCAAAACAAAGAAACATAACAAAACATAATAGTTCCGGGCGGCCCACAAAAGACCTAAAGGGAAAATGCCCAATAGCGCTGAAGTGCTAATATTGCAAGTCAGCTAATTTTCCATCACATCATAAGCTCAGAATCAGACCACATCAAGCTCAAACTCCTCATTTATTGATAACTTTGGCTCCATTACAAAACAACAATAAATATAAGTACAATGTTTATTTATTTACCTTGTAGTTCCTATACCAACATTGTGAGGAAAAATAGTGGTCTACCGTTTATAATGGAGTTTATTTATTTACTCGCTATTTTATAATTAAATAATTTAGAGAAATGAAAAACAAACTCTACCGTTTGTAAAATCTATATTAAAGGTAAATTTATCTACTATTCAACAAAAAATTTCATCATTACTAATGTGTATATGAAAAAAAAAATTTACTAATTGTCCATAATTGATAGAAATTCAAAACTAACTTACGGTAGTTTATATATATATATATATATATATATATATATATATATATATATATATATATATATATATATATATATATATATATATATATATATATATATATATATATATATATATATATATTCACATGCATGCAGTTGTTTATAATTACACAATAATTTATTAAAAATTGTAATTTCATGTATATTATCTTTTAGACTTAATATAAAAATTATAAGACGGAATTTATATATATGCATCAATGTAGTATTTCAAATTTATTTAAAAATGTAATTTTATGACTTTTTCTAAAAGTCATCTGAACTACAAGAGAAAAAATATGCAGTTTAGTTTGGTTCGGTTGGCTTTTTAAAATAAAATCGAACCAAATCAATGCGATTTGGGTTGGTTCGGTTTCTTACAATATTTATGTTGAGTCATGCATACATATATAGAAACAACGTTATTTTATGTCTAGTCATTCATACATTACCATAAAATATGTTTATAATTGTCAAAATAAGTTTATACTTTGATGCATAAATATGAATTTCGTCTTACAATTTTTATATTAAGTCTTAAAGATAATATACATGAAATTACTATATTGATGCATAAATATGAATTATGTCTTACAATTTTTAAATAAAATCTAAAAGATAATATACATGAAATTGCACTTTTAAATAAATTTAAAATATTATATTGTGTAATTATAAGCAAGTGCATGCATGTGAATATATATATATATATATATATATATATATATATATATATATATATATATATATATATATATATATATATATATATATATATATAGAGAGAGAGAGAGAGAGAGAGAGAGAGAGATGAATCAAATTACACCCGAAGAGATGCACCACAAGATACACTCGCTCATAACTTCATTTTGAATATATATTTTTTAAAATCAACTTTTGGATTGAAACATACTTTTATATAGATTATATCTATAAAATTTGAGATTAATATATAATGATAGGTGGATGCAAATAAAGTCCCTCCCGGGATGTGTTGATGTGCATAAGGTATATCCTTATGCACGGTGCATAAATACTCAAATATTGTTTATATTACTCAAAGTATTATATTTATCACTCAAAATAATATACAAATTACTCAAAATAGTATAAATATTACTCGGAACAATGAATATATTATTCAAAATAGTTTAAATTTGATATTACTCAGAATGGTGTAAATATTACTCAGAATAGTGTACTCATTACTCACAATTAATAATTAATCATAATTAATAGATTTGTACAAATAATGCATATATTATTCATGGATTATGATATTATTACTTGTTTCTAAATAAAATGTTATTCAGAACAATTTAAATATTACTCGTACGAGACTTATGCACCGTGCATAAGGATATACCTTATGCACATCAACCTGATCCGTCCCTCCCCTTGTGTAACTCTTCGGATGTAATTTGATCTCTCCTCATATATTCATGTGAATCAAATAAAGTCCAATAATTTTGTAAATAATGGGATAGGTGGATGCACATTCACCATATCCTCGAGTAACTGATAGGTCGTCTTAACGCCTTATCAATTAATTATTCAAATTAAGACACTAAAATCCACACAACTCATTAATCCATTTTTATCCTCCATACAATAAATCAAATCAATTTCTTCGGCCTACACGATTTAATTCTAATTTAAGATAAACACCTTTCAAAAACTAAAAACAACCAACCAATCATTCGAACTACGATGACTCTGACTTTCTCATTGCACTATGAGAATATGTAGGCACATGGTTGCGAAACCAAGGCGAGTCCCCTATCCTAAAACTAATCAGTTTCCCCGTTTTACCCTTTTTGTAAATACCAAGTAAATAAAAGTAGCAAGAAATAATAAACATGCAAACTTTAGAAAGCACACCTAGTAACCCTTGAAGGTTGAGAAAACACTTAGAAGGGGGGGTTGAATAAGTGGTTCTTTTAACAAACTTGATGAAGGAAAGATCTTTAGAACACAGTTATTTTTATCCTGGTTCACCTTCTCAATAAGGCTACCTCCTGTCCACCCTCAACAAGGTGATTTGCCTCTCTCAACGAAGACTTAATCCACTATAACCAGAACCTGATTACACTTGCACGACCAACTGCCGTGACTCACAATACCATGCATGAGCCAAACTGCTGGTGAGTAACAATCCTGCACAAACCACCTATTTGTGACTAACCACCTGCATAGACTTAGCAAATTCTTTTCCAAGAGAGATATTAGAAGTTCCAAAGATAATATCATCCACATATATTTGACAAATTAAGATATCATTTTTGAATGATTTTTGAAAGAGTGTTGTATCAACTTTCCCTCTTGTGAAACCTTTATCTAGGAGAAATGAACTAAGTCGTTCATACCAAGCTCTGGGAGCTTGTTATAAACCATATAAATATTTCTTTAATTTAAAAACATGTTAAGGATAGATAGAATCTTCAAAACCAGGTGGTTGATGAACATACACTTCTTCTTCGATGTAACCATTTAAAAATGCACTTTTAAAATCCATTTGATATAGAGTTATGTTAAATTGAGCAGCATAAGCAATTAATAGTCTAATTGACTCTAACCTGGCGACTGGAGCAAAGGTTTCATTATAGTCAATACCTTCTTGCTGACTATACCCTTGAGCAACCAGTCGTGTCTTGTTTCTGATGACTTTTCCTTGCTCATTCATTTTGTTTCTGAATACCCACTTTGTTCCAATAATGTTGAATCCTTCAGGTCTTGGAACTAGATCCCATACATCGTTCCTGGTGAATTGATTTAGTTCTTCTGCATAGTAATAATTCAATCTGTATCTTAAAGAGCTTCATCTACTGAGGTTGGCTCAATCATTGACATTAATCTAAATAATGAATTTTCATTATTTCTTAGGAATGCTCCAGTTCTGATAGGATCATCTTTCTTGCCAAGGATAACATCTTTTGAATGATGTGTAGTTAGTCTTGGATATCTTTTATGAGAGTTTTCTTCAGAAGTTCTCATGTTCTCCATGGTTGATGTGATTTTTGATGTATCTTTATTTTCTGAATCATCAGGATTTGAGTGTTATTCTTGTGTATCTGCAAAATTTTTAGTCTTCTTTGGCTTTTGATGGCCAAGCTTATCATCAAATCTGATATTAATTGATTCTTCAACTATTAGGGTTTCTTTATTATATACTTTGTAGCCTTTTGAGCATTCAGAATATCCTAGAAGAAAACACTTTTGAGTCTTAGAATTAAACTTGTTCAGATGTTCTTTAGTGTTAAGAATAAAACAAGTACAACCAAATGGATGAAAATATGAAATGTTAGGTTTCATACTCTTCCATAGTTCATAAGGGGTCTTGTCAAGAATAGGTCTTATGGACACTCTATTTTGAATACAGCATGCAGTGTTTACTGCTTCTGGCCAAAAGTGCTTAGTCGTATTGGCTTCATTGATCATTGTCCTAGCCATTTCTTGTAATGTTCCATTTAATACCCCAAAATAAATAAGCATATAATCAGAGAATAAGCATGCATATAACAAAAGGGCGTCACATCGATGTTTTCAAAAACTAAAAGCCTTTAAAAACCGACAGCATTTACTTACAATATTTGATACACCTGGTCATTTCAAATAACACTTCTCAATTAATCATATTTTATCCAGAATATGCATTCACAGCGGAAACTACTAAATACTCATGTGTTTCATAAAATGATCCATGTCCCATACCATGATCAAGTCTCAATAATCATATCAACATAAATTAAAACATAATTCAGAATATTTGGCTTAAGAGCCTATCAAACAACAAGTAGTAACATAACAGGTTCTCAAATCAAACGTAATACATAACCGAATAGAAACATGAGTTCAAATAACTAGTCTACCCAGTGTTACATGACCAGAGCATCAACTCACTACCTAATCTCCAAATAACTCGGAAGAAACTCCGACTAAGATCACACGCGAGCTACTAACTCCAAAACCTGCATGTCGCCAAACGAGGGCAACATTAAAACAGAAGGGTGAGAATACGAATCATTATGAAGAAAGTATAATAAGAGATAATGGTTAAATCAACAATTATAGGAATCTATCACACCTTGCTAATCATGTAAAATAATACTATTCCATATATTCACATATATTAAGCATTCAACAAGTATAACAATGTGATATTCCAATTTCAATACGATATTTTCCAACTATGCACATAACAATAATTATCACATATTCACACATTAAACCAAGTATGTATTCAAGCATCACCCATTTCAATTATCAAACTCATACACGTATCACAACAACATCAATTTCACATATTCAATTATCACATAACTCTAATGTGACTCAATGCAAGATATGTGACACTATGCATGTGGTACCTCAATGTGAACCCAAAGTTTCACCGCTTTCCGATTCAATATCTAGAATCTAAGCCACGCTTCCGATCCGGACAAGATCAAAGCCACCATGTATATTTCCAATTAAGGATCAACGTATTCTACGTCTATTTCCATTCAAGGATCACCGTCTATTACCATGTGAACCCACAGTTTCACCGCTTCCACAATAAAGCCAACTATGCCATGAATGAATGTACAATTACCAACCAACTATGCAATTAAGATTATCTCATCAATCTTAACTTACGCATATCAAAAAAAATTCAACTCTATGAATTATATATCAAATTGTACACAACATTCACAACACATAGATATCATTCATATATAAAGGCAAATAATCAAATACGATTTAGAAAATCCAATTAACACTAGTAACCATACTATCTCATGTTAATTCACATTTGCCAAACATATATGAATACACACATTTCGCAATCAATTAACTAATCACTAGGATTCATGTCATACGACTACCCATAGAGAACATTCGCAAAACGACATAATTGGCATACCAATATTTTATTCTCAACACAAATATTCAAGCCAAAATACAAATTCGGTCCATTTAACAAAATTCTGCAATTTACGGATAAACTGAATAATCGATCCAAGTCCGAACATAATCCAATCAAATCGGCTTAATGCAATTAATACAACTATTAATCATCAATTAATATCGCCTAATGCCAACAAAAATATTTTTATTGAAAAGAGTGTCACGCTAGCTTTCTAACGCTTCGAACGATACTCAAAATGGATTCACAGTTTGATCGTTATGAATTTGTAAAGTTTTAACGAGAATGTAAACACCGACATCATAAACTGACAACTCTAAACATGTCAGAGTTACGCAAAATAATTAAAAGTATGACTTTAAATAACTCAAAACAACTCTAACAACCTTATTGACAACTCTAACAACTCTATTGACAACTCTATCGGAATTAAACCTAATTAGTTAATCAAATAACTCGATATTTATCTCTAACTCAAAACTCATAAAATCATTATGCTAATAACATTAAATCATTATTATTAATATTATTATAATGAAACAAGTGAAGTTTATTAATAATACCTTATCAGTATATGAAGTTTAATAGCTTATATCTATAGAACACTACAAAACATGAATTCTACAGTATATGAACATTATCATTATAATCATTCTAATGACATATATATTGGTAGAACTAAAAGGATGCTTAGCTTAAAAATAAGTGCCAGACTTGATTATATCAATTGTTTAAAACATATGTGTTTTGTTTCCTTGTTTCTTTTTTGAAAAAAATATGCGCTATACTGTATATACTCCAGACTGAAAGTGATGCCAGACTGGAAGTGATGCCACCAGTGTCCATATATTTATATCTTATAACGATGCAAAAGTAGGTGTATATATATATATATAGCCATATTCATATCAATAGATGTGATAAAAAAAACACTACAGTATCTATATTGCTATAATATTCATATATGTCAATTTGTGATTCTTAATCATCTCCCAATTTCACCAATGTACCAATTACTAACATCAATTTTATGGATTCTCAACAAAACCTAACATTATCAAAACCATAAAAATTAGGGATTTCAACCTAAACATATTTCTACCCATTGACCCAATCATACTAACCCATAATAATAAGGATTCTCCCCCTTAACTCTTCAATGTGCTTCAAACCCTAGCTTTCTTCCTTGTTGTTCTTCACCTAGCTTTTTTTCCTTTCTCCTCTCTTAGTCTCCTTTCTCCTCTTCTTTTGCAAATGAACAAAGTTATGATATCTCTACTCTTCCAACCCTTACTATATTATTCATATTGGGCTTAACCCATATAATTCCACTTCCTAACTAATTAGGCCCAATTGATAAAATAGAGTAGTTCAAATAAATAATTATGCTCCAACAAATAATATTATTACCCTTAATATTATTTTCCAATTAATCCAATTAAATCCGACTTTATCTCAATTAAATAAAAATCCAATAATAATATTATTTCTAATATTATTTCTCTACATATTCCACTTTATTAATTCTTCGATTAACCGAATAAATTTCAACTTCACTTAATAGTCCGAACATGTTTCTCAATAACACCGACGATCCAATTAATTATCAAACTTCGTCCAAATTAAGTAAATAAATCCTTATTTAATTTAATTAGTCAGTTAATTAAATTCGGGCTGTTACACATAAGGGGTCTTATAAAGAATAGGTCTTATGGACACTCTATTTTGAATACAGCATGCAGTGTTTACTGCTTCTGGCCAGAAGTGCTTAGTCGTATTGGCTTCATTGATCATTGTCCTAGCCATTTCTTGTAATGTTCCATTTTTACGTTCTACAACCCCATTCTGCTGAGGTGTTCTAGGACAGAAGTTGTGAGAGATTCCATTTTCTTTGAAGAACTTCTCAAAGAGATGATTCTCAAATTCTCCTCCATGATCACTTCTGACCTTAATGATTTTAGATTTTTTTTTCATTTTATTTTTGTTTACAGAAGTCAAAGAATACAGTATGTGTTTCATTTTTATGTTTTAAGAATTTTACCCATGTCCATCTGCTGTAGTCATCTACAATGACCAAACCATATTTCTTACCTCTTATTGATGCTGTTTTCACTGGACCAAATAAATCAATATGTAGAAGTTCTAAAGGTCTTGAGGAAGTAATAACATTTTTAGATTTGAAAGAGGATTTTGAGAACTTTCCCTTCTGACATGCTTCACAAAGAGCATCTGAGTTGAACTTTAAATTGGGTAGTCCTCTTACTATGTTGAGTTGAGATAATCTCCTCAAGCTAACATGTCCCAATCTTCTGTGCCAAGCCCATTGCTCATCATTTACAGACAGAAGACAAGTCACTTTCTGCGATTTCAGATCAGAAAGATCAATCTTATAAATGTTATTCTTTCTCTTACCAGTAAAAAAAATTGATTTGTCTTTTTGACTTACAGCCTTGCAAGACTTTTGATTAAAGACTATATCATAACCATTATCACTTAGTTGACTAATAGGCAGCAAATTATGAGCTAATCCTTCAACAAGTAAAACATTAGTTATAGAGGGAGAGTTACCATTACCAATAGTTCCTGATCCAATGATCTTTCCCTTTTGGTTCCCTCCAAATCTGACGTCTCCGCCGAATTTAAGTTCCAAGCTTTGGAACATAGACCTTCTTCCCGTCATGTGACGGGAGCATCTAGAGTCCAGGTACCATGACTGATGTTTTGACTTCACTGCTAAGGGCATCTCATTTGTTTCAGCTTTTGAGTCTGAGTCATTTTCTGTGGTAGCCATGTATGCTGTGTTGGCATGTTCATTTGCTGAAGTTTCTGAACTTCCTTTGCTTGCTCCTCCAGAGTTGATTTACTCTTCTAGATATAAGAGACAACTCATCCTCTTCCTTTGATCCAGATTCATTTAAGTATTCTTCCTTAGCCTGCATAGCATTAGTTTTAAGTTTTTTAACAGATTTAAGTGCTATATTTTTACCTTTCTTTTGAGGCTCATTTGCATCGAGCTCAATTTCATGACTCCTTAATGCACTGATGAGTTCTTTCAGGGATACTTCGTCAATATTCTTTCCGACTTTGAATGCTGTAACCATTGGCTCCCATCTTCTTGGTAGACTTCTGATTATTTTATTTACATGATCAGCTTTGGTGTATCCTTTGTTTAGAACTCTTAGACCAGCAGTCAAGGTCTGAAATCTAGAGAACATGACTTCAATGGTCTCATCTTCTTCCATCTTGAAGGCTTCATACTTTTGGATTAAGGCCAGGGCTTTCGTTTCTTTGACTTGAGCATTGCCTTCATGAGTCATCTTGAGTGACTCAAATATATCATGTGTTGTATCTCTGTTGGTGATTTTCTCATATTCTGCCTGAGAGATAGCACTTAGCAAGATAGTTCTGGCTTTGTGATGAATTTTGAATTCCTTCTTTTTTTTTATCATCCATGTTCTTCCTTGCTATCTTTTCACCTGCATCTTCTGGATGATTGTAACAATCTACCCCAATATCCCATAGATCAGGATCTTGTCCTAGAAAGAGACTTTATATCCTATCTATCCAATATTCAAAATTCTCTCCATCGAACACATGAGGTTTTGTGTAGCCATTGTTGTTTGAATCATTCACCATGGTGTTTTCCTTCTGGATCTTTTTCTGACACGGTTAAGTGTTTGCACCCAGAACCAGACGCTCTGATGCCAATTGAAGGTTGAGAAAAAACTTAGAAGGGGGGGTTTAATAAGCGGTTCTTTTAACAAACTTGATGAAGGAAAGATCGTCAGAACACAGTTATTTTTATCCTGGTTCACCTTCTCAATAAGGCTACCTCCTGTCCATCCTCAACAAGGTGATTTGCCTCTCTCAACGGGGACTTAATGCACTATAACCAGAACCTAATTACACTTGCACGACCAACTGCCGTGACTCATAATACAATGCACGAGCCAAACTGCTGGTGACTAACAATTCCGCACAAACCACCTGTTTGTGACTAACCAACTTCTAAGACTCAACTAGTCCTAGACTTCTTGAGACTTTGACCCAATTGGTCTCTCAAGGACTCAGTTACCACGTAACTTCTGATGACAGTGTATTGTTTTGCTTCTAGAAAGCTGTAATCACAAATGTGATATTTCACTAAGATTAAGTACAGAATAATGAACTCAGAATATGGATAAGAAATTTTTTGCTTCAGAGAGTTTTTCTTCACACTTGATGATTTATCAGAGTTGCAACGTTCTTGTGTGTTCTTTCTTGTTTTCTTATTTTTTGCTCGTTGTGTGTTGTTTTCCTTTAAACGATCATGAGTATATATAGCTTCAGAATTTTTGACTGTTACCTTCAAAGCTTGTATTCATCATTAAATGGTTTGCGTGTTGTCTTTGCTTTTGTATCGCCAAGGATTTGCATGTGGATAGTTTCTTTAATCAACCTTGGGAATTACGCTTTTGGAGTGTTACAGCCATTTTTCTACTGATTATGTCTTCAACGGTTTAATTTGAATCAATCCTTATGATCTTCTATTCAGCCTTGTTCTTCAACTTCTGTTGTGGATGTGTCTACGGTGTTCTAGTGTAATATCAGAAGTTGCTTTCAGCGGTATTAATTTGAATCATTCCTTATGATCTTCTATTCAGCCTTGTTCTTCAACTTCTGTTGTAGATATGCAGCGTGCGGTATCAGAAGTTGCTTTATGACTTGCGTTGTGTTTCTCTAGCTTCTCATAGGTGCCAAGTTCTGATTGCTGGTACTAGTACATCTTCTGAAATTAGAACCATATGATTAGAGTACCATGTTTGCTTTATACAAAATTTGTTTGCTTGCTATCATCAAAACACTAAGATATGATTAGAACCAAACTATGTTCTAACAACCCTAAGATTAGAGAAGGTTCTCTTGAGTACAAGGGAACTGAGGGGTGACTAATACCTTCCCCTCACTTAATCAACTCCCGAACCCTTAACTTGGTCACGATGACTACCTCATTCATACCTTTTAGAGTTTTCCTATTATCTTCTCGTCCTTAGGATAAATAAATAATGGTGGCGACTTCATTGAATATTTTGTCGGATGCAAAACATCTCATATTTTAAAACGAGTTAGAAAGATAGACAAGCCTTTTCATGTTGTTACACCTACTGGAGATTCAAATTTGGTTGAAAAAATGGGAGATGTGAAATTATCCATGAAAATCATATTGCATAATGTTTTATTGGTTCCAAGTTGTAATTGAAATTTAATATCTATTCGCAAGCTCACTCATGATTGAAATTGCATCATAACTTATGATCAAGACTCTTGTATAATATAGGACCAAGTCTCGAAGAAGAAGATTGGATTCAATGATTTACATGAAGGGGATTATAAGCTCACAAGGCCACATCAACTTGTTGCTACAATACATATCAAAATCCCTTAATTATAGTTTAAATTCAACTAAATAAGAATGTTGTGATATTTGTAATAGGTCAAGAAAAAACCTAATTATGAACACTTGAGAGTCATTGGTTGCTTGTGTTACATGAAAAATCCATCCATGAAACTTTAAATAATTGGAGAAAGAGCAGAAAAATGCATTTTGTTGGTTATCCTCGAGGACAGAAAGGGTGAAGAGTATATAATTAAGACACACACACTTTTACCACATCAAGGGATGTTGTGTTATATAATATATATTTCCATATGCCTTGAGACAATATGATACAACCAATAGTATTGAAAATCATACAAATCAACATACATATCAAAATCAAGTAGAAGAAGAATCAATACCTTTATTTGATCAAGGAGAAACTGAAGATCCTTCAATAGAGGAAAAAATAATCCATACTCTAGTATTGGCCAAAAGGGTTTGACATCCCTACGAGTTTTTTTTTATAAAAACCCCGCTTAGAGTCGATCTTTACAGGGTTTTATCTTAGGAGGGCTAGCCTCTTTCTAAGATAAAAACTTTGGACTTGATCAATGACACAAAGGACCTTACCCTAAATAAATCATCATGGTGAGACTTTGTATGACCTACAAGATAAAAGACTTGGTCTATGCAGAGGATCTGCCTAAGGGAGGCCCTTGAGATTATTCACCTTGATTTAGGCTAGCCCTAATGTTAAGGTGGAGTCTCATTTGCGGTCAATGACCTTACATGTTATCCATGATACCTTAATAACAACCATTGTGAGAGTTAGGTATAATAAACTTAAAACTTTTATAGGAACCCTACTGTAGGTTGTTCTATTAACATATTATCCTTCATAGGGAACCTTCCTGTAAAGGACGTTTTGTCACAATCCTTAAACCCATAAGGTTTTATTTTTTCTATCTACCCTTAAACCCATATAGAATATTCTCATTTCCGTCACCATCCTTAAACTTGCATAGGGTGTTCTCATTTCCAACTCTATCCCAAAACCCATTAGGGTCTTTCCTAGGCATGCCTTTATCATAAGCATGCATTGCATTGCATTACATCTCCATGAAAGATTTTTAACATACCCTAAAAAAACAAAAATCATTTTGCATACCCATACATTTTCATCTGCATACATACATTTGCATATCATAAAAATAAATTCATATCCCTTTCCACCTTCCCCCTTATACAACCTTCTTCCAGCCAACTATTTCCTGACACTCAAGAACAAATGTCTCAAAAAGTTAGGAAGGAACTCAAGAAAATCATAAATTGTTGAAGGAGGAGGTCAGCCATTGAAGATTCAAATGCAATTGGTCCTACAAATCCTATTGAGGAGAGAAGGAACCCTTTCTCCATACAAGCCATATGCCTACATAGCGCCTCAGATGCCACTATCATGGGTGATTTCCCCACATCAAGAGTCACTGCCCTGTCAGCATAATAAGTATGTCCAGCAGAAGAGAAGACAAAGGTCACACCTTTACTTTGACATTGCAAAAACATCAAGAAGCAAATCCTAAAGTTAGTGGACAAACAAGGAAGCTCACCACTAGGATTATTAGGCTTTATCATTTCCATTTGTAATTTTTCTGTTGCTAAGATGTATTTGTCATAAATTTGTACTTATTAATCAGTAATTCTATTAAAGAAATTAGGCATGTTTTTGAAATCAATCCATTCGTATTCACTATTTTTTGTGCCATCCCTTTTCCATATACTAAAAGAATATCAATGCCTTTTTTCATTTCACTTCCTATTTCTTAACGAACTTAGGAGGAGAATGATGTAAATAAAATAACTGAATTTTAACGACGTATGGTTTTTAATTGTAAGACCTAGATGACGATATAAGACATTGTTTCACTCCCCAAACAATGGAGAAATAAGGAGTTAATCCCTAGTAAACTCACTCGAGCCAGAAGTTGGAATTTTTTCTATTTTCTAAAAAACCTTTAATCTTAACCAGGGATAGGGTAGTCTTTCAATTGACTCAATGATGCATTCTATTCTCAAGAGAATCAGTCTATTTAAGCAAGCGGTTAAAGCACACCTTCTTCCTCATACACATCATCTAAGATCAAGGAAGCTGTTACGACCGACTTTTAAATTTTAAGTTTTCTAACTTAAACTACAAAGTCGACACCTATGTTTTTATTTTATCCTAAAGATAAGGGTAAACATGGGAGAAAAACCTAATACAGAAGAGATTGGGTAAGTTGAGAAATTAGGGTTAAGGGAAGGTGTTAGGCACCCTTAACCCTTCCTTAAGGTTTTCTAAATGTCCCCTAAACAAGGTTTACAATTAAAGTATTACGGTAAGGTTTATTGTTTACGATAAAGAAATATGATACAATTATAGAAAAATAGGGTAAAGGATAAAACCTTAAACCTATTGAGGTTTGGGGAAAGGGGACTTGTTTCGGTTGCCCGAATGCCTACGTATCTCCTTAATGGAGGATCAGAGTCGACGTAGTTCGTAGTTATTTGTTGGTGTTTTTTATGGGATTGTACACCATTATTTTGTATGTTGGATGTGTTTTAGTGAATTAACGTAGTTCACAGTTTATCGTAATTTGTAGTTATAAGAAAAGACAATTTTGTGTACAATTCCTATTTTTTAGTATTTTTTTATAATGATTAAAAGAAAGACAAGTATATATCAAAGAAAAATATTGGTTTAGAATAGTTACATATTTTTTTAAAATAGGTTTATTAATTTAATTAATTTTTTTGTTTTAAAAAAAAAGAAGGTAAAGTATAAGGGGAAATAAATTAGGTGGATACGTAAATTTTGTATATTAAAACACCTCAATGAGTATTTTAATTTGTATAAAATTATAAATAAAAATCTATATATTTTTTTGCAAAGATTATTTTATTTCAAACATTATTCATCTAATTGTACTAACAAAATAGATTAATATCATGCAACAAAATTAAACTTAGGTAAATAACTTATATATTATTAAATTAATTATTTAAGTTTAATATTAAGATATTTAATTAGTTATTAAAAATAATAATAAGTTTTTTTTATTCTAGAAAACAATTTCATTATATATATATATATATATATATATATATATATATATATATATATATATATATATATATATATATATATATATATATATATAACAAATTAAATAAAGGATTTGGGTCAGGGGTGTATTTTAAGTTAAACAGAAATTTAGGGGTATGTGAATAGTAACAGACTTGGTCCAAACAGACTCAAGGTCTGTTTGGATTGCGTGTGGCCAGGTCTACCAACTTAAAGAATCTGGAGCGTAGATTTAAAGTATGGTGAACAGAGGACTATGATTCAAGGTTGACCGGAGTGCATGGTAAAATACCACGCGCGATATCAAAAATCAAACACCAACCACGTTGCCATCAAGAGGCCACATGACAGTGATCCAACGATTGAGAGGGGGAGTTATTTCCTAATCTCTTTAATTTCCACTTAATTTTCTTCTTTCTTTTCTCTCTCTACCCTTCATTCTCTCTCTAATCCTCTCTCTTACCTAACCAACAACACCCAAACGAAGCCTAGGAAAGCAATTGTAAAACACCCCTGAACGTACCGTAGACCACCCTCCAATCACACGTTTCTGGTTGAACTTCAACAGGAACCTTCAAACCTTCATACTTTTTTTCCAGAATGGATGAAGATCTTCAAGTGATCTTCATCCCGAACCCAGATTTCGCTTAAACCCTCAACCTGAGCCAAGAACCCTAACCATACCTTCATCCTAACCCTCATGAACCCTAACCCTAACCTTTATAAATTTCCAGAAATGCAAACGAAGCAAACCAACATGCATGAAAAAAGAAAAAAAACTAAGCTAAGTTCGATTTGTGTTACCTCTTTGCGCTTTAACTCTTCTCCGATTCTCGATTTGCTTTCTGATCTCTCCTTTCTTTCTCTTATTCGCAGGTAATCGACGCAAGGGATTAGCTCAAGGGGGTTAGGGTTCTAATGATGAACTCTAACTCTCTTTCTAACAAGGAGCTTTTAAGTGAAGGTGGTTCGTTCGCGACTAGGGTTTTTAGATTTTTTTCTTCTCCTCCTTTCTGTAAATTTAGGTCTTAGTCTTATAGTCCTTAGGGATTTTACGGATTAGGAAATAGTGTTAAGTGTTTTGATTAGAAATTTAATTTTGTCGTAAATGTATTGAACTGATTCAGATTTTCTTGTTACAAACTGGTATTAACAAGAATGGGCTTAACAGATTTTGTTGTAAATGAATACTAATCACACCCCCTCTTCCTTTTATGGTTTACAAGAATAGGCTGAACAATCAAAATGTTAAGCCCAATAACACCCCTATATATATATATATATATATATATATATATATATATATATATATATATATATAGAGAGAGAGAGAGAGAGAGAGAGAGAGAGGAGGGTTATATTTACTCCAAGAGTAAGTGTTGAACACTTACTCCAAATCTTAACAATTGATTTTCATTGATCTAACGGTTTTAATTGATCATTTAATCTAATTATTTTTGGAAATATTTTTTTTATATAAAACTTTAATTAAAACCGGTGGATTAATGATAATCATTGGTTATGATTTGGAGTAAGTGTTGAACACTTACTCTTGGAGTCAATATAACCCTCCTCATATATATATATATATATATATATATATATATATATATATATATATATATATATATATATATATATATATTGTACACCCCTTATAAGTTAGATTACAAAAATAGAAGGAAAATAATAATATGCTAAATATTAAAACAATAGGGTAAATTTTGGGGTATGACAGCTGCCCCTATTTAATTATTCTTAGATCGAATGGCGTGAGAATACGCAGGTCTCACGCTTTTCTGATTGGAGAGTTATTAAATAATGGAAGTCATCTAAATTTATCCGGTGAATGAGCGCAGATAACTAAACTTTCTAAAACCTGGAGATTGACATAGCAAGGGTTCGTAGATTCTCGTACGCACATTGGGGATAACTTGCTAACCTAGAGATTAACATAGAAAGCTTTCGAAGATCCTAACATACAACTCCTTACCCTAATATAGTAAGAGGTGTGGGCTCCAAATTCTATCTGGGATCCGTCTAGTAGAGTCGTAGATATATAAAGAATTAACTTCCTAACGCCTAGAGACTGACAGAGTAAGCATTGACAGATTCTTATATTAAGGATTAACTCGCTACAACCTAGAGATTGACATAGCAAGTATTCGTAGATCCTGATTTACACCTCCTTATCCTAAGAAATGTGGGTTCCAATTCTATCTAGGATCCGTCCAGTAGAGTCATAGATATATAAAGAATTAGCTTACTAAAGCCTAGAGACTGACAGAGTAAGCGTTTGCAGATTCTTATATAAGGATTAACTCGCTACAACCAAGAGATTGGCATAGCAAGCTTTTGAAGATCCTAAATTTATACATTCTTAACACAACCTTCGAGGTAAGAAGTTTAGGTCCTAATTTATCTTTGGACTAATCCAGAGAGTAGGAGGGACATGAAGAATTAACCTGCTAAATCCTAGAGACTGACAGAGCAAGCATTCGTAGATTCTCATACCATGTAATTAATATCTCATTGACACTATCTAAGGCTGAAACAATGGATTATATAAATGTCGCAGATTTATCACAATCTATCGGATAAATTATTTAGGTTTTGAATCTATCGCTACCATCGGGGATAGATATATGAACAAGTAACTTGTTGCTGTACATACTACATGTACAAAGTTATATCGCGGGTTCGTAGGTAAATCATATTGTGCGTGTGTGCCAGAATATGTGTAATGCTTATGTATGTATGTTTGTGTGTATGAATAATGTTTATGCGCAGAATGTTTATGAGAAAAATGTATGTTGTACGTATGTAATGATTACGTTTATGTTGTTTGCTAATGTTTATGTGTATATGCTAAATGAAATTCCAGAATCTTATCTCCCTGTAACCCATTGAGTTTTGTTTTAAACCATTGCGTAGTATCCAGTACCTTTGGGATAACCTGATATGTTGATGTATTTTAGTAAAGATGTCTCCGATATGTGTATTGGGCTTTCCTCTGGAGATTTTTCAAAGTTTTGTTTTAAAACTTTTGTGTTTAATAGTTCCCCAAAATAAATTCAGTACAAAATTTATGAAAGAATAAACGTTTATCGTTTGCAAATGGCATCGGAAGGCCGGTATTTACGAAGTCGGTATGATAAAGTGAAACTTTATTAATAATGAATGCCTTAAATAGGCGACAGTACAAAATGTAATTTCTTATAAAGAAGTAACTGCATGAAATCTGAAATAAACAACGAAAAGGACAAATATAAGTGATACTGATACTGCTATTGCTCTTTTCCTTGAGGGTTCTGGTAACCTTTGCCTATGGAAGTAGATGATTGCACCAATCCCTATCCTTTGTAGTATGTCCTTGGTTCATAGCTTATACCTCTGCTATTTAATCAAGCACAGTATTTCTTAACCGCATCAACATTAATAGGATGCGGTAGCTCATCCCTATCCATAGTTGTGAGGACAAGTGCTCCACCTGAGAAGGCTGTTTTTATGACATATGGACCCTCATAATTAGGGGTCCATTTCCCACGAGAATTAAGTCGAGGCAACACAATCTTGAGTACTATATCTCCTTCTTGAAAAGTTCAAGGGCAGATCTTTTTATCCAACGCTTTCTTCAACTGGGAGAACTGCTTCCATGCCATAGACAAGGGAAAATGGCGTTGCTCCTGCGGAAGTGCGTACTAAAGTTCTGTAACCATGCAGGGTAAAGGGAAGCATCTCTTGCTAATCCTTATATGTCTTTACCATCTTCAACACTATCTTTTTAATGTTTTTGTTCGCAGCTTCATCAGCCCCGTTCATCTTAGGTCTATATGGCGAGGAATTATGATGTTCAATTCCGAAATCCTCACATAGCTCCTTCATCATATTGTTATTTAGATTAGATCCATTGTCAGTGATGATCGTGTTAGGTACCCCATATCGGCAGATGATATTGTGCTTAATGAACCGAGTGACCACTTGTCTTGTCACATTTGTGTAGGAAGCGACTTCAACCCATTTGGTGAAGTAGTCTATGGCAATCAATATGAACGGTTTCCATTAGAAGCTTTCGGTTCAATCATTCCTATCATATCAATACCCCACATTGCAAATGGCCAAGGCGAACTTAAAACGTTCAACGGATTTGGTGGCATATGTATTTTGTCGGTGTAGATTTGGAATTTATGACATGTCTTTGCATATTGGAAACAATTAGCTTCCATCGTTAACCAGTAATAACCTGCTTGTAATATCTTCCTTACCATGGAATGGCCATTTGCATGAGTTTCGAAGGTTCCATCATGGACTTCCCTGATAGTCTCCTTTGCCTCATTTTTATCCACACACCTTAATAGCACTGAGTCGTAGTTTCGCTTGTATAATATGTCTCCGCTTAGGAAGAACTTAGCTGCTAACTTCCTCAACGTCTTTTTGTCAACCGTGGATGCATTTTCTGGATATTATTGCCTTTCCAAGTACCTTTTGATATTATGAAACCACAGTTTTTGGTCAAGCCGTTCTTCGACAACAAGACAATAGGCAGGCTCTTCAAAGTGCCTAACTGTTATTCGTGGTTCATGATTCGGCCAGGTTACTTTAAACATAGATGAAAGTGTTGCTAATGCGTTGGCCATTTGATTCTCTTATCTAGGGATGTGATTAAACGTAATTGTCTTGAATTCAGGGACTAACTCCAGTATACGATCCTGGTATGGGATTAATTTAGAATCTCGAGTATCCAATTCTTTGTTGACCTGGTGGATTACTAATGCCGAATCCCCATAAACCTCAAGAAGTTTGATCCTTAGATCTATTGCAGCTTCTAAACCCAATATGCACGCCTCGTATTCAGCAATGTTGTTAGTATAACCGAAGCATAATCTCACAGTGAAATGTATGTGATGATTATCAGGAGATGTCAAGAATGCCCCTATACCATGTCCTAATGCATTTGAGGCACCGTCAAACATAAGTGTCCATATTGCCCCTGGTTCAGGTCCTTCGTCAGGACCTGGTATTTCATAATCTCTTATTACCATGAAATCTTCATCAGGAAAGTCGAACTTCATTGATTGGTATTCTTCAATAGGTTGGTGAGCAAGATGTCCTGCTAGCACACTTCCTTTATTTGCCTTTTGTGTAACATACAGGATGTCATATTCAGATTATAGCATTTGCCATCTTGCACTTCTACCTGTGAGAGTTTTTTTTTCGAATACATATTTCAAAGGATCCATCCTCGATATTAACCATGTAGTATGAGTCAACATATATTGTCGTATACGTTTTGTGGCCCATGCTAGGGCACAACATGTCTTCTCTAATGGTGAATATCGAGATTCGCAATCAGTGAATTTCTTGCTAAGATAATAAATTGCATGCTCTTTTCTTCCGGTCTCATCTTCTTGCCCCAGAACACATCCCATGGACCTTTCCAAGACTGAGAGATACATGATTAATGGTCTACCGGGAACAGGAGGTACAAGAATGGGTGGCTCTTGTAAGTAATTCTTTATAGTTGAAAATTCTAGTAACACACGCTCGATGTCTTACTGGATGTTATGACATTCAAAATCACACAGCACATAAAAATATAACAGAACAACATAAAAACAATAAAGAACACGCAGAATTGTTTACCCAGTTCGGTCCAAACAACCTACTCTGGGGACTACCAAGCCAGGGAGGGAATCCAATATATGCAGAATTAATTCGGAGTTAAACTCCCCCGTTTACAACTCCTCACTTAAAACCTACCCAATGCAATTCCAACCTATTCCTAGACCTGAGTATCTCCACTCACTCCCCCTCAATCACAACAGTGATTACACATAAACATAAACAATTACAGAGAGAAGACACTCTTCAAAAACACACCTTGATCTGCTTAAAAGCTTCAATCAAGAGACACACACTCGTGCTTAAAAGCTTAGAGTGACAATAAACACACACAACTTATTCCAATGCAATCATCAAGGACAATTGCTTGGATCACACGAGACAGCTACAAAACTACGGTTCTTCATAATACACAAAATCTTCTGTCTGCATTCCAAAATAGGATTGCAGTCTTTTTATATGCAGTCTTGGGCCTTGGGCTTTTTTAGAAACAAATTAGGGTTAACCAAGTTAACCTAATTTACACGCCATCTGGTTGTTCCAAAATGTGCTGTCAGCAGGATCTTCTAGACGAAATAATCAGCACACAATAAAAGGTTTCCTAAACTGATAATTGAGATAAATCAGGAAACACATTTAATAAATAATAACAGCTCCTGCTGTCACACAAGGATGTCATGACATCGGTCATGACATTTACTACATAACCTGTATTAGCTTCACACATATGCAACCTGCATAACACAATATCAACCAGGTATGTTTTACCACTAATGCAGCCAACATGAAAACACCTTCAATCTCCCCCTTTGGCAAATTTTTGGCTAAAACAACCTGTCACACCATACCAGAGAAATACTTGCAGCGGACACAAGGTAACTAAAATACAATCAAAACAAGCTAATACAAAACAGACAGCATACATCACCAGTATGCACACAGTGCTTAGAAAAACCAGAAAAACAGCCACAAGAGCAGCACAAGCACAAACAGATCAACATAAAAATAAGCAAATTAGAATTGTTGATCACACACAACCACCATTCTTGTTGTTCTTGGGTGACATACTCTTCTCCCCCTGTTTGGCCACAAAAATTGCCAAAGCCAAAAAAAATGTCTTCTCCACCTCAAAGTTTAAAAAGGTTCAACAAAAACTTAAATTGAACGGAATCAAAGACAAAAACAAACGAAAACGAATAAAAACAACACAAAACAATAAACAAACAGGACTTCAACTGCATTTACTCCCCAAATTCAGACCCACTCGAGGTGTCTGCAGAGCTTTCTTTCTCAGAGCCATCAACAGGACTGGCACTTTCTTCTTTTACTTCTTGTTCATCTCTATCTTCCATCTCTTCAGTATCTGCAAATTCCTCATGCTCCTTCATTTCTAGAGTGCTTATCAGTTTTTCAAGAGTTGTCTTTCTAGATTCCAGCTCTTTGCTAGTCTCTTTTAGCATAGATATGACTTCTGCTTTGCTGGCTGAGGCTCCAGATTTGGAAGTTTCAGCAGATGTCATGACAACTGTCATACCCCAAAATTTGCCCATCTCATTTCTCTTATCAAGCTCTTATCAAAGTGCAATGCTCAAAGACACCCCCTCCTAGACAATGGCTCAAGGAATTAGGGTTTTGATTTCTCTGAAGAAAACCAATGAATCAAAGGCTCCAATACATTTCATATGGCTTATGATGTTTCAAACTATTTCCATGACAAAATTCAGGTTTCAATTCCAAGGATTGACCACTCAATTACTCAGAAAGTCAACAATCGACTAGTTTGACCTAAAAGTCAACTGTGGTCAAAGTACAATCAAAACTACTGATATTTTGTTAACAACCTTATTTTGAAGTATCATTCATCATTTGATCAAGGATTGATCATTATTCATCAAGAAAAGATCAGAAATCAACAAAACCTAAAAGTTTCTAAATTAGGTTTTCATAGGAGAAAGTCAACTGAACTTTGACCATCCATAACTCTCACATGGAACATCATAAATTTTCCATCGAAATCTCATTTTGAAGGAAATTGAATTCCGTACAATTTTGTCTCTCACAAGCCAAGTCTAAAAATGCTTCATTCGAGAGATATGGATCAAGAGATTATAGGTCCTTTTTGAAAGTCAACCAAAAGCAGTTTTTTGTCAAAGCCAATATCATCAAGATAAAATCCTCAAATTAAAAAAAGCTTCCAAAGTGGCTTGTAGAGGACATCTCGTGGTTTCCAAAAAGTCCTAGAACTCCTCCATATCTTAAAAATTGAGGGAGATATGCCTTGTCAAAGTTGGACAATTTTAAGGGAAAGAATGTGAAGTAAAAGGCTTCAAAATGATTTTCTTTGCAAATAAGCCCATGTTTTTAAGGCCCAATCTTGTTACTCAAGTTATCAAGGAGGTCCACATCCAAAGCCACGAATTCTTGATTAATATTTTATTTTTTTATTGAATTTAATTCATTAAAAATACAATATAAATCATATAATTAAGGAAAATTGCAAAAGATTTGATTTGCTCTTGTCTCCAATCAATTTCAATCATCAAATTACCTCATAATTGATTCAAAATTCGTGCAAAAGGAGATTGGTTGAAAAAGATTGGAAATTGGCCAAGTTTAGAAAGTTCATATTCAAGAATCCAATCAAATTTGCAAAGATTGATTCAAGGGGATTTTGTTCAAAATTGTCAACCTAAATCAGACTACTATATAACCATAACACTTCCAAACGCACAGGGGACGAATGAATAAGGGTTGCAGCTCAAGAATTTTCACGATAAAACTCAAAAAAGTCAAGAAAAAATTGAGTTCGGTTGTGAGGATTTGGGCGAGTTCAAAGAGTTCTGGAGATTCCTTCGCACTTCCACAAGATCCCTGAAGCAATCCAGATCGCTACCGAGTCATATTGCATCCAGAACCATCACCATTGTTGGCTCGGTTTGCATCACTTTTTTCGATTTCGATTATGTTCATACACGCATCCTAAACATGATTTAATGATATATTTGTGTTCATATGAATGTATAGATTGTTTTTGGATAGTTTAATTTAAAGATTAACGCAGGGATGATAGGTTGCCATTGTTAGGGTTCCATGCTTCTTGAATGGGGATTTCGTGTAGGAGTAATTTCAGACCAAATTGAGGTTTCCATTGGATTCGTAGTGAGGCATATGGTTGATCTGGGTCACTATTCTGTGTTTATTCGTGTTTAGTTGCAGGTTTTCAGATTGAATACCTATGGCCACGCGTGAAAACCGTGGCCAAAAGGTTCTGCGTTTCCTAAACCCACGAGGAAGAAGAAGGCTTCAGCGCGCGCTTGAGAGGTTTCAAATTTTTTTTCTTTATATTATTTACAAATCATTAAAACTAACAATAGGTGAGCGCAACTTGTCGGTGAACGTATTGGAAGTATAAGCGTGAGGGCTTGGGTTCGAACCCTACCCTCAACGCTATATTTTTTTACATAATTGAATTCTGTGATCTGGTACCTACACTCACGCACGCCACCACCGTGCACCTCTAATCAACAGCCATCAGATCAGTAGCTCATCTGATCCAACGTGCATCAAAGTGCCAGTCCACCGTGGACCATCAGAGGCTCAACACACTAAATCAGAGCTAAGCTTTTCTAATTTTTTTATTTTTAATTGCATAATTCCCTTTTAGTATAGTTATTTATTTATTTATTTATTTTAGTTTGTTAATTATTCATTCTAATAAATTTTTATATGATTACAAAAAATGTTTTATAATTATTTAATCGAAAATATACTTTTGCCGATTTAATTAATTAAACCAATAATTAATTAATTTAGGTTTTTTTATTATATTAACCATGGTTAACTTGTGCCATAATCAGGGTTTGCGAGGTTTTGTCCTTAGATCACTCCTACACTAAAAATTTCTTTTCTTTGTGCAAATTTTCAGGGTTACCCCAGGTTCCTCCGACTACGCGCCATACCAATCGAGAAGCTAAGTTTTAATCCTTTTACTGTTATTTTTGCCTTATGAATTAAATTAGGGTTCGCATCCACCGTCAATGAATTCCTACTACACTCACCCCTATTTTGCCTTCATTGATTTTCAGGGTTAATCAACTGATCAAAGCTCGAACCTTCGGTAACCCTAAACTCGTTCTCCTCTAATTCTTCTTTTATTATTACTTGTGATAAACCTATTGCTTTATTGGGTTATATTATTGCTTCTTCCCCTTCCACATGGCTATTATTTTGTAACTTCTTCCGGTTTTTATTGTGTGGCCTTGAAGGCACTTAAACTGTTATGCATTGTATTATAACTGCGTGGTTAGTAATTTAAGGCGCGAAAACTTCGAACTGAATTAGAATAATTAATTTACAAGATAATTATCTGAATTGAATCACATGATTGTTCACCCACACACCTTTCATGGTAACCCCTTTTGTTGCCTGTTGCCTTGTTGCCTTTTCAGTGCAGAATAGTCAAGTCCCTCGGATACGAGGACGCCTCAGCAAATGTTGCCCCCAATTCATCTCTAAAGATCATAAGTCCCAATGATGCTACCTTCGGTTCGGTTATATGATCTCGTCCCTCGAAGTTTCCTACAAATATGATGTGATAGTCTCTTTCGATTGCTGAGGTGTCCTCTTGGTTGCCTAATAATGACTATTCTTACCCTTCCCTTAGACTACCTGTCCTCTTCATGGTAGGGACAGTCTTATGGCGAACGATAATTACGACGACCCTTCAACCTCCAAATAAAAGGACTTCCTACCCTCCTATGGTATGGATAGCCCTGAAAGGCTAAAAGAACTCTTTTACAATGTTAAGGTAATTAGCTTCTAATTGCTTGCTCTGGATTAAATTCTTTTTCTACTCTTTTCTCAAAAACCTTCAAAAGGCTGCGCTTATTTACAAGCTAAAGTCTTATTTCATTTCTAAACCTTTGAAAACCAAAGAGCAAAGCAATTAAGAGCCCATGGAAAACCATGGATGCAAAGGGTGCCTTACACCTTCCCTTTGTATAAATTACCCCCCGAACTCAAAATTTCTTTAAAGGTTTTTTTTCTGTTCTTTTAGCCTTTCTTTAATTTGGATAAAATAAAAGTTGGTGGCGACTCTTGCTTACCGCGACATTTCAAATAAAGTCAGTTCACCGTATTACAACAACGTCTGGAACATACTTACCCTGAAACAGTTTGTAATGAAAGGCCAAGGGACTCTCTCTTTTGCACACTGTATCATGTTCATTGAGAATGTTTGGATATTGATCCAGAATTATACCACACAGGAGGGATGGGAAGGAAATTGGACCCTTAATACTGAAGCTTCCAGCATGCTTCATAGTTTGGTAAAAAATATGTGTTCCATAATCAAACTTTGCCTTTGTTCCTACAGCATACAGAAATCTGCCAAGCACAGTTGAGATAGTGGACTTGTGATTTGTTGGAACCCAATTTGCTACTCCTATCTTGTGAAGCATTGCATACTTGATGCTCAGCTTACTTGCAGTTAGCTTCTCTTTCAGGGGCCATCCGTTTACCTGCTTTGTTGTGATCACTTGACAGACTTTGTTGTCTTTTACTTCCAACTCAGTTTGAGCTTCATCTGTTCTTCCCAAGAATTTATTAATCACAGACGGAGAGAATGATACCCACTTACCTCTCACAAACACCTTTCTGTAGTCTACACTCCTGCTGTTGCCACAGTCTTCAGATAGATTCACCACAAATTCTTTGACCAACTTCACATAACATTTGGGAAGATTGCAAACAGTCTTTAATAGTCCAGCTTCTTGAATTAGCTCTAGGACCTCCTTGTTCTCAAGAGCATTTGGAGCCAATTCCCTTTCAACAACCAATCTCTTTTGGAGTACATACTTCCACCTGCTGGCACTAGAGGCATAGTGGAATGACACATTATCAATGGGAACTTCAAGAATACTAGCAGCAAGCTTGCTGATTGTAGGCTTTTTCCTTGATGGGATGTCAGGGACATTCACTTCAACATCAGACTCAGGTTCAACAATTTCCCGTTCCTTACTTTTCTTTGGAATGACCTTGCTCCAAGATTTTTATGGACCAACCCCTATACTCTTGGTTACAGCTTTGCTCTTGATAGGACCAGCAGAAGTACTCTTCTTCCTAACAACGTCTTTGGCAGCACTGGTCACTTGTGTGCTCTTTTTAGGTGATCTTTGGACAATAGTTTTGCCTTTTCTTCTTGTCATTAGTCTGTTGGCTACACTAGGATTCAAGGAGGTAAGCAATTCATTGTCAAAGTACTCATCTAAGTCTACCACATTAGTATCAGTTTCTGTATTGGCCTTAGGGTGCTCATTATCTTCTATGTCATTGACATCCTCTATGACATTGGTATTCTTAGCAATCCTTTGTCCATCCTTGTTGATCTCCCTTGCTAGGTTACTATCAACGGTGTGAACAGCTTCACCTTTACTGGTGTTTTTGAGGGGATCAACCATTATAGTTTGAAGAGGAATAGATATTCCAGGCACTTGATGATTTTCCTACAGGATGCGAGTAACAATCCTGGTAATTTCTCTATCGACATATTTGTATCCTTCTTTAGTAAGTTCCTCCATGGTAGCAGATGAAGAGGGTTTGGTGCCCTTGTTGTGAATACCCTCCATGGGCCGTTTTGCATGTGTCGTTTTAGGCTTTGTGGCCTTTACTTCGTCACTGCTAATCGTCCTTAAAGGGACAACCTTAAGAATCCTATTAAGGTTAGAGGACTCTTCCGGTGTTGCCGAGTCCGATACGGGAGATCCATCACTCGATTGCTAAGACATTCTGAAACTTTTTGAGACAGAACCTGTGTCATGCCTCTGAGAACAATTCGAGTAGTTCAACCTTAATAAGTAGCGAGAAGAACTAATAGGAAAGTTTGCCGTTTTTAGAATACTAGGAGATCGAGGGAGCTTTATATGCACACTGAGTGAGGGAAATTTCAAATCGTGGATTTTTGCTAAGCCCAAAACATACTCCCCCATGTAGGTTAATTGCTATAATATGTTTTGGTAACAAATACCTAACCTACCCTTTTCCTTCACAATGTCTTCAGATGTTGTTGCAACATTCTCTGTGACATTTCTTTCAGATAGACTTTTCGGATCGTTGCTCACATTTGACTTTTCTAGTTTTCTTTCCCGATCTGTAATGTCTATCACAAGGATTACTCTTTCTTCTAGCAGAAATCTATTGATACTTCTGTACTCTCTTACTTTTGCACACAGTTTCTCATTCATTAAACAGGTCTCAGTAAAACCAGTAGATAGTTCACTTATGGTGAGATCCCCGACATATGATTCTTCATCAGATTCATCAGATTCTTGACGGTAATTTTTTAATTCATCTCTGATCATGGAGTAGTCAGAGGGGTAGACAGGTGTGTTAGGCTTCCATAGATAGAAATTATCCTTAGACCTAAATCCCTTCATGACTTCCTCATTTGCTTAATTAGTGATGATGCACTCCTCTTTGGTGAACCTGACATTGAATCCTTCGTCACACAGCTGACTGATGCTTATAAGGTTTGTAGCCAGTCCTTGTATAAGTAGAACAATGTTTAGATTAGGGATACCCTACCCTTCTGTCTTCCCAACACCTTTGACTTCTCTTATTTCTCCATCTTCCAGAGTCACATAGTTGTTTCCTTCCAATTTGAGGTCTACTAGAGAGTTCTTCCTCCCAATCATATGATTTGAGACACCAGTGTCAAGGTACCAATCTTCTTTTGCAAGCATCCTTAGAGAAGTGTGTGCTACCAGAGCAACATTCTTTGTTGTCCACTGTTGCTTTCTGTTGAAGGTATTATATTCAGGTTTGGCTTGATGAGTTTGGTCTGGATATCAAAATAGTATGAAACAGAATGGCTTTATGTGACCAAATCTCCCACAGTGATGACACCTCCATTTTTGGAATTTCTTCTTTAAATGCCTCCTTCTTCTGTTGTCTTGATGTTGTGACATTGGTGCTGACATCTGGTTGGTCACACAAGTCTCGGGCTTTGTTCTCCTGAATCCAAAGATGAATTCCTCTTTAGCCACAAATCCCACTCCAGACATGTCTCCTGTTCTCTGTCCAGATTCCAGAATTTCTTCTAGAGTATCAGATCCATTGTTTAGCATCTTGAATGACTTGTTCATTTGATCAAGTTTGTAGTTCAACATGCTTACTTCACTACTGAGGGAGTCTATGGTTGCAAGCTGTTTATTCTTCTCAGTTTCTAACTCTATTATGATTATATCTTGCTTCTCCACTTGTTTGTAGACTTCATCATTCTTCATACACAACTTCTTGTACGAGGCAGCTAGTTCATCAAAGGTTAGCTCATCATCACTGGAATCATCATCAGATTAATAGATTCTTGTTGAAACTATGACATGTCTTGCAGTTTCTTCTTCTGAATCCGAGTCTTCATCAGACCAAGTAGCTGTCAGTCCTTTCTTTTGTTCCTTGTGGTAGGTAGGACATTCAGCTCTTATGTGTCCAAATCCTTCACATCCATGGCACTGAACCCCTTTCCCTTGATTGGGCTTTTCCTCAGCCTTGAATCTGTTGCTTGAATCATAAGTCTGACTGATGTCATTGGAAGTGTTCTCGACATTGGGTCTGAAATTTTGATCAACCCTTTTAATAAGTATGTTGAATTGTTTTCCAAGCATGGCTATGGCGTCTTATAAATTCTCATCACTTCCACCATTGTATTCTCTTGAATTATCACCTGTGTTGGTGACAAAAGCAATGCTTTTGTTCTTCTTTTCAACAGGCTCACAGATGCTTGACTCAAAGGTTTGTAGAGAACCAATAAGTTCGTCCAGCTTCATGTTGCTGATGTCTTGAGCTTCCTCTATGGCAGTTACCTTCATATCAAATCGCTTAAGCAGTGATCTGACATCCATCTATATAACCATTTAAAAAGGCACTCTTAACATCCATCTGATACAGAGTGATGTTATTCTGAGTGGCAAAAGAAATTAATAGACGAATAGATTCTAACCTGGCCACTGGTGCAAAGGTTTCTGTATAGTCAATACCTTCTTGCTGACTATAGCCCTGAGCAACCAGTGTGGCTTTGTTTCTAATGACTTCACCTTTCTCACTCAGCTTGTTTCTGAAAACCCATTTTGTTCCAATGATATTAAATCCTTTAGATCTTGGATTCATATCCCAAACATCATTCCTTGTAAACTGATTTAACTCTTCTTGCATGGCAATTATCCAGTCAGCATCTTCCAGAGCTTGATCAACAGAAGTTGGCTCAATCAAAGACACTAGACCAAATTGACATTCTGCATTGTTCTTCAGGAACGCTCTTGTTCTGATGGGATCATCTTTCTTTCCAATAATAACATCTTCTGGATGGGCAGAGTTAAGTCTAGAAGATCTTCTGAGTGTTGGCTCTTCAGATATTCTGAGATTCTCTAAAGACGCTGCAACTTGATCTTGTGCATCATCCTTTCCTTTGGGTTCTTCATGATCAGAGTTAGATATATCTATATCTGCAAAATTCTCAAACTGCTTTGGCTTTTCATTGCCAAGCTTATCATCAAATTTGATATTGATTGATTCTTCAACTACTAGAGTTTCAGTATTGTATACTCTGTAGCCTTTTGAGCGTTCAGAATATCCAAGTAGAAAACACTTCAATACATATGGTTCCAGAGCCAATGATTTTTCCCTTCTGGTTCCCTCCAAACTTTACTTCTCCAGCAGATTTAAATTCCAGATCTTGGAACATAGACTTTCTTCCCGTCATGTGTCATGAGCACCCAGAGTCCAGGTACCATGACATGTTTGTCTTTTGAGCTTTGAAGGAGATCTGCAACAGGAATTATCTTTTCCATAGGTACCCACATTCTTTTGGGTCCTTTGGGGTTAGTCCTTCTCAAGTTTTGATTGAACTGAGATTTAACATGAGATTTATCATAAGATTTTCTAGAGTGTGCAACAGCATATTTCTTTGTGTGTGTTATGTGGAACCTCTGAGAGTGTGATGTGTGTTTGATATCATGAGAATGGCCATACTTGAACTGTTCATACAAAGGTTTGTATTTGATAATCATCTCATCAACAGGTTCAAGTTTATATGGGGTTTCACCCTCAAAGCTTGTGCCTATTCTCTTGTTCCCACTTACACCATATATCATAGAGGCTAGCTAACTTCTGCCTATACTTCTAGATAAGAATTTTCTGAAGCTCAAGTCATATTCTTTCAAAATATTGTTAGTGTTTGGAATAGACTTTTCTGAACTTGAAGATGATTCAACTTCTTTAGTTAATTTTAAAACTTTTTCCTTAAGTTCAGAGTTTTCTATTTCAAGTCTCTTAGTTTCATATTCGAAGAGCTTTTTAAGCTTTTTGTATTTGATACTAAGTTGACTCTTGACTTCCAAAAGTTCTGATAAGCTGAAAACTAGATCATCTCTAGTAAGTTCAGAAAATACCTCATCAGAGTCTGAATCAGAAGTAGACTCTTCACTAGCATCAACTATTCCCATAAGTGTTATGTTGGCCTGCTCATCTTCAGAGTCTGACTCTTGATCTGATGAATCTGAGTCATCCCATGTAGCCATAAGACCTTTCTTCTTTTCAAATCTTTTCTTGGGCTTTTCCCTCTGAAGCTTTGGACATTCATTCTTGTAGTGTCCAGGTTCCTTGCATTCATAGCACGTCACCTTCTTCTTGCCAGATCTTCTGTGTTCAGAAGATTCTCCCTTTTCAGGCCTCTTAAAGTTCTTGAAGTTCTTGAACCTTCTCTGCTTGCTCTTCCAGGGTTGATTTACTCTTCTGGATAAGAGAGATAATTCATCATCTTCTTCTTCTGACTCTGACTCGTCAGATTCTTCTTCTTCTGCCTGAAAAGCGTTGGTGCATTTTTTATTATTAGATTTTAATGCAATAGACTTACCTTTCTTTTGAGGCTCATTTGCATCCAGCTCAATCTCGTGACTTCTCAAGGCACTTATCAGCTCTTCAAGAGACACCTCATTCAGATTCTTGGCAATTTTGAAGGCAGTCACCATGGGTCCCCATCTTTTGGGTAAGCTTCTGATAATCTTCTTTACATGATCAGCTTTGGTGTAGCCTTTATCTAGCACTCTCAATCCAGCAGTCAGAGTCTGGAATCTTGAAAACATTGCTTCAATGTTCTCATCTTCCTCCATCTTGAATGCTTCATATTTCTGGATTAGAGCTAGAGCCTTTGTCTCCTTTACTTGAGCATTTCCCTCATGAGTCATCTTTAGAGATTCAAAGATATCATGAGCTGTTTCTCTGTTTGTTATCTTCTCATACTCAGCATGAGAGATAGCATTTAACAATATAGTCCTTGACTTGTGATGATTCTTGAATTCTTTCTTTTGGTCATCACTCATAGCTTGTCTTGTAATCTTTACTCCACGAGTATTTACAGAATGTGTGTAACCATCCAACGCTAAATCCCATAAGTCACCATCTTGACAAAGAAAGTAACTTTCAAGTCTATCCTTCCAATACTCAAAATTCTCACCATCAAAGACTGGTGGTCTATTGTAACCATTGAAGCTACTGCTTCCATTGTTACCATTCTTTTGCTTAGGAGGAGGAGTAGAAGATTTTGTCGAGGTATTATCACTGGTTGTTTAGGATAAGGAATAATTAATGGTTTCCTTGTTCATTGGCTAGGTATCATTAATGGTTCCTTTCTTTCTACCATAGCTATGTATTCTTCTGCGGGGTGTTCTCTCTGTTGGATTAACCCTTGATCCATGAGTCTTTGCAAAGCGTCCTTAAAAGCTTCGTTATGTTCTAAGATGAACCCCAACTCAAGTAGATGCCTCTTAAGTGCATCTACAGGGGTCCTTCTTTGCAGGACTAACTCTTGCTCAGTGACGACTTCTATGGCGTTGACGGCCCCATCATGAAGAGGCATAGGATTTGTTTTAACATTTGGTTTATCAAAGGCAATGGCCCCTGATTCCAACAGATCCTATACCTTGTGTCAGAAAGCCCAACATTTATCCAGTGTGTGTCCTGGAGAATTAGCGTGATACTCGTATCTTTCGTTAGCATTATACCGGTGTGTGTCCTGGAGAGTTCAACCTCCACTATTGGATAGGAGGAGCCAATGGTTTGAGCTCTACTAGCGATTCACTTAACAAATACCTTAATATCTCACTTCTAGTTGTGGGAAGAGGGTCAAACTTCCTCGGGGTCCTTGAAATCTATTTTGCTGTTGTGGTATTGTCATAGGTGGCCTAGATTCTTGGTGAATCACTGCATTTGTCTCTCCCTCTTTCTTCTTTGAGAAATTTGGAGTAGGCTTTTTTGCATGATAGGAATTTGACGATGCCCCTTGAATCTTTCCGTTTTTTATACCATTTTCAATTCTCTCCCCTATAACCACCATATCCGAGAAGCCTAAAGATACACTTCCTACCATCCTTTCGTAGTATGGGCCTTATAGGGTACCCATAAACATATCCACTAGCTCTCTTTCCAATAGTGGAGGTTGAACTCGTGCAGCTATTTCTCGCCATCTCTGTGCGTACTCCTTAAATGCTTCGTCCTTCTTTTGGGACAAGTTTTATAATTGTAGTCGGTTAGGAGTCATGTAAAGATTATATTTATATTGTTTCAAGAACGTGTTAGCAAGGTCGGTCCAGTTACAAATATGGGACTTTTCCAATTGCATATACCAATATACTGATGCCCCACTTAGACTATCTTGAAAGAAATGCATCATTAGTTTCTGATCATGAGCATAAGCGGCCATTTTTCTAACATACATGCGTAGATGATTTCTGGGGCATGTAAGTCCTTTATATTTTTCAAAGTTAGGAACCTGGAATTTGTGTGGTATGGTTAAGTCTGGCACTAAACTCATCTCGAAGGTATCCACATCGAAAGTATCATAGTGTAACACCCCATTTTCTACCCGGCATTTATAATAAAATCAGAGTTTCAAAATTTTTTCAACAAACATGAGATGTCACATTTCAACATAACACGACAATAATCAGATACATAACACTTTATCTTGGAGGATCACATAACAACTTTTATTAATTAAGCAACGGAACTCAAGATATTCACCATATACAACATATTGATCTTCTTTTAATAACAACAACTTAAACAACACTGTACTTCTTAATTTCAATCTTTAATTATCATAAACAAGTCAATAAGGAACAAGCAACATAAACAACTAAGTATCCCCCGAGTGCTACGTATTAGAGCGACTGAACCGACTTGGACTAACAACGACTAAGTCTTTATTCTTGATTCACCTACACGTTACCAACAGAGAGCAACATTACAACAGAAGGGGTGAGATTCTCAAACCATATAAACAGGTTAATGATAAATAATATATTAGATCGAATTATATAAAATCATGCCTTACAAACATTTCAGAGCAACACATTTAACCATATAATCATCAACATGTTATAATAACAACTCACTAAAATATATACACATCAATTCAAATACAACACAAGGAAAGGCAACTCATCAAGGCATAAAACCACGCCTCGCAACATTTTAGGGCAACACTTTTCAACTCAAAATATCAACCAAATATATTAACAACTCATTAAAATAACACAATTCAACCATGTGACTATATGCAATGCTTATGCATGTGGTACCATTGGAGCAGAACTCCCAACGTAAAAATCTTGCCAATTAATAGAGGCATCAAGGCATAAGCCTTCGTTGCTAATTTTCCAATCTAGGCCAACGTGGGTGTCATAATTTCAGGCCAACATGGGTGCCATAATTTCAGGCCAACATAATAATGACATGCTATGAATGCATCAATAAGGGAAAACATCTACAAAGCTTAAATACACATCAACTCAAATCCACAACAATTTCAACAACGTAGTAACAACTCAACAACTTCTTCAACATTGTGCCAATAAATAAAGGCACTCATCACATTTCAATGTTGGCCAAAGGCCTACAACTTATATCAACATGTCAACAACAACATACATCAACAACCACGTATTACAACAATATTAATCAACAAACAACATAATCATTTACCGGAACATATTTAACAGCTTATTCATCAACAAATTATAATAATAACTTTTCAACATATTATAACGGTAATTTATCAACAAATTATAATAACAACTTTTCAACTTATTATAGCAGCAACTCATCAACAATTATAATAACAACTTTTCAACATAATATAGCAGCAACTCATCAACAAATTATAATAACAACTTTTCAACATAATATAGCAGCAACTCAGCAATAACTTTTAATAACAACTTTTCAACATATTGTAATAATACTCATTAACAAATTATAATAACAACTTTTCAACATAATATAGCTGCAACTCATCAACAATTATTAATAACAACTTTTCAAAATATTATAATAACAATTTTTCAACATAATATAGCTGCAACTCATCAACAATTATTAATAACAACTTTTCAAAATATTATAATAACACTCATCAATAAATTATAATAACAACTTTTCAACATAATATAATTAATTCGTCAAATATATATTCAACTATTAATTTACTCTACTGACAATTCTTATGAACTTAATTGGTTAATGGTCTGACTGAAGTAATAATAAAACCATTTCAAAAGGGTCAAATACCTTTTATTATATGTCATATCTCCCCAAAATATTTTTCAATTATAGTACTAATTTAATAGCCTATTACTCACCAAATTTACCAATTAAATTAACATTAACAGGATCAATTTTCCATATCAATTTTACCACATCACAACAACAACACAAACACAGACGAAAATAATTTCAACAACCCAATCCCACATATTATTCATCATCTACCCGGTTATAGATCAAGAACCCCACTCTTACCTTGGATTGAAGATCGCTCTATTCCATCGGTCGAATCTTTGTTCTTTGCCTCTTTGCCCTTTTTCTTCGCAACAACTTTTCCACGATCTCTTTTTCTCCTCCCAATCCTTATTTTTCTTCCTTCAAAACCTTTCCTTTGTTTACTGACAACCAAAACCTAATATTTATTTTTATTCAACTTAATCCAAATAATAATAATATTTTTATTGGGCTTAATATTTGCATACTCCTACTCTTACTTTTTCCGACACGACCAACTAAGTCCACTTAATTACTCTCATATAATTAAATAATATTATTTATAATATTATTTTCTACAACTCCATCAATCCATCAATTTAAATAATCCAAAAATTCCCAACTTCGACACCTTCAATAATTAAATTCAGCAATAATTTAATTAAATAATTAATTAAATTATCGGGGCGTTACACATAGCCTTCTACCGCCTTTAATCTCTCCTCTAATGCCTTGATTTGGTTATTACCCTAGGGATCCTCCGTGGAGTTGGGGGAAGATTGCTTGGGTTGAGGTGCTCGGGCTATATTGTCTATCTCTTGATATCCATATTGTAGGTCCAGATAGTCATCCTCTTTGGGAGGATTATTGGCAGGAATATGCACTGTACGGGATGTCCCTTCCTTCTGTGGAGGAGGGACAAATCCTTCCTGAGAAGTCTCTCCTTCCTCATGGGATTGGATGACCTTCTTATAAGAGCGCGCGTATGTCCCTTGATGGAAATGTCTATCCTTGGAGGGACCAAAACCTGGAATGTACCCTAGCAGTGGGTTGTCGTCATCTGGGGTATCAATTTGGTCATGACTCTCCTTAGTCAGGATTTCTTTGCTTTTCTCTTTCTTCTCCATGAGATCCTTTATAAAACCCAACATTTGAGTCATACCTCCTTTGATCTCATCCACACTACCCTTCAATTGGTTCACTTCTTTGCGAAGAGAAGCTTGGTTTTGTTCTAGTTGCTCCATTGCTTTCTTTCATTGAGATCTTGTTTGGTAAGGCGGTCGGGATGTCAGATTGTCTTTCCCAATGGTATTTTTGGAGTTATTTTCATAAAAAGAAGTTTTAATGATATGATTTATGATATGCATGCTATGGATGTATGTGTATGCTAATATTATTTTTATGCCTTATCTACATAGAATTTATTTTTTAATATATTTCTTGTAAATAATAAAAATCATTTGGTGAATATCGTAAGAAGAATAAGTAATACGGAAACGAACACTCTTTATTAATAAGAAATTCAAAATATTCAAAGGGAATTACAAATTAAATTGTTCATGTCGGAAGGGAAATAACAAACTTGGAATTTAAACAACGAAACTGAAATTATAATAAAAACTGTAAATGTCTAAAGACGCTTATGAATATCCGCCTCAAACTCGTCCACCATAGTCCTACAAAGCTTTAAGAATTCTTCCACAGCTTCGGGAAGAGTAATAACTGAGGACTCTGCTCGCTCCAAACTCTTCGGAATGTCTTGAATCAAGTTGTTGCATAAGAACACCATCTTTTCATAATTCTCTTGACACTTCTGGTAGTCTTTGAGAAGCTCGGGAACCATACTAACATGCTTACTTGCAGTAGAGATGATTGTATATTGTTTCTTCCAATATTCCCTTTCAGCCCATGCATCCTCAAAAAGATCTCTTTGGCGCATGAAAGTTTCCCTAAGGGTGTGTTTGGCAATTAGAAGAAAATGTAAAGAGAGAAATAGTTGAGAAAGAGTAGGAAAAGAGAGAAATAGATGAGAAATTGAGTAGATTTAACATATTTCGTGGAACAAGAGAAAAGAGAAAGAAATAGAAGAGAAAGAAATGTGTTTAATATTTAAAAAGACTTAAATGTCCTTATTAAAAAATATCCAATTTTATTATTTTAATAATTTAGTTGCATGTATAAATTAATTTATTTTGTATTTCAATTCATAAATTAAATTAATATTTTTATATAAAAAACTAAATTAATGTTTAATAAATTATTAAAGTATTTTAATTTGGTCTTATATTAAAAAAATAAAATATCATAGTAGTATTAGTAGTATTTATTAGTAAGGCTATATTTGGAAAAAGGATGAAAAGGATACTGTCTCTCTCATTTCTTCGCTTTTGAGAAGAGAAAGAGTTTTGATGTGGGGCCCAACAGTTTTTAATCTCTCTTTGCTATTTCTCTCCTTACCAAAAATGTTTGATAGGACACTTCTTCTAATCTTCTCTCCTACCAACTTCTCTCTTCTCTTTCTCTTGCCAAACAAACACACCCTAAGTGCAGATAGAGCTTGTAGTGCTCTTTCATATTCAGCAGTACATTTTAAGAGTAGCTCTTCAGTGGCTAATCTTTTCAAACACTCCTCTTGTTCTGAATTGCGGACTTCTTGTATGTCATAAATGAGGTATCTTATTTGTCCATCTTTTTCTCTAGTCCTATTAGACTCAAAGACCATAGACTCCAAACTCTCCTCAGCTTCCTTTTTGTCATAAACAGCTTGCTCGTAATAACTCTTCCACTTTGCAATCTCCATATTTGCTTGCTCTAATCTTTCATTATGTGAGACTAATTTAAAGTTGACACTTATTACACCATCTATTGTGCGCTTTCTCTTACTCCTTTCCTTTTCACCTTCTTCCTTAGTAGTCTGAAGTTCTTGATTTTTCTCCTTGAGGTCAAGCCGTAGTTGACTTCTTTCATTGGTCAGTTGATGCATTTGAAGCTCTAACTTCTCCTTTTCCTTTTGGGAAGCCTCTAGGGCTTCCCTAAGTTCTTCTACCTCTTCTACGGATAAAAGAACTAGATTAGGAGTGTTAGGCTTGTGTGTGGGGTCCACAACAAATGGCAACCGATTTTTCTTAACTCTTTCAAGGACCCAACTAGTATAGGGCTCTTTGGCTATAACATTCTTTGGTCCAAAATTCTTTGTTTGAACCAAACTCCAAGCATGGATTACTTTTTTTTATCTCTCTTGGATCTCCCTTTCCCATATTATGCAGAATTAGTTCCTTGACTTGTTCTTCGGAAGGTTTATCATCCATAGAATGACCCAACTGACGCAGCGCCAATACAGTATTGTAGTTGATGCACCCCAATGTTCCAATTAAAGGAACATTAGGAAAATCCCCAAACTTATAAATAATCCTTTCAAAATTCACTTTTCTTGCGTACCTGAAGATATAATCAGCTTTGAGAGTCCTTAATTTCTGTAACCATTCATGTCTAGTCAGATCCTTAACCAAATAGCTTGCCTTATAAGGATGAGATGTTAACCAAGAAAATAATATGTGAACACAGCAAAATATCATTCCTTTCTTTTTCTCACAATGGGTATGGATGGCATAGTAAATATTAGCCAAAATAGTAGGAGTTGGATCCATCCCAAAAAACTTAACAGATACAAAAACATGAATAGCAGCAGGATCAATATAATCAACATTTTTAGGGAGTAAAATTATCCTAAAAATCAAAAGAGCCAGCATATTTCCACAGACTTCCCATTGTTTCTTTTTAGCATAGGACATAGCTTGAGCCTCTAAGAAGGATCTCTTGTTCCTTGGACATCACCTTCAGCCTTATAATTAGGTTCCGAATCTGTAACAGGTATCCCTAAAGCCTTTGCTAAATCCACAACCTTGACTTCCTTCCCAATTCCTATATAAAATTCCTTTTTGATTTTTGAAAATCCTAAAATCCTATCCAGTTCCTCCAGAGTGGGTGCCAATTGAAAATCTTGGAAAGTGAAGCATCTAAGCGGAGGGTCATAAAATTGAACCAAAGTAGTGATAGCTTCTTCTTGAACCTTAATCTTCAGCAAGTCAAGGATATCCCCATAACAGCCCACAAATTTGTCTAAAGCTTTAGACGGCAATTTCTCTTTGATAATCTTCAGTTTCTTCACATCAGGTAGTGAAACGGTAATGCGGAGAATCTGTTTTATTGTACTTATTTTCTAAGATATTCACCAAAAATATATTTTTTATTATTTTCCCGTGGATAAGACATAAAAAAACAAATGCAAATGAATGATGAATGATGAATAATGCAAATATTCTATAATAAAAAACACATAGCTGTCATACCCTAATTTTGACCCCCCCTGAGATGTCACATCTCCAGACATTTCAAAACTTAAGACAGGCACTCAGAACAATTATTTGTTTATCTGATACTTAATTGAGAGTGCTCAAGGACAAAGGAGCTCAGACAAAGGATCAATCAGTAAGAGAAGGACTTCTAGTACTATCACAAGACTCAAATGATTCATCTATGTTGATTAGACACCAGTCATCAGGGCTCAGGTTTGCTCAGTTCACCAGGCTAGGGTTTTGAGCCCACAAGGACTAAAATCAGGGACCACATTTGGGAAACCCTAAAAAACTCCAAGACATAACTCATAGAGTTCAAACATCCTCAAATGATCCCTATGACAATATCCAATGGAAATTGTACTTCAATTCAAGGTCTACAGTCATCAATTTCATCTGACCTACTGTCGCTACCGCGAAAATTAACAGAGTCGCCACTAACATATTTATCCTGAAAAGGAAGGGAATGCCAGCAAACCACAAAACAAAACAACGATCTCACGACCAGAGAAAAAGGGTAAGGGAGTCGGTTACGCGAGGGGAAGGTGCTAGCACCCCTTGCGCCTATCGTACTCGATGGTATCCACGCCTGTGTCTAAATCTATGGGTGTGTAACAAATCTACGCTAATCTGGACTAAAATGAATGCAGAATGTAGGGAAAAGAAATGATTATGCTCGCACGGGCCCTACCCCGCTGCTTACGTATCCTTTTTGAGGAATTAGAGGTACCGTAGCTCGGCTAACTAATTTCTGTTTCTTTTGTGTTTTTTAGGTGAACGAGTTACATTCACACTCCGCTGCTCGACCTTTGGAGACTTATGCTTGGGAATGGAGCGGAAATAACAAGCTCTTAAGAAAAGAAAATTAAAGAGTGTGGTTTGTGTTTTAAAGAATGCATGAGGAAAACCTAAGCTAAGGGGGAAAGCTTGCTACCTAATGTTATCATACAAAGGGTACAAGTCTAAACTAGTCTATCAACCTACGGGGAGAAACGAATACAAACAAGTATATCACACAAACGAGCTCCGCTCGTAAAGGAAACAAACCAACGGCACTGGCTGAATGGTAGAAAAGCGGTCCCGCCATAGCCAAGGGGAGTAACTCACCCGAGTCAACCAAGCATTAGACCTCGCGAAAATGATCGGGCCATAGACGAGAGGAGCGAGTCCCTCTCAGCAACCAAGCCGTCACGAATCGGAAAGGAAAACGGTGCATGCATACACCGAGCATCAACGTCGATCAACGTGAGCTATAGGAAATGCGGGGGTCCGATTGCATGAACCTTTTTCCTGACATACTCGATAACAAGATCTTGTGCAGGTTCAGAAGCGAGCAACGCGTAGCATGCGCATACTGAACAGACTCGATGAGACTGGGCGGGGGTCGATTGCTAACCCTTTCTGCATGCCTTCCAAGAGGACTTAACGGAGTGCCATATAGGACTTATTACACAGTGACTCCCTGCCGCAAAGCACAAATGTAAACACACCAACAAAAATAGAGCCTCTTTCGAGGGCTTGGCCAGATGCATGTCTAAGTCCTACTTCTCATGTTAAAGGATAATGCGAGAAAGCGATAAAGTGCAAGAAAAATAAAATGAAACGGAATCAATACCGAACGGATGATGATCCGTAAACTAAAGCGAAGAGAGCAAAGAAACTAGGATCCCGCGAGCGAGCTAGCAAAGCAAAAGAAAATAGTCAGCACACCGATTAGCCATGAAAGCATATAAAGGTCGACATGCGCGTCGAGCACAATCACAATACACCTGCAAGAGGAACAAGCAAACCACACAAGCAGATATAAAGTAATAGGAGCATGTCTCCAAGATGAGAACACGATGTGAGTGAAGGAAGTCGTGTTCCGCAAGTAAAACGGAACACTCAATCAATAAGCGCCGGTCGGTGACTATCCAAAAGCCTTGCACACTAGCACACAAGTTAGAGATAACAAACATCGCAATCGAAATTGCGTTATTGCTATAAACCAAAAGAAACGGGCAAGTAATGTAAACATGAAATGGACGATGAAACATCAAAGAGAAATCAAACATGAATGATCTACAAACTAAAGAAAACTAAGCATCTAATAAGATAGTACATCTCATAAGCTTTCCAACGATATAAAGAACGTGCAAATCAGAGTTACGAGTAAAAAGTTATGTAAGCAGAAGTTAGAAAAGAAAGCACAAAACAACACACAGGAACCGGTTCCTGCCTAGGGACAACCCGGTTCCTGGTACAAAAAACCAGAGAATGAACCATCGAGCCATCTGGGAACCGGTTTCTGCATAGGGACAACCCGGTTCCTGCTGTAGAAAAACATTTTTTTTTGCTTTTTAAATGTTTAGGAGCCATTCCCACTCAATCCAAAGCCATGCCAACTTGAGATCAATATGAAAAAGCATCAAATTACATACAATGCACAAGGAAAGGCTCATGGGAACAAGGCACAAATTCAAGGCATTTTGCAATGATAGACACACATATGCACAATACAACCAAACATCGACGCGAAGCACACTATAAGCAACAAGTGAATAAGAATTGAACGCTAAATCAAACAAAACCAAACATGTATTGATTCCACAATTAAGCATCATGTAGCATCTTAATAAATGATAGCCATGAGTCCACCAATCAAATGAACCCAATGCCAACAATTATGTTAAGTGCACAATTATGTTAAGTGCGACGCGTTATCCAATCTCAACATTCGAATACCATCACCAATGATCATATTAATGCAACAATGGCAACAAGAATTAGCACATGTAATAGTGATCAAGCTACACAACATATTCAAATTATGATTTAAACATCAAGCAAGGCAATTATCACGCAAAAGTTACCGTATGCATTTACATAAACACTTTGAGTGTGTCGCAAGCCACATACATGAACATTAACAATTATGCACACAAAATCACCGACGAATCATGGATCCAAACACGAATGTCACAATTCATCATCAACAATCATCAATTATATGCAACAATCATTAGATCTCATCAAATCACTATCAATTCTATCAATCCACATGCAAATTCATCGATCAATCATCATCAATCAACATTAATCAACAACAAAATATGAATCTAGATTCGAATCCACATAATGATCAACAATTAAGCACTTAATTCAAGATCCGAAAGCTTACCGGATGGAGATCTAAATCGACGCGCGAACACGAACACGACACGAACGCGAACACAAAAGCGAAGTCGAAAAGCAAATCCCAAGGGAAGAGGAGAGTGGCGCGTAAGATCAAGAAGAGGAAGGAGAGATTCGAACTTGAAACCTTGATCTTCAATCCATGTTGTTCTTGATTCTTGAAGAAAATTGATGAGTATTGATGAAAGTTTTATAGAATTTGTGGTTTTGATCCAAGATAATTGAGAGGGAATTGAGAGAAAGTGTTTTTTGATCTTTTTGGGTGAAATGAAATTATGAGAGTTCTCTTTTGATTTGTGAAGTGCAAAAAGTTTATATATTGTCAACACGAAACGTCCAAATTGCCCTCAGTGCGCCTTATTTTGGCTCGTTTTTAAGGAAACTCGGTTCAGCTCTGAATTCTGGAACGAAACCAATGCCACTGTGAAGATGACCAAATTCGTGACTCGTCGCCGCGAGAATCGTCTCCATCCGATAAGCGATGAAGAAAATACGCCCGTTTGAATGACGAGAAACGCCGATCCATCCGGTGCGACTGTGCAGAATTTTGAGAGTACCGCTCAAAGAACTCGACAAAACCCTATCTTCGGCTCAGAATCTGAACAAGCATGTTTGACGAAGAATCGAAGCTAACAAAATTTCCAAGAGAATTCCGCCAGAATGGGCTTCATACGATAAAAATCGAAGAAGTTATGAATTTTCAAACTTGGCGCGACATACTCGAAAACACACTTTTTACCGAAACAACGCGACGATCCTTAAAATGCTGAGCATTTTCGGTGCACAATCAGCCGACGGTCCGAACATATGAAATCTTGATAATGATGGTACGGAGCTCCAGTTAAATTTTCAAGAGAATCCAACTAGCGGATTGGGAGATATGAATTTTCTGAGATCCAAAACCTTACATTCAGCACTCTTTTTCACTGTGAAATCTCAAGTAACTTGCAAATCTGACAACCTTCCTCAAAGAATTGGCTTCCGAGCCAAACATGAAAGTTGTAGATATCGTCGAAACGGTCGGGACTACACGAGAATTCAGCTCATATTACTTTCTCCACAAGACTTGTGAATTTTCTCGTAATTCCACTGTTTAAACTATTTTTCACACTGCGCTTTTTTAAAACCACCAGAACTTTTTATTGATTTTCTCCAATTTTTGAATGACGAAATAAACGTCATTAATAACTTATAGCTCAAACAAAGAGGGCAAATTTTGGGGTGCAACAGCTGCCCCTATTCAAACTTCTTGAACCTGACGAGCGAGAAACGAAAGTTTCGAACCGTTGAGGTGGAAGGAGCTTGAATACCAGAATGAACTCGAAAATTTGCGCTCTTGATCAATAGAAGATTCGATCTTGCAATAAGAAGGAATATACCACCCTGCAGGCAAGGAGAAAAAACTTCGATTGATCTGGATAATTAAATATGCTCCTACTTGTGATAAGAAGGAACGGGCACCCACAGGCAGTGTAAACACTTCAAATGATCTGGTTATCAAGAGAGACTGATCTGAGCATCAGACGTAGCAGATGTCTCCGAACTTGCATCGGGATAGATGTCTTAGGTCGATCTGGGAATCGAGGGAGATACATCGGTTGAATAGGACATCAACGGGTAATAGGTATCTCTGATCTGGGAATCATGATCTGGGAATCTGGGCAGACATCTCTTCTGATGCAATTAAATCATCAGGTAGATATTCCTACTAATCTGGGAATTAGCGGCTAGCTCCTTCGTAAGACCACGGGGATCCGGAGGCGGTTCCTTCAAAACTGAACTGGTAATCAGGATAGGAACAATATCTCTTCCGAACTGTGTACGCCGGGGAAAGAATGCCTTTAAACTGATCTGGACATGATGCCAGAAAATAAGTAGGACAATCTTCATCTGAAAGACAAAGTCGATCAGGTAGACATCTCCATCTGATCTGATGATATCAGTGGCTTGCTCCTTCGGAAAATCGACAGAGATCCGGAGGCGGTTCCTTCAACTAATCTGAATCTGAATATTAGGATAGGAACAGATATCTCTTCCGAACTGTGTATGCCGGGTAAAGACATCGTCTTCAACTGATGGTTAGGCATCAGGATTGGGCAAATAAGTTTCTTCTTCTGAACGAACTAAATCGTCAGGGAGTAGATATTTCCAACTGATCTGATGTATCAGAGGGCTTGCTCCTTCGGAAGATCGATAGAGATCCGGAGGCGGTTCCTTCAACTGAGCTGGATATCAGGATAGGAACAAATATCTTCCACCGATCTGGGGGCATCGGGAATAGGAATGTCTTTGAACTAATCTGAGCTGCGCCAGAAAATAAGTAGAACAATCCTCTTCTGATTCAAAACATCAGGATAAGCGCCTGTAATGACTAGGCGAATGTTGCTCTCTGGGGAGCATTTGAATCTGGATAAATTTCCTGCAGAAAGAAACAGATATGATATGATTTATGCATGATGCATGCATGAATGTATATGGAATAACGTTCCTGAGAAGGAAGACATTATACGCTTTGAGAATGCAATGCGAATGATGCATGATTCGGACGCTGCTTAGGGAAACAACGGAGGAGCACTGAATTGCTGAAAAAGTCCTGGAGAGAATATGGAACTCTGCGGAGAGGACAAGATGAGTGACCAAGGGTCACAACTGTGAGCTTGCAAAGATGGATCGGAAATCTGCTGGAAATGATCAAATCTAGACGCGAGCTCTGCTTGGGGTATAAATCTTGCTTGAGGATATGAACATCCCACTTAACTGCTTGAGGAGTATGTAACACTCTTCTAAACCTCGCGGCAATTTAAATGAATATATCAGAGTAAAAACATAAACACAAGGGTGCCACAATTATTTAAAATAAATAAACCAATCATGGTCAAGGTCATGCTTCATTAGGAAACGATTTACCAAAAACACAATTATGTTTATCACAGCGGAATAAGAAACATCATCAACATAACCAAATGGATACATAATCCAACACCAAATAAAATAGAGAATTCTCATAAATCTCTATAACTATCGTTCCCCAGTATTACAAGATCAGAGCATGACCGACAGGACCCAACATAAACGGATAAACTCTACGAGTCATCCTCACCAAGCACTAATGCCGCTACTCCTCAATCTGAAAAATGACAACATGTAAGGATGAGTCTCATTCTCAATTAGTAAATATTATGCAATTCATAAGCAACAAGCATCATAATATACCGTTCACCCAATTATACACATTCAGATTCACATATATTATTCATCAAATCACACAATAATAGATTACGATACAAAACACAGAAATCCACACAATCATGCTATGACAAAATGCATATGACACAACTGACACTATGCATGTGGTACCAAAATTTGTGAATCACATTCACAGGACTTCTCTCCTCGATACCGCCCTTTAATCGCTCACACCCCACATGGGCACACGATTAACCTCATCGCTCACACCCCCATGGGCACACGATGACTACTTACTAATCTCCGCACAATGGGAATTAGCCACCAGCGATCCACTCATCAACGGGATCCATCATCAAATGCATATGAATGAATGAAACACACATAACATACTTAAAACATCACCGAATCACGATGAACAACTCACCTCAACATCACATCACCGAATAAGTATATACATGTTTTCAACATCATTCAAATAGCCATGCATTCATCACAATCACAATATCAATCACAACCAATTCATCATCACATCAAACACATTGTCACACCTATCTCATATGCACACAATGTTCAATTCTCATCAAGTAATTAAATCGAGTTTTAAAGAAATAAAGTCGGCAACTACCCATATTCATCATTCATCATATAAAACATTTAATTACTTGCACAACGCCCAAAACGGCACTAAGAAACGATACACGGATCAAAAGATACGTCATTTTAAAGTTTTAGAAAAATTTACACTCAGCAAGGTTCGCTCAGCGAAGCAAGGCAGAAGTGGATCCTTCAGACCTCCGCTCAGCGGACCTCTAGAGACATCCAACAGAAGCAAACTACGTTGGGACCTCCGCTCAGCGGACCTGCGATTTCAGCAAACCCCAAGTCTGCGATAGACCCTGCGATTTCACACCCTTTTCACCCAAAAACGATTCCAGACGTCACATACAGGCATACAATCATCCTATATTCAATTATACACCACAAAACATCATTTAAACGCATTATTAACCAAATAGTTCACACAATTATCATCAATTCAATCCAATTATAACAACCTAACCTAACAACCCAAATGTCTAATTGAATCAAACCATACATCGATCTACCTATTACCTAAGATCACATAAGAGATACTAAAAGGAAGAGTCCCCCCTTACCTCGATGAATCTCTTGAATGCTCTCCTTCCGGTTCCATGTTCTTGCCTCTTTCTCTTCTCTTGCTCTTTTCACGTGTTCTTCCTTTTTCCCCAAATGGTTCCTTTTTCTTATTTTATGAAAAATAAAATAAAATAAATTAACCACAACTTAGTAAAAGGCCTAACCAATTAGCACCCCTCTTTTACTAACATCACACCATAAGCCCAATAGCTCTTACTCCATCATTTTCCAATTAAATCCAAATAAAATACTAAAATTCCAATTATTTAATTTAAATCCAAATTAAATTAATAAACTGAAATTATGGGATGTTACAACTCTCCCCCACTAAAAGAGTTTTCGTCCTCGAAAACATACCTTAGACGAAAAGTTCCGGGTAAGAGTCCTTCATCTGGCTCTCTAACTCCCATGTAACATTTCCATCGGCTGGTCCTCCCCAAACCACTTTCACCGTTGCTATATCTTTACCTCGCAACTGCTTCACTTTACGGTCCTCAATCCTCATAGGTAATGTCTCTACAGTCAGATTATCTCGCACCTGTATATCATCTACCTGAATCTCATGAGACGGATTCGCAATGTATTTCCTCAACTGAGATACATGGAACACATCATGCAAATTAGCGAGTGCAGGCGGTAAAGCAATCTGATAAGCAACCTTCCCAATCTTCTTCGTAATCTGAAATGGACCAATGAAACGCGGAGTTAACTTCTTCGACTTCAAGGCTCTTCCAATGCCAGTCATCGGAGTAACTCGCATGAACACATGATCTCCTTCCTTAAATTCAATATCCTTCCTTCTTTTGTCATGGTAACTTTTTTGACGACTCTGAGAAGCTCTCATCTTCTCCTGAATCATTTTGATCTTTTCGATAGTTTGTTGCACAATCTCCGGTCCAACCACCGCATTCTCTCCAGATTCGTACCAACACAACGGCGTTCTACATCTCCTACCATACAATGCTTCAAACGGAGCCATATCAATACTCGAATATTAACTATTATTGTAGGTAAACTCAATCAAAGGTAAATAACTATCCCAAGCACCACCTTTTTCCAATACACATGCTCGCAACAAATCCTCTAACGATTGAATCGTTCTCTCTGTCTGACCATCTATCTGTGGATGATAAGCAGAACTCAACCTCAACTTAGTTCCTAAGGCTTCTTGCAATCCAGTCCAGAACTTAGAAGTAAACCTCGGGTCTCTATCTGACACAATACTAGCCGGAACACCATGCAAACTCACTATCTTCTCAACATATAACTAAGCCAACTTCTCCATCGGATAATCCATTCTTATTGGAATAAAGTGAGCAGATTTCGTTAACCTGTCCACAATAACCCAGATAGAATCACAATTCTTGACCGTTCTAGGTAAACCAGATACAAAGTCCATAGAAATTCCATCCCATTTCCAATCCGGAACAAACAACGGCTCCATCAATCCAAACGGTTTCTGATGCTCAGTTGTCGACTTCTGACAAATTAAGCAAGCATGAACAAACTCAGCAATTTCCCTCTTCATTCCAGGCCACCAAAACAACTTCTTCAAATCATGATACATCTTGGTAGCACCAGGATGAATACTCAATCCACTTCGGTGTCCTTCTTCCAGAATACTCTTTCTGATCTCAGCAACATTGGGTACACACACTCGGTCTCCAAACCTTTTAACACCATTCTCGTTGATTCGGAATTCACCTCCTTGACCTTGGTTAATCAATGTCAACTTATCCACCAAGCTAACGTCAGATTTCTGTCCGTTTCTAATTTCCTCAAGGATACTATTAGTCAACTTCAACATCCCAAAGTTAACACTATTAGAAGTACTTTCGCATACTAAACTCAAATCTCGGAATTGCTTAATTAAATCCAATTCTCGCACCATTAGCATAGACATATGCAATGACTTCCTACTCAATGCATCAGCAACAACATTTGCTTTACCAGGATGGTAATTCAAACCGAAATCATAATCTTTCAGAAATTCTAACCATCTCCTCTGCCTCATATTAAGTTCCTTCTGATCGAAGAGATACTTCAGACTCTTATGATCGCTGAATACCTCAAATCGAGAACCATAAAGATAATGTCTCCATAATTTAAACACAAACACCACAGCCGCCGATTCCAAATCATGAGTCGGATAATTCCTTTCATGAATTTTCAACTGTCTTGAAGCATAAGCTACTACCTGCTTATCTTGCATCAACACACCACCTAAACCCATCAGTGAAGCATCACAGTACACATTGAAAGACTTCGCTGGATTAGGCAAAATTAAGATCGGAGCACTTGTCAATCTTTTCTTCAATTCTTGAAAGCCTTTCTCACATTCTAAATCCCATACAAATACTTGTCCTTTCCTCGTTAGCTTAGTCATTGGTAACGCCAACTTTGAAAATCCTTCAATGAACTTTCTAAAGTAACCTGCTAGACCAAGAAAACTACGAATCTCTGAAGCATTCTTCGGCGCCTCCCACTGAGATACTGTTTCTACTTTCATTGGATCCACCGCGATACCATTCTACGAAATTACATGGCCAAGAAAACTTACTTCCTTCAACCATAATTCACATTTAGACAATTTCGCATACAGCTTCTTCTCCTTCAATAGCTCCAATACCACTCTCAAATGCTCTGCATGTTCTTCATCACTCTTCGAGTAAATCAGAATGTCATCAATGAACACTACCACGAACTTGTCAAGATACGGGTGAAATATCCTGTTCATATACTCCATGAAAACACCAGGTGCATTAGTAACACCAAATGGCATAACAGAATATTCATAATGTCCATACCTCGTTCGGAATGTCGTTTTCTGAATATCTTCCGCCTTCACACGAATTTGGTGATATCCAGACCTCAGATCAATTTTGCTAAACACACAAGCTCCAACCAACTGATCCATTAAATCATCAATCCTCGGCAAAGGGTATCGATTCTTGATTGACACCTTGTTCAGTTGTCTATAATCAACACATAGCCTCATTGAACCTTCTTTCTTCTTAACCAACAGTACCGACCCACCCCACGGTGACACACTAGGACGAATAAACTTCTTTTCCAACAATTCCTCTAATTTTTTCTTCAGTTCAGCCAATTCCGACGCCGACATGCGATACGGTGCCATCGACACAGGACTAGTTCCAGGAATCAATTTTATAGCAAACTCCACTTCCCTTTCAGGTGGCAACTCTAACATCTTCTGGAAATACTTTCGGATACTCATTCACTACTCGTAGTTCACCAATATTATCGCCCCCTTTCACTTCCATTGAAGAGCACAACATAAATACCACCGCTCTATCATTGACAGCTAAATTCATCTGTTTGACTAACATAGTCAAATCCTCAACACTAACCTCTTCAGGAAAGATAACCGTCTTCGTAAAACAATTGATATGAACTCGATTAAATTGCAACCAGTTCATCCCCAAGATGACGTCAAGTTGCTCAAGAGGAAGGCACACTAAGTCCATTCCAAACTTTCTACCAAATATGTCAATAGGACAGTTCAAACATGCGGATGAAGTAGTTACCGAACCCGACGCAGGAGTGTCAATAACCATACTTCCATGAATAACAGATATTTCTAATCCCAATCGTTTAGCACAATCTAATGAAATGAACGAATGAGTCGCTCCAATATCAATAATGGCAACTAAAGGTGTGTCATGGATAAAACACGTATGTAGTGGGGAAAATCTGATATCGAAGCCATGGGATTGACTCGAATCAATATTTCATTTGAAATCGCCACCGCGCTTTATTTTTTCAAAGGAAAAGGGAAAAGAACGAAAAACCCAAAGTTTTGTTTTTAAAACAAGATAGAGAACTCAGGTTCGGGTGTTGATTATATGAGGGGAAGGTTTAAAGCACCCCTCATATCTGTGGTACTCCACAGGAACCTTTTTGAAAATCTGTGTCGTGTGTGCTAAAAAAAAAGGGGTTTGTTTTATTTTTTAAAATAAGCTCGGCAAAGCGTTAAGCTTTGTGCCTACATACCTCCTCGGTGCAATGGAGAAGTCAGAGCTAATGTAGTTCCGCTTAAAGGGAAAAACGTTTTTAAAACGAATAAACACTTTATCGTCGTTGGAGAGAAATACTCAGCCATTGATCTTGAGCATGAGAACAAATGAGTTCTTTGCTTCGCAAATGAAAGAAGGGCTCCAACTCGGATAAAATCGACGAGTATGCCACTAGCTCTCTCACGCGGAAAAGATCTCATTATATCAATCAATTTCAAAATCGTGGGGTATAACCACTCGTTTCGACGATTAATAGTGTCTAAACTTTTGAAGAAAAGAGGCCACTAAGGGCAAAAGATATTTTTTAAGAAAAAAGGTTTTGAAAAGATTTGCAAACATAAGAATATTTTGAAAAAGGGAGAAGATTTTGAAAATTTAAGAATGGGAGGAGATGAAGAGGCTATCCTATTGCGTAAAATAAAAGCTAAGGAAAGAAACGGTCTAACCGAAGAAGAAGCCAACACTTGCCATTGTGAGACAAGGTAGATTTCCCATCCTTTGGACTATTAATACCAACATATTACCACTTGGGGATCCAGATGAACTTATTATCTTACTACCATTTCGCATTAAGCACATTAAAATTCTGACGAAAATCGGGCAGAGTAACGGCTGTTTTCGGGTAAAATCCTTATCTCAATGCCTTGGAATTAACCATCAAGGACTTTCAAGGAAATACCTGCATACACAAACAGACAACAATCCAATGCCAGACAGACAGAATAATAGCATAGTAACAACAGAATAAGGGTCCAGAGGCACTAAGTCCATAAGTCCGAATCTCCAAAATGCTCAGGATAGTAACCAATAGTCCAAGAGAGAACCTTAAGTGTTTTTTAGATTTTTGTTGTTTATTAGTGTTTTAGCATAAAAGTAAAGTATGGTCCAAGTGGACAAAGAGAAAATAGCGGAAACATAAACGTCCGAATGGACAAAGAAAAAATAGCGGAATGTAAATATGATGAAAGGATAAAATAAAGCGATAAAGCGAGAAATATAAAGAGCGGTATAATAAATTGCGGAAATTAAAGTTAGTTGTTAGATGTTAAAGATAACCATCTTGAAACTTGTCAAGTATGTTATCAATGTTAGTAGTAAAGATCGATGGTGAGTGAAGGATGTTCTCGGATTTAAATTCAATGGAACTTTATCAGAAGCTTGATAAAATCATAGCGACTACACGATAAATTTCCATAAGTCTTAAATCAACCGCATACAATTCTCTTCCATATTTGATCTTTTTTATTCGGGACACGAAATATTGCGCTATGTTAAGCAGATCGCCAAGTGATTTATGTAGAAATCACCCTACAACGAGGCCGGTCAAAACTTTATGTGCTAATGCATGCGAGAGAAATGATATGTAGATCATTCTCCGAAAGCAATACCGCACGAAAAGAAAATAGGTAACGATCTAGTCTTTACTAAGAATCCATAAGAATTCTCAAAGTGTTAAGACTTTCATCGATCAAAAGAAAAAAAGGAGAAGAAGAAGATAAAATGCATAAAGTAAAATCAACTCACACTATCATTAATATCATTCATCTAATATTATGGATTTGGTCCTTTCAAACCTATCAACATCCTAGATCCAATGATATTAATGAAATGGAGGAAGAAGAAAGCCAAAACAAGCATAAAAAAGGCAAAAAAACCACATTCTGCCAGCAGGAAATCGATTTCATGCAGGGGGAAATCGATTTCCATAGTGCAGTTTTCAAAAAAACAAGTTACATTCAGCAGGAAATCGATTTCAGCCTTAAGGAAATCGATTTCATCAGTGTAAATTTCAGCAAAAACATCATTTAAAGGCATGAAACTTGATTTGAACAAATATACAAACACCTTATGATCACACATCAACTTGAGCACGAAATTTCCATCACAAAACCAGCAAATATCATCAATATAGCATCAAAGATGCATTGAACACAAGCAATAAAGATCTACATCATGGATCTAGCAAATTACCACTTCTTGAACAAAAGTCTTGGAGTAGCTTCAAGAGCAAGCACAAAGTGTATAGATCCTTCAAATTTGGAGATGAACAACCAAAGAAAAGAGAGAAATGTAGGAGGTTTAGTTCAAAATTAGCAAGATTCAATGTGAATCTCACTAATCTTATGAAAATGAACTTTGGGTGAGGGTTTTGGAAAGGGTGAGAAATGAATTTGCAAGCAATTTTTTGGCTCTCCAAGCTTGAGAAATGAGAGAGTAGTGGCCTCTATTTATAGGATGAGAGCAAGAGTAGTGGCAATTTGGTCATTTTCTCTTAGTTAATTAACTTGTGTTTAATTGGTGATTAAAGTGGCATTTAAATGGTAAAAAATGGTAAAATGAGGTTAAAATGGAATTAATGAAGGGAATTATTTTGGTGAGGTGGAAAATTGGTAAAATGACAAAAATGGTCAAAGAAAATAGGTGCCAAAATCAAATCAAGCTTCCCTCTCTATTTTTTTTGAATTTTGCCTTAAGGAAATCGATTTCCCCAGGAGTGAAATCGATTTCACTCTGTTCCAGAAGAGAATTTGGCGCAAAATACACTAGGGAAATCGATTTACCCAGGAGGGAAATCGATTTCATGCTGTCCAGAATGTGATTTTGTTGAAAATTGTTGTAGGGAAATTGATTTACCCAAGAGGGAAATCGATTTCATCAGTCCAAAATGTGGAAAATGCCTTGTTTATTGCATGTCTTGGCTTGGTACCTACAAAACAAAAGCCTACAAAGAAACAAAGCAATATTTTTGGTATTTGGGTTAGTATAATATGCATACAAGATAAACAATCATTGGTGCTTGACGGTCCCTCTTATTGATGAGGTGAGTGCAACACCACAAACAAAACTTCCAAGTCAAGCTCTTGATTAATGATTGGGATATGAATGATATATGATCTTAGGGTCAAAAATTGGGGTATGACAGATGCCCCTATTTAAGTTTCTTCCATCCGGAGGTACGATGATTGCAAATCTTCGTTTTGACGAGATTGAAGAGACTTAAATATATAAAACACACAATTTTTGATCCTAAGATGCAATGCAAAGGTTTAATGAATGCATATGATGATGATGAAACATAGCAACACTGGGGATGCAAAGGAAATCCACTGGGAACACAAAATGTCTTTGTGGGAAGAATTCCACTAGGGAAGATAAGAATCTGTTGGAGAGACGAAACTTTGCTGGGAAAAGAAACTTCACTGGGGAAAACATTTCGCGCCAGAGAGGTTAAAGCATCACCTTTCACTAGGGTGAGAAAAGGGGACATCCTCTTTCACTGGGGATGAGAAATATGCATCCTCTTTCACTAGGGAATCAGAATACCTATCCTTCGTTAACAAAGAACACACCATCGTTCCACTGATGATATGAATAGAAATGCATCGACGTACAACTGACGATGAAGATAACAAAATACACCCACGTTCCACTGAAGGTGAACTACCAACGTCCCACTTGAGGTAGAAAGAGATGTATCGCCGTACCACTAACGATAACATATACCAACGTTCCACTGAAGGTATTGAAGAAAAATACATCGACGTACCACTGACGATGAAGATAACAAAATACACCAACGTTCCACTGAAGGTGAACTACCAACGTCCCACTGGAGGTAGAAAGAGATGTATCGCCGTACCACTAACGATAACACATACCAACGTTCCACTGAAGGTATTGAAGAGAAATACATCGACGTACCACTGACGATGAAGATAACAAAATACACCAACGTTCCACCGAAGGTGAACTACCAACGTCCCACTGGAGGTAGAAAGAGATGTATCGCCGTATCACTAACGATAACATATACCAACGTTCCACTGAAGGTATTGAAGAAAAATACATCGACGTACCACTGACGATGAAGATAACAAAATACACAAACGTTCCACTGAAGGTGAACTACCAACGTCCCACTGGAGGTAGAAAGAGATGTATCGCCGTACCACTAACGATAACATATACCAACGTTCCACTGAAGGTATTGAAGAAAAATACATCGACGTACCACTGACGATGAAGATAACAAAATACACCAACGTTCCAGTGAAGGTGAACTACCAACGTTCCACTGGAGGTAGAAAGAGATGTATCGCCGTACCACTAACGATAACATATACCAACGTTCCCTTGAAGGTATTGAAGAAAAATACATCGACGTACCACTGACGATGAAGATAACAAAATACACCAACGTTCCACTGAAGGTGAACTACCAACGTCCCACTGGAGGTAGAAAGAGATGTATCGCCGTACCACTAACGATAACACATACCAACGTTCCACTGAAGGTATTGAAGAAAAATACATCGACGTACCACTGACGATGAAGATAACAAAATACACCAACGTTCCACTGAAGGTGAACTACCAACGTCCCACTGGAGGTAGAAAGAGATGTATCGCCGTACTACTAACGATAACACATACCAACGTTCCACTGAAGGTATTAAAGAGAAATACATCGACGTACCACTGACGATGAAGATAACAAAATACACCGACGTTCCACTGAAGGTGAACTACCAACGTCCCACTGGAGGTAGAAAGAGATGTATCGCCGTACCACTAACGATAACATATACCAACGTTCCACTGAAGGTATTGAAGAAAAATACATCGACGTACCACTGACGATGAAGATAACAAAATACACCAACGTTCCACTGAAGGTGAACTACCAACGTTCCACTGGAGGTAGAAAGAGATGTATCGCCGTACCACTAACGATAACATATACCAACGTTCCACTGAAGGTATTGAAGAAAAATACATCGACGTACCACTGACGATGAAGATAACAAAATACACCAACGTTCCACTGAAGGTGAGCTACCAACTCAATAGTTGAAGGTAGGAGAGAATTGAATTACTGCCTCAATAGCTGACGATGAGCTACTGAGAATAATAAGCTGCCGCTAAGAATAGGGATCAACTTCTTCTTTAATCAAGGACATGGCTTGAGAAAAGGAACTAGATGCAAACTGTCACTTACACTGAAGCGACTTACCATTTGCTGAGCTTCTTCCATTTGGAATCAAGAAGTTCATAAAGTATGAGAGATTATCACTTGATTGGAAGATAAGATTAATATGTGGAGACATACAAACTTGCTCAAATAAAGAGGCTTCCATTTGTTGTCAACCAAAACATGATGGGGATAACACAAGTTGGTCAAAGTCAAAACCTGCCCCTTGCTTTCAAGCACATCACTGCTGGAAAATAAGCCTTTCAATATCTGATAAGAACATCAATCACAAATGAATTTTCCATTGTTGAGGAAAGCAGAATCCTCAAGAGGTGCAAAATAAATGCCTCCTCAACCTAGGTTTCCCAACCTAGAGAGGTTCAAAATAGTATTGCAAGAGGCCAAAGTTCAACTCCAAGAACAAACTGGATAGAAACGGCCAAACAAAGCTTTGCCCCTTAAGGAATAAACTCAACTGGGGATTAATTCCATCCTGACAAGTGATTTGAGGAGGAACACCGAAGTAAAATTCTTCCACGAGGACCAAACTCAGTGGGGATTATCAATCTCTGCAAGGAATTTACAGATCATCTTCTTCTTATCAAAAAGATTGGACAACACATCAAGCTCTATTATGGGGAATCAGAGAAAATTTCTTTGGAGAAAATCACCATTCCGAACTTGCAGAGGAAATAAGAAGTTAACATCAAAGCAAACAAGTTAACATGCGGGGGATTTTAGTTCAAAACTCAACACAAGGTGAGAAAGAAAACCCAACAGTCAACCGTTGTCTCAAAACTTCTTGGTAGAGAGTGACATACTCTGGACTAATCATGGCAACAACCTTTGTACTTCAAGCTAATGAGGTGATCAAGGTAACTTCTGATTCACAACTTGCCCTAGACTACATAGTCTATGAAAGGAAACTACCTCAAAAAGGTTCATAGGGATCCTTGGCGTCATGAAGACTTGGAATAATCTGCCCCAGATCAACAGATTCTTGGAGAGATTTGTCAAATCTCGACGTAGCTGCCCCAGATTGACTAAACTTGGCACATTCTTTTACTCGATAAAGTCTTCGAGCTTTGCCCCATGATGGTAATCAAACTTGCAAAAGCATTATACTGGGAAAACAACATGCCCCTGGCAATGTTTTAGTTTTCTACTGATAAGCAGATGTAAACTTCCTGGATGTCAAACAAATGTTTACAAGCAGAAAAATGTTTATTCTGAGAATGATAATGAAAATGCAACAATTATGTAAGTCTTGAAGTTTTTTTTTTTTTAAAGATGTCGCAAAACCTTGTGAATGAATCACTAGTTAAGAGATGACATTGATTTTTGTATGCATATGATACCAACACGAGTTTTCAGCATAATTGATAGGAGTCAGGAACGCTTTCTTGTTTAAGTATGCTTTCGAAATAAACCCTGCTTCAATTAGGACTTTTGAGGGTTGTAACGTGGCCTGGTTCACGGTTTTCAGAAAAAAGGTTTTTAGGCTCAAAGTTTATTTAGCCCACCCCATCTTCGTGATGTTCTCCAATCCTATGTTCAGTCAACTCAACATGAGTATTCATCTCTCAAAAGGATTTTGTGCCTTTAAAGATCCAATGAAACTTTCTTGGGAGTAGCAGTCACCTCTTTTTGTCTTCGTTTTTGTATTCACACAGATTTGTTCATTTTTGAGGACTTTTGCTTTGTATTCCTTTCTTTTCACTTTTCACTCTTTTCTCTTTTTTTATTTATTTATTTATTTCCCTAACTTTTGCCTGGACTGATTCTTTTGAATTGGTCGTCCAGCGGGATGCTCTAACTTTTGCCTAAGTCACTTGTTTTCAAGTTTTTGACTTAGCGAGCTTTTTTCTTCTTTCTTTTTTCTTTCCTTTTTATTATTTTGATTTGAACAAATCGTGTGACATTGACTTTGTCTTGACTTGTTGAGAGGGTTGTGACTGCCTCATTCTTTGGCGGATGGAGGATAGCCATTGTGGTTTCACATTTTCCAGCCTTTTGATGCGCGGGGAATAACCATTGTGGTTTCCCATGATCCATCCTTTGATGTGGATATGACATGCTTGACCTTTGGATGCACAATCCTTTTTGAAATATGAACACTCGGTCAAATTAACTGAAGACTACCCTGCCCCAGGTTAAAAATTAGGGTTTTTTCGTTTAGAAAAGAAACTCCTACTTCAAGGCTCAAAGGGGTTAACAAGGGATTATCTTCCTTATATCTCCGGTGTTTGGGAATTTGAAACAATGCCTGTACATCATCAGCAGGGTCTTATTCAAAAGCATACAACCAGAAATTTTACGTTTTCAGATCATCATCCTCCCTCCAATCTTTGCATAAGCAAGAGTTTGGCAAAAGCAATTGGTATCATAATGCATAAAAACAAATAAACATGAGTGAAACGAATGGATTACTTCAAGACAAACATTATCATTGCATTAGCATTAACATTCAAAAATAAACAAGTTTCTATATGCAAACAATGCATTGAAAAACAAGAAATATTACGAATGAAAACCAGTAAGAATTCTAAAAATTGAGAAAACTCTCTCCATCTGGGCATATGCTGAACGAAACATCTTTCGAACTTCAGGATACCATCAATAGTGATTCAATCATGCTTTGGCAAAGAATTGGCTTGAACATCATAACCAACTTCTTGGAAAGTCAAAATACCAGCATGGATTAATCTTTGAACTTCATTTTTTAGAGGCCAGCAATCCTCTAAGCCATGTCCAGGAGCATTCTGATGAAAAGCACAAGTAGCGTCAGCTTTGTACCACCAAGGGAGTTTCTCAGGCATAGGAGGCGGTGACCTTATCTGAACCAAATTCTTACAAATCAAAGCAGGGTACAATTATGTGTAAGTCATGGGGATGGGATCAAAATTCCCCTTTTGAGATTAATTTTGCTCGTTCGGTGGAAGAGCTTGTTGACGAGTACTTTGCTGATAATCTGGCACTGCATGAACTGAATTGGGCACAAGGATGACATGCTGACGTTGATGATGGTTAACTCCTCTGATTCTCTTCTTTGAAAAGTCATTACCAAACTTCTTCACACTACCAGTTGAGTTACCTTCTTCAAGCAAACATTCCATTCGGACCTCTTCTTCTAGAAGCGCATTCATATCCACCTCTCCACGGGAGTCAGTAGGTGTATGGACTACTATCCCCTTAGGAAAGGATGAGTTCAGAGTTTCAAGAAAGACCTTTGCCATCCTTTCTTCCTTCATAGAAGGATTGATTTGGGCAGCAACTAAAGCCTCAATCAGAGCAGTCAGATGCTCCATACCAGCCTTCAAAGTAACCACCTCTTCACGGAGCTCAAGAATCTCTTGTTTGATGATTTCCATTTCTTCTTAGCAAGAGTGTTGTACTGATGATACCAGGAGAAAGGAAATAAGGCTCTGGAAAACTTCTTTAGAAAGCAGAACCAAATGCAGAATGATGCATGCAATGCAGATGATTTGTTTTTTTTTGTTTTTTTTTATTTTAATTTTTGAGTTTCAAGGAACTTAAGATATTAACTTGTAAACACTCAAACATTGGACTAAAGCTTTGATTAAGTTATCATCAAAATCAATCATCCATTTTGGTGGATTAGAGTTTTCACCCCATCAACACCCAAGATCCATTGAGTTTGATGAAACTTATGATGTTTACAAGGAAAGACCTCTAAGTTCCTTGAAAATCAAAAGAAAAAGAGTTTTCATGGATGCATGAATGCATGGTTTATGCATCAACCACAACTAAGAGAAAGCAAGGTCACATAAGATCATAGTTCAAAGGTTCGACGTCACGAGCATGGAGCCATGGGTCCAACCATCCCAAAAGGTATGATCTAGGGAATTTTGTACCTGACGATCGGGTTCTACAAAGGTTCCCAGAGTTTTCAATCTTCTATCGGATATTACCGACACGCACAATTGCTCATGGGCGCCAATAATATGCCTAAAAAGACCTCGTCTGAGCGTAGTATCGCATGACAACAAGCTCAAATTGGTACTTGATCTTGTTTCTGCACTACATCCTAAAAAGGCTTAGATTGGTTAAAAGGGTTCTAGGCCATTCAGCTTCTACGGACACTCACTATTGAAAGTAATAGCGTTATCACGATGGTTCGTAACAACCTCTACTACCTTCCATGAGGCCTCCACTGATTGGGGTTCCACCATATGACGCTCATGGTAAGGATTGCTCCTGACATGCGACTATTGGTCTTACCACCTCCTATCTCAAGTTACTCACCAAAGTTCGGGTTAGAACTTTATCTCATCACAGAGAAACCATCGAGCACCAAAAAGAAAAAAGAAGATAAACAAACAAAGCACACAATAATATATACAAATAAAGCACACAGATAAACAAAAATAGGCTTAACACACTTAAAACTAGATCCCTAGTGAAGTCGCCATCTTTCTGTAGCGGGGAAAATCTGATATCGAAGCCATGGGATTGACTCGAATCAATATTTCATTTGAAATCGCCACCGCGCTTTATTTTTTCAAAGGAAAAGGGAAAAGAACGAAAAACCCAAAGTTTTGTTTTTAAAACAAGATAGAGAACTCAGGTTCGGGTGTTGATTATATGAGGGGAAGGTTTAAAGCACCCCTCATATCTGTGGTACTCCACAGGAACCTTTTTGAAAATCTGTGTCGTGTGTGCTAAAAAAAAGGGGTTTGTTTTATTTTTTAAAATAAGCTCGGCAAAAAGTTAAGCTTTGTGCCTACATATCTCCTCGGTGCTATGGAGAAGTCAGAGCTAATGTAGTTCCGCTTAAAGGGAAAAACGTTTTTAAAACGAATAAACACTTTATCGTCGTTGGAGAGAAATACTCAGCCATTGATCTTGAGCATGAAAACAAATGAGTTCTTTGCTTCGCAAATGAAAGAAGGGCTCCAACTCGGATAAAATCGACGAGTATGCCACTAGCTCTCTCACGCGGAAAAGATCTCATTATATCAATCAATTTCAAAATCGTGGGGTATAACCACTCGTTTCGACGATTAATAGTGTCTAAACTTTTGAAGAAAAGAGGCCACTAAGGGCAAAAGATATTTTTTAAGAAAAAAGGTTTTGAAAATATTTGCAAACATAAGAATATTTTGAAAAAGGGAGAAGATTTTGAAAATTTAAGAATGGGAGGAGATGAAGAGGCTATCCTATTGCGTAAAATAAAAGCTAAGGAAAGAAACGGTCTAACCGAAGAAGAAGCCAACACTTGCCATTGTGAGTCAAGGTAGATTTCCCATCCTTTGGACTATTAATACCAACATATTACCACTTGGGGATCCAGATGAACTTATTATCTTAGTACCATTTCGCATTAAGCACATTAAAATTCTGACGAAAATCGGGCAGAGTAACGGCTGTTTTCGGGTAAAATCCTTATCTCAATGCCTTGGAATTAACCATCAAGGACTTTCAAGGAAATACCTGCATACACAAACAGACAACAATCCAATGCCAGACAGACAGAATAATAGCATAGTAACAACAGAATAAGGGTCCAGAGGCACTAAGTCCATAAGTCCGAATCTCCAAAATGCTCAGGATAGTAACCAATAGTCCAAGAGAGAACCTTAAGTGTTTTTTAGATTTTTGTTGTTTATTAGTGTTTTAGCATAAAAGTAAAGTATGGTCCAAGTGGACAAAGAGAAAATAGCGGAAACATAAACGTCCGAATGGACAAAGAAAAAATAGCGGAATGTAAATATGATGAAAGGATAAAATAAAGCGATAAAGCGAGAAATATAAAGAGCGGTATAATAAATTGCGGAAATTAAAGTTAGTTGTTAGATGTTAAAGATAACCATCTTGAAACTTGTCAAGTATGTTATCAAAGTTAGTAGTAAAGATCGATGGTGAGTGAAGGATGTTCTCGGATTTAAATTCAATGGAACTTTATCAGAAGCTTGATAAAATCATAGCGACTACACGATAAATTTCCATAAGTTTTAAATCAACCGCATACAATTCTCTTCCATATTTGATCTTTTTTATTCGGGACACGAAATATTGTGCTATGTTAAGCAGATCACCAAGTGATTTATGTAGAAATCACCTTACAACGAGGCCGGTCAAAACTTTATGTGCTAATGCATGCGAGAGAAATGATATGTAGATCATTCTCCGAAAGCAATACCGCACGAAAAGAAAATAGGTAACGATCTAGTCTTTACTAAGAATCCATAAGAATTCTCAAAGTGTTAAGACTTTCATCGATCAAAAGAAAAAAAGGAGAAGAAGAAGATAAAATGCATAAAGTAAAATCAACTCACACTATCATTAATATCATTCATCTAATATTATGGATTTGGTCCTTTCAAACCTTTCAACATCCTAGATCCAATGATATTAATGAAATAGAGGAAGAAGAAAGCCAAAACAAGTATAAAAAAGGCAAAAAACCACATTCTGCCAGCAGGAAATCGATTTCATGCAGGGGGAAATCGATTTCCATAGTGCAGTTTTCAAAAAAACAAGTTACGTTCAGCAGGAAATCGATTTCAGCCTTAAGGAAATCGATTTCATCAGTGTAAATTTCAGCAAAAACATCATTTAAAGGCATGAAACTTGATTTGAACAAATATACAAACACCTTATGATCACACATCAACTTGAGCACGAAATTTCCATCACAAAACCAGCAAATATCATCAATATAGCATCAAAGATGCATTGAACACAAGCAATAAAGATCTACATCATGGATCTAGCAAATTACCACTTCTTGAACAAAAGTCTTGGAGTAGCTTCAAGAGCAAGCACAAAGTGTATAGATCCTTCAAATTTGGAGATGAACAACCAAAGAAAAGAGAGAAATGTAGGAGGTTTAGTTCAAAATTAGCAAGATTCAATGTGAATCTCACTAATCTTATGAAAATGAACTTTGGGTGAGGGTTTTGGAAAGGGTGAGAAATGAATTTGCAAGCAATTTTTTGGCTCTCCAAGCTTGAGAAATGAGAGAGTAGTGGCCTCTATTTATAGGATGAGAGCAAGAGTAGTGGCAATTTGGTCATTTGCTCTTAGTTAATTAACTTGTGTTTAATTGGTGATTAAAGTGGCATTTAAATGGTAAAAAATGGTAAAATGAGGTTAAAATGGAATTAATGAAGGGAATTATTTTGGTGAGGTGGAAAATTGGTAAAATGACAAAAATGGTCAAAGAAAATAGGTGCCAAAATCAAATCAAGCTTCCCTCTCTATTTTTTTTGAATTTCGCCTTAAGGAAATCGATTTCCCCCAGGAGTGAAATCGATTTCACTCTGTTCCAGAAGAGAATTTGGCGCAAAATACACTAGGGAAATTGATTTACCCAGGAGGGAAATCGATTTCATGCTGTCTAGAATGTGATTTTGTTGAAAATTGCTGTAGGGAAATCGATTTACCCAAGAGGGAAATCGATTTCATCAGTCCAAAATGTGGAAAATGCCTTATTTATTGCATGTCTTGGCTTGGTACCTACAAAACAAAAGCCTACAAAGAAACAAAGCAATATTTTTTGTATTTGGGTTAGTATAATATGCATACAAGATAAACAATCATTGGTGCTTGACGGTCCCTCTTATTGATGAGGTGAGTGCAACACCACAAACAAAACTTCCAAGTCAAACTCTTGATTAATGATTGGGATATGAATGATATATGATCTTAGGGTCAAAAATTGGGGTATGACAACGTACCTTTAATCAGACGATCTTCCGGAGTAGTCTCTGACCCAGACAAAGCAAAGACCTTCCCACCAGTCTGATCCTTCTTCGGTTTAGTGCACTGTGGACTGATGTGACTCTCTTCGACGCAATTGTAGCAAGTCACGATATTCATCCTACAATCAGACGCAAGATGACCCGCCTTACCACACTTGAAGCATTTCTTATCCCCACTTTTACACTCATTCCTTCTATGCCCAGTCTCACCACAGTTGTAGCACCTAACGGGAGCACCAGAATCTCCCCCACTAGGCCTCTTCCAATTCCCAGCTCTAGGATTTCCTCTACCATATGGCTTACCTCTATCCATAGGCTTCTTACCTTTCTTTTTAACCAACTCGCGAGAGTGAGATGACTTCAGCTTGAGGTTATCCTCTTCAACGATCCTACTACAGTCCACCAAATCGACAAAAGCATCGAATCCTCTGATACCTAATTCCTTGCTTAATCTCATCACGAAGACCATTCTCAAACTTGATGCACTTCAAGAATTCACTAGCTTCATCATTGTTGTAGTGAACATAATACTTTGCCAACTCAACAAATTTCGAAGCATACTCTGGTACCGTCATATTACCCTGAGTCAGCTCTAAAAATTCGATTTCTTTCCGGCCTCGAACGTCTTCAGGAAAATACCTCCTCAGAAACCCTCTCTTAAACACAGCCCAGGAAATAGCTACACCATCAGCATCCAATTCAGCCCTAGTAGCCATCCACCAGTCATCGGCCTATTCGGACAACATATGAGTACCATACCTCACTTTCAGGTTCTCAGCACAATCGATGACTCTGAAAATCCTCTCGATCTCCTTAAGCCACTTCTGAGAACCTTCAGGATCATGCGTACCCTTGAACAACAGAGGATTGTTCCTCTGAAAACTGTTCAGCTGCCTGTCAGCACCAATCACAGCTCCAATTGCATTCCCTCCCAGTACACCAGCAATCATTCCCAAGGCCTCAGCGATAGCATCGTCGTTTCGTCCACCTCTTCCAGCCATTGTTCTGCTAATCCACAAAACAATCCCATTAGAACCAAAAGTATTGACAGTGATAGCTCGCACTTGTCACATACAAGGGAAAGACTGACACTAAGACTCTGGTCACAACGACCGACTATACTCTGATACCACTATTGTAACACCCTTCTAAACCCTGCGGCAATTTAAATGAATATATCAGAGTAAAAACATAAACACAAGGGTGCCACAATTATTTAAAATAAATAAACCAATCATGGTCAAGGTCATGCTTCATTAGGAAACGATTTACCAAAAACACAATTATGTTTATCACAGCGGAATAAGAAACATCATCAACATAACCAAATGGATACATAATCCAACACCAAATAAAATAGAGAATTCTCATAAATCTCTATAACTATCGTTCCCCAGTGTTACAAGATCAGAGCATGACCGACACGACCCAACATAAACGGATAAACTCTACGAGTCATCCTCACCAAGCACTAATGCTGCTACTCCTCAATCTGAAAATGAAAACATATAAGGGTGAGTCTCATTCTCAATTAGTAAATATTATGCAATTCATAAGCAACAAGCATCATAATATACCGTTCACCCAATTATACACATTCAGATTCACATATATTATTCATCAAATCACACAATAATAGATTACGATACAAAAAACATAAATCCACACAATCATGCTATGACAAAATGCATATGACACAACTGACACTATGCATGTGGTACCAAAATTCGTGAATCACATTCACTGGACTTCTCTCCTCGATACCGCCCTTTAATCTCTCACACCCCACATGGGCACACGATTAACCTCATCGCTCACACCCCCATGGGCACACGCTGACTGCTTACTAATCTCCGCACAATGGGAATTAGCCACCAACGATCCACTCATCAACGGATTCCATCATCAAATGCATATGAATGAATGAAACACACATAACATACTTAAAACATCACCGAATCACGATGAACAACTCACCTCAACATCACATCACCGAATAAGTATGTACATGTTTTCAACATCATTCAAATAGCCATGCATTCATCACAATCACAATATCAATCACAACCAATTCATCATCACATCAAACACATTGTCACACCTATCTCATATGCACACAATGTTCAATTCTCATCAAGTAATTAAATCGAGTTTTAAAGAAATAAAGTCGGCCACCACCCATATTCATCATTCATCATATAAAACATTTAATTACTTGCACAACGGCCAAAACGGCACTAAGAAACGATACACGGATTAAAAGATACGTCATTTTAAAGTTTTAGAAAAATTTACACTCAGCAAGGTTCGCTCAGCGAAGCAAGGCAGAAGCGAATCCTTCAGACCTCTGCTCAGCGGACCTCTAGCGGCGTCCAACAGAAGCAAACTACGTTGGAACCTCCGCTCAGCGGACCCCCCTCCGCTCAGCGGACCTGCGATTTCAGCAAGCCCCAAGTCTGCGATAGACCCTGCGATTTCACACCCTTTTCACCCAAAAACGATTCCAGACATCACATACAGGCATACAATCATCCTATATTCAATTATACACCACAAAACATCATTTAAACGCATTATTAACCAAATAGTTCACACAATTATCATCAAATCAATCCAATTATAACAACCTAACCTAACAACCCAAATGTCTAATTGAATCAAACCATACATCAATCTACCTATTACCTAAGATCACATAAGAGATACTAAAAGGAAGAGTCCCCCCTTACCTCGATGAATCTCTTGAATGCTCTCCTTCCGGTTCCACGTTCTTGCCTCTTTCTCTTCTCTTGCTCTTTTCACGTGTTCTTCCTTTTTCCCCAAATGTTTCCTTTTTCTTATTTTATGAAAAATAAAATAAAATAAATTAACCACAACTTAGTAAAAGGCCTAACCAATTAGCACCCCTCTTTTACTAACATCACACCATAAACCCAATAGCTCTTACTCCATCATTTTCCAATTAAATCCAAATAAAATACTAAAATTCCAATTATTTAATTTAAATCCAAATTAAATTAATAAACTGAAATTATGGGATTTTACAGAGTACCCTGGCAACTTCATTGGAGAAGCAAATTCTCGACACTCTGGGGGTGTGGAGATAAAAACAAGTCATGGAGACAACTCCGGTGGGGAGTGGCCAACTTGCTGGTGTAAGACGCGTTCGACTGGGAAAATCCTTGAAGGAAACAAATTCTGCGGAGGATGCGCGTGAATATCTGCTGAGGGGAGACTCAATGGGGAAGATGAATACCACCGCACAACAATCTGTTAGGGATATGAGAGATCTGCTAGGGATAAGGAACTTATCATAAGAACCTTTTGTTAAGACAACTCCACTGGGGAATAAGATGACTTTCTCGGGGAAAACAGGTCAATCTGTTGGGGAGAGAAACACTCTAATGGGGAGAACGAGGAACTCGGGCAAGAAACCTCATTAAGAGCTTGCTGGGGAATCAAATACCATCCAATCATGACTCAACTGGGGAGAAGGCATTCCGCCGGGGAATAAGACATCAGAAGCACGGGGAATGCATCGAGATGTGCTTTGCTAAGGATATGAGAATCTTGGAACAAAGAAAATCTCATCTGGATGTACTCATCCGGGGGATGAGAATCTCCTATTAGGATGCGCTTAGCTGGGGAATGAGGCTATCTCATTTGGCTAGATCCGCCACTGTGCCAATGCGATAGAAAGATCTTTATTAATTGCAGACGGGATGCTCGTAACAGAGCGAACACATCTCAGAAGTAGAAGTAGTTCCTAGTAAGAGGTAACTTCACATTTTTGAACGTAAGAGAAATGGCAATGTGAAACGGATATCCATTGGTTTCGATACCGCTATCACTTTTATAACCTTGACGTTCTCATCTCCTTGCTTTGGAAGACCGTACTCATTAGGATTGATCACTGGCCAATTTTACAACTGATTGATGTAACGTCACCGAACTTGTGGACCCGACGGGGTTTGGTGAGTGATTTAGGGATTTGAGCTGCCAGATGCAAACTCAAGAACACGGAGTCTTGCTTATCCCTTGGTCGGGAGCCCTAAACACGACGATTGGAATTAAAGAATGCTTTAGGGATTTGAGCTGCCAGGTGCAAACTCAAGAACACGGAGTCTTGCTTATCCCTCGGCCGGGAGCCCTAAGCATGTATGAAGAGTGATTGCCAAGGTGGCATGCGAGATGTAATCGTTCGCTTTTATCCCTTTTTTGCCTAAGCCGCCCTTTCGGGTTTTCAACTTAGTGGGTATATTTGTTTCTTTTTCATTCTTTTGCCTGATTCATTTTCCTTTTTTTCCTTTTTTTCTTTTTTTCTTTCTTTTTCTTTCTTTTTCTTTCTTTTTTCTTTTTATCAGGTCTATGCGAAATATTTTTTGACTACATCTGCGTTCACAGGGTGCGGAAAGTTCTCGCCATCCATCGTTGCAAGCATCATGGCACCGCCAGAGAATACTTTCTGCACAACAAAAGGGCCTTCATATGTCAGAGTCCACTTGCCTCGAGGATCTCCCTGAGGAAGAATGATTCTTTTGAGGCCTTCATATGTCAGAGTCCACTTGCCTCGAGGATCTCCCTGAGGAAGAATGATTCTTTTGAGTACCTGGTCATCTGGCTTGTAGCTTTGGGGTCGCACCCGCTTGTCAAAAGCTTTCCTCATCTTCTTCTGGTACACCTGACCATGACCAATAGCTGCCAAACGCTTCTCATCAATGAGGTTTAACTGATCCATCCGATTCTGTATCCATTCTGACTCGTCAAGCTCGACGTCTTTAATAACACTCAGGGAAGGAATCTCAACTTCAAATGGTAGTACCGCTTCCATACCATAAACAAGTGAGAAAGGAGTTGCCCTAGTCGATGTACGCACAGAAGTGCGGTAGCCATGCAAAGCAAAAGGTAACATCTCGTGCCAATCTCGGTAGGTCACTACCATCTTCTGCACAATCTTCTTAATGTTCTTATTAGCCGCTTCAACAGCGCCATTCATCTTTGGACGGTACGGAGAAGAATTGTGATGCTTAATCTTGAAGGACTCACAAAGCTCCTTCATCATCTTGTTATTGAGATTCGATCCATTATCCGTAATGATCTTCTCGAGAATCCCATAACGACAGATTATGTTGTGCTTGATAAAACGAGTAATCACCTTCTTGGTGACATTCGCATAAGATGCGGCTTCAACCCACTTGGTGAAGTAATCGATGGCAACCAAAATGAAGCGATGTCCATTAGAAGCAGTAGGCTTAATCTCTCCAATCATGTCAATGCCCCATATTGCAAAAGGCCACGGAGAAGTCAAGACATTCAAAGGCACAGACGGCACGTGCACTTTGTCAGCATATATCTGGCACTTGTGACAAATTCTGACATGGTTATGACAATCAGTTTCCATAGTGGACCAATAATAACCAGCCCTCAAGATCTTCTTAGCCATCGTATGCCCACTAGAATGGGTACCAAACTCGCCTTCGTGCATTTCCTCTATGATTTTCGGAGCTTCTTCTTTCACGACACATCGGAATAACACACCGTCATGATGCCTCTTGTACAAAACCCCACCGTTGAGGTAGAACTTAGCTGTGAACCTTCTCAGAAACTTCTTATCAGTCACCGACGCTTCGGGAGGATACTCTTGAGTTTCGAGGAACTTTTTGATATCATAATACCATGGATTTCCGTCTAATTTAACTTCAGCCTCAAAGCAAAATGCTGGCTCATCCAACCTGTTGATGGTGATGTTAGGCACCTCATTGGCCCACTTCACTTTGAACATGGAAGCCAAAGTAGCGAGAGCATCAGCAAGATTGTTCTCCTCTCTAGAAATATGCTCGAATGTGATCTCATCAAAGTACGGAATAAGTCTCATCACATGCTCCCTGTATGGAATCAGATTATGATGGCGAGTTTCCCAATCTCCATTAATCTGGCTAATGACGAGATTGGAATCCCCATAAACTTTCAAGTACTTGATTCGTAAATCGATCGCAGCTTCGATACCATAGATGCAAGCTTCATACTCAGCCATATTATTAGTGCAATCAAAATAGATTTTGGCTATAAACGGAATATGAAAACCTGAAGGAGAAGTAATTACAGCTCCCACACCATTCCCGAGTGCATTAGAGGCACCATCGAACACGAGCATCCATCGCGATCTTGGTTCGGGTCCTTCCTCTAGTCCGGGAATATTACAATCTCTGATGTTCAAGACATCCTCATCGGGGAACTCAAACTTCATCGGTTCATAATCTTCGACAGGCTGATGCGCAAGATAATCCGCCAACACACTACCTTTGATGGCTTTCTGGGTAGTATATTGGATATCATATTCAGTCAAAATCATTTGCCATCTGGCTACTCTTCCGGAAAGAGCGGGCTTCTCAAAGACATATTTGATAGGATCCATCTTGGAAATCAATAAGGTGGTGTGAACCAACATATACTGCCTCAGCCGGCGAGCAGCCCACACCAAAGCACATCAAGTTTTCTCGAGCAGTGAGTATCGGGATTCCCAGTCGGTAAACTTTTTTCTAAGGTAGTATATTGCGTGCTCTTTTCGGCCAGACTCGTCATGTTGACCCAACACACATCCCATTAAATTTTCAAGAACTGTGAGGTACATAATCAAAGGCCTTCCTGGAACTTGAGGCATTAGTATCGGAGGTTCCTGAAGATACTCTTTCACTTTTTCAAATGCTTTTTGACAATCATTATTCCACCTGGCCGTCTGATCTTTTCTTAGCAATTTGAATATTGGTTCACAAGTGGCCATAAGATGAGAGATGAATCTAGCAATGTAGTTCAATCTCCCTAAGAAACCACGAACCTCTTTTTCTGTTCTCGGCTCAGGCATCTCTTGTATAGCTTTTATTTTCGTAGGATCGACCTCAATACCTTTTCCGCTAACAACAAATCCCAACAACTTTCCAGATCGCACTCCGAAAGTGCATTTGTTTGGATTCAACCTCAGTCTGAATTCCCGAAGCCTTTCAAACAACTTCTGCAAGTGAACTAAATGCTCTTCTTTAGTGTGAGACTTTGCAATCATGTCGTCAACATACACTTCAATCTCTTTATGGATCATATCATGAAAAAGAATCACCATGGCGCGCTGATACGTTGCCCCTGCATTTTTCAACCCGAAAGGCATGACATTGGTTAGAGGACTCTCCAAGATTTCTAAAAAGTTCAAGAACTTGAAAAAATGTGGAAGTATGAGGAAATGGCAAGGTGCACAAATTCACCTATTTTCAAGGGCAGGCATGAAGAGAAAAGGTCCAAAAATCCAATTTCTTCCAAATAGGCCTATTCTTTTATGACCTAAACTTGTTCCTAAAGCCATCAAGGAGTTCTAAATCCAAGCTCATGAATATTTGATTTTTATTGAATTTTCATTGAATTTTTATTCATTTAAAATGCAATTTAAATCAATTAAGTGAAAGAAAGTAAAAAGATTTGATTTGGTTCTATTATCCAATCAATTTTAATCATTCAATGGGCTAAAATATGAGGCAAATTCGTTGCAATAAAGATTGAAAAGAGAGGGATAAGATTTGAGCCAAAATTGGAAATGTTCATTCAAGGATTCAATCAAATATCAATTCTGCAAATTACAAAGATTCAATCCATATTTGTTGACCTAATATGTTCCTTATAAGTGTCTGAAAAGGTTCAAACGAAAAAAGGGATTGGCTGCCTCCAAGTTCTTCACAAAAACTTCAAAGAAACTCAAGAAAATTTCAATTGTTGTTTTAGTGTTGTAGCCGTTTTTGAGCCAAGTTAAAGATCGAATAACATTCCTGAGGCTCTTCTGAAGCGGTTTCAACCATCGTTGGTGCCTGAAGCATCAAGAATCGCGGCCAGCATAAGCACGGTTTGCACTGTTTTTTTTTCAATTTCGATCTCAATGATTCACATATTATAAACATACTTTGAGTACATATTCATATTTATCTTGGTGTTTAGAATGTTTCTGGTGCGTTTGATTGAGGTTTAATTGCAGATACTGAGGTATGCCATGTTTAGGGTTTACGAAACTCGAATTGGGGAATGTTGGGTGGAGGCAAAATTGATCCAAATTAAGGGCGATTCCGTGCTCATAGATCGACCTTTAATTAATATGGACTTTTATTTGATGCTTATCTGGTCTATATGTTGAATTTTAAGCTCGCAGGTTTTAGCCATGGCGAAAATCTGTAGGTAAAAGTAATCTGAAACTGTGGGCAAAAGTCCCAGTCTCCACGAGGAAGACAAGTCTGGGCGTGGGACTCTTCAATTCAAATTCTATCTAATTGGTTTTTAATATATTAAATTGTGTGCATTATTATGACAAGTTGATATCATAGTGCAGATGGCTAAGCGCATAAAGGCAATTGAAGGGATCTGAGTTCGATTCTTAGGGCAGACGGGGTTATTTTTTTACAAATTATTGTTTGTAGATCCTGTACCCCCAGCGCATACGAGCCTATGGTACACCTTTGAATCGTAGCCTTCAGAGTCTTTCCAGCTTCAATCCAACGCATGCGAGAGCGTAGGTGCATCATGCACCTCCAGGGATACGCCACACAGGATAACCAGCTAAGTCTTTCTTTAATTTTTCTTTCTTTTTAATAAATTAATTACTTTGTTTTTGTTTATTTATTCATTCTATGTATATTGTTTTTTTTAAAACTTTTTAAACATTCTTTTACAAAATTATTCTTTATTTCTTTCTTTCTTTTCATAAAAGAAATATTAAAAGCAAAAATATTTTTATTACTAATATTGTTGTTTGATTTTAATTAATTTAAATTGTTTAAACTACTTAATTAATTATAAATATTTTATTAATTGATTAATTATATATTAGGGTTACGCTATTTAAATCGGAATTTTATTTTTCACCGACTTAATTAATTAGGTTGGAAACGTAATTAATTAATTTGTTTTTGTTATTCTATTAATCATGGTTAACTTGTACCCTAATCAGGGTTTACGAAGATCACACCTACACTAAGAATTTTCTTTTCCTTTGTGCATTTTTTTTCAGGGTTAGCAACAGGATTTCCTCCGACTATGCGCCTCGCCTATTACGAAGCTAAGTCTCGATTTTATTATTTTATTTAAATATTTGTTTGCCTTATAAAACTGTTATTAGGATTTAACCTCGAAACTCAATGGACTCTTTTGCACTCACGTCTTTTATTTATTTTTGTCCATTTTCCAGAGTTAACCCCGAGGCTACCCCGACTACAACCATATCAGATCAAATCAAAAGCTAAGTGTTATTTTTATCTTAAATATTTGTTTTATTTTATTTTATTTTATTTGTCAAATTAGGGTTAACCCTAATTGTCGTTTGAATTGATAATGCACTCACTGCCCTTTGGTTTCTATTTTTCCCACCTTTTCAGGGTTTGCCAATCGCCAAAGCTCATATAGTCGGTAACTCTAAAACTCTAAACTCTTCTATATTTCTTATTATTATTACTTATGTCAAACCCGCTGGTTTCATCTTCCCTTCCCCGCTGGTTTCCTTTTCCCCTTTCACGTATTGTTTTAATTATGTTGTTTATACTATTGTGTGGTTAGTAATCTTAGGGAGTGCAAGCCTTGAATCAGTTTAGAATAACTAATTATAAGATAATATTTTGAATTAATCACGTGATTGTTGCACCCACGCACACTTTTTGGTAACCCATCTTGTTGCCTTACTGCCTTGTTGCCTGTTGCTTGTTGCCTGTTGCGTTGTGTTTTTTTGCAGAATAGCCATGTCCCTCGAATACGAGGATACCTCAGCAATGTTGCCCTAAATTCATTCTCAAGGTTATAAGTCCCTAATGATGCTGCCTTCGATTCGCCAAATATGACCTCGTCCCTCGAAGTTGCCTACGAAGTGCTGAGGTATCCTCTGGTTGCCTACGAAAGGCTATTCTGATCCTTCCCTTAGACTACCTGCCTTTCTATGGCATGGGACAGTCTTATGGCGAACGATATTGCGACGACCCTTCAATCTCCAAATGAAAGGCTTCCTGCCCTCTTATGGCATGGATAGACCCTTTCACCCAGAAAGGCTAAAAGAACTGATTTTCTACATTATTAAGGTAATTGCCCCTAATTGCATTGCCCTGGCTAAAAAACATTTTCATATTCTTTCTCATAAACCTTCAAAATGGCTACGCTCATTTACGAGCTAAAGTCCGTATTCACTTCTTCTACATTTCTGAACAAAAAAGAGCAAAGCAATTAAGAGCCCATGGAAAACCATGGATGCAAAGGGTGCCTTACACCTTCCCTTTGCATAATTACCCCCCGTACTCAGTTTCTTTTGAAAAAGGTTTTTCCTGTTCTTTTAGCCTTTCCGATATTTGGAGAAAATAAAAGTCGGTGGCGACTCTTGCTATCCGCACATTTCGATAAAAAAGTCAGTTTTATTTTTATATGCATAATTACCCCCGTACTCAGTTCTTTTATATGCATAATTACCCCCCGTACTCAGTTTTATTTTTATATGCAACAATGTTGCGGTGAGCATGAGTCGCCACCGACTTTTATTTTGTCCAATGTTAGGAAAGGTAAAAAGTACAGAAAAAGACCTTTTGAAAAGAAAACGGGCTCGGGGGTAAATTATGAAAAGGGAAGGTGTAAGCACCCTTTTCATCCGTAGTTGTCTACGAGCTCTTAATTTACTTAGCTCATATTTGTTTTGTTTGATTGAAAAGAGGCATAAGGACTTTAGCGTAAATGCGTAGCCTTAGTTTGTTGAGATAGTATTGAAAAGATATTTTTTATTGAGCTAGGCAGATTAAGAGCACTACCCTAACTAATTGGTCCTTTTCTGTACTTTTTAAAGTTCCTAGGACTATCCATACTATATGGAAGTAGGTACTTCTTTTTTATATTGGACGTGCGGGTCATCGAAAGGACATCGAGGTCGTTTGAAGGCAACAAGTAGAGGTACCTTTAGCAATTTCGAAGGGACGATCGTCACTTTTTCGTAGGCAACAGTCGAGGGTCATTGAGGGACTTAAGTGACGATTTTGTATTGAGGGACCTTTGCTAATGGGTACCTCTACATTTCGAGGGACACGACCTTATAATCGAAGGCAACCAAGAGGGGGTGTACCCTAAAGGTGAGTGCGTGCAAGTGTGTTGGATTCAGTTATTTATATATCTTGAGTTAGGTTAGCTAGCGTTTAATTATTAGTTTTATCATACACACCCTAATTACCATACATCTAACATTTTAACATTTGCAGGAAAATAAAGTGCGGAAAGTAAATCCTACGCTATTACATGGCTTCGGGGAGGAGATTACAAATTGTCAAACGGGGATGAAACTAAATAATTATTACAAACCCAACTAAAAATTAAAAAAAAAGAAATAATATATATGAAATATTAAATAGAAAATTGTAAATGTCCACGAAAGTCCGAGAGTCTCAATCTCAAGTGGTACCTCGCAATCAATATAAAAATGTTAGTAAAATATCAAAGTTATAAACGAATGTTAATTAAAAGACAAAAAATCTAAAATAGCCATATTTGATTCTAAAAGAGAGATTTAAAATTAAACAAATTATTTTTGTATTTTTTTAATAAAAAAAAGCAAAATCTAATTACCTGTTTTTATATTTATTATTTTAATGATTTTATAAACTAAAAAGATATAAATTAAAAAGCCTAAAAAATCTAAGTGAGATTGATATTTTGTAATTAATTTTATATAAGAAATTCAAAAGAAAAAAACGTCATCAGCAACAACATGTGGGGCGGTGAGTTCTAACTATTCCTCTTTTTCTTTTTTTTTCTTTTTTTAATTTAAAAGACTAACTAATCACTAATTGACACATGGTATTTAACAATAATAATAAAAAAAGTAGAACACAACATTATGCAGCATTACCATCTTCTTTTTTCTTCTGTTTCTATTATTTCTTTCTTTCAGAAAAAACACCATAGAAAAATCAATACAAACCGAAATAGCTTAACAATCATGGATTATAGGAAAACAAAAAAATCAACCACTCATTTATATTTTAGGTGTTATCGCGAACAGTAGAACAAATCCAGAGTAAATAGAAGATTACCGTGCCGGTTTCGTGATGCTTCAGGTGTAACGGCAGAGTGTGAACCTGCATCGACGACGACTCAATCATGGATGGAAGCGGCTTTCCGGGTTCGTCGGAGGTTGAAGGGCAGCAACGTTGGCGGAGCGGCTTTGGCTGCATGGATCGAACGTCCGCGACGAAATGATGTGCGTGGCTGCCTCGTCGTTGCGGTGGCTGTATCTCTTTCCTCGATATCCGACTAATCGTCTACATTTTGTCACCTGGAAAAGAAAATTCAAAGCAACTAATATAACACATAAGTCAATCAACAATTTATTAAAACAATATATGTTATATTATATTGTGTGGTATTCATGGCTCTTTTTGTTTTGTTGATTTGATTTGGTTTGGATGAATGATTGTTAATGATGGAAATTTTGCATAAAGTTTGTGTATGGTTTTGCTTGGTTTGTGGATGGGTTGTTAGTGATGATAATGGTTTTTTTAATGAAAGATATGTACAGGTAGAACAAGGGTTGGGAGGTCACGTTAATGGTGATATTATTGGTTACAGTGAGGCCAGGTTTTGTATCGGTTGAAAAGTCAAAAGAACTAAGAGTTTTGTATGAATAGCCTGTGTAAGAAAAGGTGGAGAATTGTTATTTGTTCGTGTGTGAGGAGGTTAGAGAATAGGGTAGGAAATTGGGTTAGTGTTAGTGGCAAAGCCAGAAAAAATATATAGCCTGGGCAAAAAATTTAAAGACCAGTCTCAATTACTTTATCCTCAAATTCGGCACTAATTTCTTCTATAACAAACTTTATTCTAAAAAAATTTAGACCGTGTATTATCTGGTATATCAATGTTTTCTTCTAGTAAAGGCAAAATGAATTTTATTCCTATAACAAATTTCTCACTGTTGACAGAGGATCAAACATTGCAGAGAAGAGAGATCCTCTCTTTGTAATACACCATGCTTGGAGACAAAATGCAACTGCATATCCCATAACTCCCTGCAAAATATTATTACAAATAAAAGTAGGGTAATAATGATGTATTTGTTTATATACACAATTTTTTATATAGCTTAATGAATAGAGAGATTAATTTTTTCAGTTGAGAGCACATATAGCCGATTTCCGTGACAATCCAATATAATTCATGAAGAAAATAGAAAATATAAATAGCAAAATTGAAATGTACATACTTACGTTTTTATAATTTTCTCGACACATCCCTCACACATCATTCTCTACACAAGAAATTGAAATTCAATTCACTTTGGTTCATTCGTTCATGTCAAAATCTAAATATGATAATGAAGAGAAAATGAGCACACACCCGAACATATCAGGTTTTCTAGAACATGTGTATCAAGATTAATAGATTGTGTCATTCTGATTTTTATTGACTTAAAGCAATCATATCAGATTTTCTAGAACATATATCAAGTTTATAAAGATGCAAAAGGATTTGAGGGAAAGTAAATCATATGTATTTTATAACATGCTTGTTGTTAATGAAGGTTGGTAAATCTTATGCATGTTCATTGATTTGAATGAAATACGTTATTTTCTACTGGACCTATAGGTTGCTAAAGCTTATGCATGTTCATTGATGAGAATGAAATACGTTTTTAAACCAAGATTTCTCTTGAGAAGAGAATGATGCTCAAAGCAACACACATCCAAATCTACCGTTTTTCAATTTTAAAACGATTATGAAAGCTACTGGAAATTGTGGTCATGAAAATAAATTTGGACAAGGTGGATTTGGCTGTGTCTGTAAAGTAAGTGAAACTCTACATTAAGCTACTTATGCAAGAAAACACAACATCCTTCACTTCTTTATATTCACTTATTTAGTAAAAGAAAACACAAGCATAAGGATTATAAGTGTATTCCAAAACCAATATCAAATATAAACAAAGCTAAGCAACTCTAAGTAATCAACAACTCGGACCTGCAACCAAGAGATTTCAACACAGAAAAACAAAAGAACACGGTTCAGGCATTTCACCGAACACTTCATGTGCATAGCACGAAACGATAAATTCAGCAACAATTCTTCCCTGATTCATAAACCACAACCTGCAACAACAATGAATAACATCACAGCAACGATTTCGCATCGAAAATCGAGCTTAAAAGTGAAAGAAAAGGAAGAAGAAGAGAACTCACGACGATTCGACATCTAAACACATCACTGTTTCGTGAATATTTCCTGGAGCTGTTTCAATGTTCTGAGTGAGAGACCATTGCTATGAAATTTTGAATTTCAGGTTGAGAGAAGGAAGAGCCTGGGCGCCCAGCCTGGCCGGGAGCTAGCGTCGCCCTTGGTTAGTGTGAGACTGTACGTGAATCCGTCTTGAGAATGAGGTTGGTCCCCTTTTTTTATACAATGGAAATTAGGTTAACATAAATGGTATGAGACAAATGTGATAAAAATATTCAATTTGGAGATCAATTACATTCACTCATTTCTAAAAATACTATTCTAAACATGGAAAATAAATAAATAAATAAATAACTTCTCTTTTTTTTATATATATTTTTGTGATTTTGATCAATTTGTGATAAAGAGTGGCATAAACTATAAAATAAAATTATTTAAAATATGAGATAAATAAAAAACGAAAATAAAAAAAAAAGTATTTTTTTGTGATTTTTTGAAATAAAACTAAAGCTAATGTTAGAAACAAATAAAAGGAAAAATGTCAGAAGTGAGATTCGAACTCGGGACCTTGTACTTGCAAACCTTGCTTCCTTACCAATTGGGCTATATTATTTGTTGGGAATAAAAAGCCAATTGAAAGTGAATGAAGCATCGGCCAACATTTTGCTATTTATTAAAATATAAATAATTTAAGAGAAAACTATTATATTTTAAAATAGACTTTAAATTGAATATTTATAAAATTCAGGATGTTAATGCAAATGAACCCACAAATTTTATAAAATCCAATTTTTTTTAGAAGTTTGGAATTTTTGAAAAGTGTGGGCAAATTTTGGGGTATGACAGCTGCCCCTGTTCAATCTTCTTAAACCTTAGGATGTAGATTGGCCTGTGTGCCTATCGGAATCTGAAGGTGGAAGAGGATTGAACACTAGAATACCCATAAATTTGCCCTTGCTGAGACAACGTATTTTGTAGGAGATGGGCTTAAAGATGCCATCCGGATGTTGGCAGAAAATTGTTTGAGATGGGCTTAAAGATGCCATCTAGCTGAGATGCTTGTCAGCAACCTGGGGGGTCACGCTTCCCAGGGTTCGTGTATGATAGATCTTCAGAATGTTTGGGGTTCAAGCTTCCAAACGTATAACTGGCATAGAGATTCGAGGATATTCGGGGTTCGAGCTTCCGAAACATATCTGGCGTAGATTTCAGAACATCCAGGGTTCAAGCTTCCGGAACATTTCTGGCGTAGAATTCAGATCACCCGGGGTTCAAGCTTCCGGAAAATATCTGGCGTAGATTTTAGAATATCCGGGGTTCTAGCTTCCGGAACATTTCTGGCGTTGAATTCAGAACATCCGGGGTTCAAGCTTCCGAAAAGTTTTTGGCGTAGATTTCAGAACATCTCGCGTTCAAGCTTCCATAACATTTCTGACGTAGAATTCAGATCATCCGGGGTTCAAGCTTCCGGAACATATCTGGCGTAGATTTCAGAATATCCGGGGATCAAGCTTCCGGAACATTTCTGGCGTAGAATTTAGAACATCCGGCGTTCAAGCTTCCGGAAAGTTTCTGGCGTAGATTTCAGAACATCTGGGGTTCAAGTTTCCAGAACATTTCTGACGTAGAATTCAGATCAGCCGGGGTTCAAGCTTCCGGAACATATCTGGCGTAGATTTCAGAACTTCTGGGGTTCAAGCTTCCAGAACGTTTCTGACGTAGAATTCAGATCATCAGGGGTTCAGGCTTCCGGAACATATCTGGCGTAGTTTTCAGAACATCCGGGGTTCAAGCTTCCGGAAAGTTTCTGGCGTAGAATTCAAATCATTCAGGGTTCAAGCTTCCGAAACAGATCTGTTGTAGAATTCAAATCATCTGGGGTTCAGGCTTCCGGAATACATCTGGCGCAGATTTCAGAACATCCGGGGTTCAAGCTTCTGGAACATATCTGGCATAGATTTCAGAATATCCGGGGTTCAAGCTTCTGAAACATTTCTGGCGTAGAATTCAGATCATCCGGGGTTCAGGCTTCCAGAACATATCTGGCGTAGATTTCAGGATATCCGTGGTTCAGGCTTTCGGAGTGGATTTTTCAGGAATCTGGGGTTCAAGCTTCCAGATTGTACATTTGATAGTGATTGATTTGTTAATGATACTTTCCTGACTGGTTGGTAGACCTGAAAAACAAAGTTAGTTTTATGCAATGTCATGATGCATGTAATGCATGGTGCAATGCAGTTCTCAAAATAAATGAGAATTTTGTATGTTATGCATGTATTTTCCATGAGGTATATGATGTATGCAAAATGTTGTTAATGACGACAGCAGATTGTAGCAGTGTTTTGCGGGGAAAATAAATCCCTGACTGTTCAGCGCCTTTGAGAGATTATTTGAATCTCGAGTTGACTTCCCCAAATGAATTGGTCAATAACATGTCATGCCCCTTGTAAATATTGGCGTTTTAGCCAACTGAGTAAGTCATGGAAATATTTCTACTCTTCGGAGCACTTCTGAAGCATGCCTGTCGGGAGGGCTTCCTGAGATTTGTGCTGTTATAAGCAACTTGCCTCAGTATCATGAGTTTAGGAACAATGCCCCTGATTGGTCAACACGTATGAGGGAGTTTTAGAGTCTTGACCTGATTGCCCCAGATATATGAATTCTTACTCAAAAGGGTATTCAACTGTTTTTGTGGCCCTGAGTGAGGGTGATCAGTATTTGAGATATTCTCGCTCGAACTCAACGGAGTTCTAAAGACAACTTGTCCCTTGAGAGGATTAGACTTTTCATCTGCAGCTCATGATGGAGGCTTTTTTGATGTCAAGTACTTGTTCATATTCAAGAATGTTTATTATGAGAAATAAAATTGTAATGTAAAGTTCATGTTTGTCTTGAAGTTTGAAGAAGAAATTTTTTGAAAGGATGTCAAAACATCGATTTTTTGTGAAAGATGGTGTGATACCAACTCAAGCGTTTTAGTAGAACTCCTAGGAGTCAGTTTATCGTATTCTCGTTTACAATATGCTTTCGAATTAACCCTGCTTCAATTAGGATTTTTGAGGGTTGTAACGTGGCCAGGTTCACGGTTTTAGAAAAAAAGATTTTTAGGCTCAAAATTTTATTGGTGCCCACCCCCTTCGTGATGTTCTCCAACCTAAGTTCAGTTAGCTCGATGCGAGCATTTGACTTTCAATAGGAGTTTGAGACGATTGAGGAATCGATGAGATGTTTGGACATGGAAGTCACTTTACCTTTTTTATTTTGTGTTTGATCACACGACTTGTTTTTTGAATTTATAGACACGCGAATTTGCCCCTTTTATTGAGGATCTCTTTTTTGTTTCCCTAACTTTTGCCGGGACAAATTCTTTTGAATTCTGATTTTGATGTCCAACGGGATGCCCTAATTTTTGCCTAAGTCACTTGCTTTCAAGTTTGTTGACTTAGCGGGCTTTCTTTTCTTTTTTTCTTTTTCGATTCATTTTTTCCTTTTTTTTTGAATAAATCATGTGACCCTGAGACGTCTTCGATTGGTTGGAAACATTGTGACTGCCTCATTTTTTGATTGACGAGGGATGACCATGGTGGTATTGACTTTCCCTCAACCTTTTGAAGGATAAACATTTTTGTATCCTTAGATGCGTGCTCCTGATGAATTTTGAACGCTCGATCAGGTTAACTGAACACTACCCTGCCCCTGGGTTAAATGTGAGGGTTTTTCGCATAGAAAAAAAACTCCTACTTCAAGGCTCAATGGGGTTGACAAGGGATTAACTTCCTTATATCTCCTATGTTTGGGGATTTGAAACAATGCCTGTACATCGTCAACAGGGTTTTACTCGAAAGCATACCATTTGAGATTATAGGTATTATAGGTTCGTCATTCTCCCTTCAGAGTCATCATGCTTTATCACTGAGATTTTGGTATCACAAGCAAATAAAAACATATTAGAGCGAGAGCGAATGGATTTTTTCAAGACAAACATATCCAATGCATCATTATTATAGTTCAAAAACAAACATGTATGACATATAAGCAATATTGAATCAAAACAAGAAAGACTATGCATGAACATGCATGATGATATAGAGATTGTCAACATTGAGGAGATTTTCTCCGTATGGACTTATTGCTTCAGAAGATCCGTTGAGTCGATGGAGAACTTCAAATCTGGCTTTCAGGTATGAATGGTGACAACCTTTGCATCAATCAAGTCTTGAACCTTGTCTAGGAATGGTTGATAATCATCAATCGACTGGCCAAGTGCCCTAGAGTGGAAAACAAACTGAGCGTTAGTGTTTGAACTTGCATGACATTTTAGATTACTTCTAGGAGGAAGATTCCGACAAAGTCACACAAGAGTTGTAAGTATCCAGCTTTAGGTATTTGAGGAAGAAGATGAGAAAATCGTTGTCTAGTTCGCAACATTAGAAATGGATTTGGTTGCAGCTTTGCCTGAAGACCTTTGACTTCCATCCTCGAACTTCCTTCTATAAGAATCAAGCTCACCATATCTAGTGGGTCATAGCCTCTGATTCGGGGTACGGTACTTTTGAGTTTAAAGGCATGTGGCTAAAGGAAAATAAATCCTCTTGCCCCTTGATAGGAATTGTGCCTTTGAGTTTGAAGGCATGTGGCTATGGGAGAATAAATCCTCTTGCCCCTTGATAGGAACTGTGCCTTTGGGTTCGAAGGCATCTGGCTAGAGGAAAATAAACCCTCTTGCCCCTTGATAGAAATTTAGGCTCTTGATAGTCCTTCCATAATAGTACCTGGAAATTATGCGTCCTAAATCCTTAAGATCCTTGAAAAAGGTTAGTCAACAGGTTATGTAAAAGCATAAGGTAGTATGGACAAGTAAGTCCTACAAACAAAACCTGCAAGGAAATCAAAAAGGTTAGATAACAATCAAGTCACACAAGTGTCCTTAGGTTTAAAGGCTTGCATGAAGTCTGACCAGGTGACTACCCTTCCCCAATAGGTACTTCTAAGGATAGGAGTGAATTTAGTAACAGGTTTCTACCAGTTACTCAGAATTGTCAGCCCCTCTAAAGCACCCTCGAACATGGTACATGCATACCATGCAATGATACTTTAAGAAGAAACCTATCTGAGTTGTAGTATCGGGTCGCGACCATAACTTGACATGCATCAAGAATAGCCCTCCCACTATGTTCCTAAAAGTCAAGATGGGTTAAAGGTGACTAAAGGTCCTTGAGCTCCGACGCACCCAAAGGTACATGCGTAAACTCTCTCATGCAAAAGAGGTACATAATAACCAGTGGAGGCCTAACTCAAGCGCGAACTCTCATATTGACCAATCCCAAGTATGCGCAAGGGAGGTCTCCATGACTATGTCGCCCCTATCTTAAGGTGCACTCGAATCCGGGTATAGGATTCATCTTCCAAAAACCCAAGCAACCTTGAAAACTAAAGCAATCAAAACAAACAAATTATATGATCTAAGCTCTAAGGTAACCCCTCTTTTTATTTATCCCCAGCAGAGTCGCCAGTTCTGTAACTCGGTGTACTGACTTTTATTTTTATATGCAACAATGTTGCGGTGAGCATGAGTCGCCACCGACTTTTATTTTGTCCAATGTTAGGAAAGGTAAAAAGTACAGAAAAAGACCTTTTGAAAAGAAAACGGGCTTGGGGGGTAAATTATGAAAAGGGAAGGTGTAAGCACCCTTTTCATCCGTAGTTGTCTACGGGCTCTTAATTTACTTAGCTCATATTTGTTTTGTTTGATTGAAAAGAGGCATAAGGACTTTAGCGTAAATGTGTAGCCTTAGTTTTTTGAGATAGTATTGAAAAGATATTTTTTATTGAGCTAGGCAGATTAAGAGCACTACCCTAACTAATTGGTCCTTTTATGTACTTTTTAAAGTTCCTAGGACTATCCATACTATATGGAAGTAGGTACTTCTTGTTTATATTGGACGTGCGGGTCATCGAAAGGTCATCGAGGTCGTTTGAAGGCAACAAGTAGAGGTACCTTTAGCAATTTCGAAGGGACGATCGTCACTTTTTCGTAGGCAACAGTCGAGGGTCATCGAGGGACTTAATGACGATTTTGTATTGAGGGACCTTTGCTAATGGGTACCTCTACATTTCGAGGGACACGACCTTATAATCGAAGGCAACCAACAGGGGTGTACCCTAAAGGTGAGTGCGTGCAAGTGTGTTGGATTCAGTTATTTATTTATCTTGAGTTAGGTTAGCTAGCGTTTAATTATTAGTTTTACCATACACACCCTAATTACCATACATCTAACATTTTAACATTTGCAGGAAAATAAAGTGCGGAAAGTAAATCCTACGCTATTACATGGCTTCGGGGAGGGGATTACAAATTGTCAAACGGGGATGAAACTAAAGAATTATTACAAACCCAACTAAAAATTAAAAAATAAATAAATAATATATATGAAATATTAAATAGAAAATTGTAAATGTCCACGAAAGTCCGAGAGTCTCAATCTCAAGTGGTACCTCGCAATCAATATAAAAATGTTAGTAATGAAAAAATATCAAAGTTATAAACGAATGTTAATTAAAAGACAAAAAATCCAAAATAGTCATATTTGATTCTAAAAGAGAGATTTAAAATTAAACAAATTATTTTTGTATTTTTTTTAATAAAAAAAAGCAAAATCTAATTACCTGTTTTTGTAATTATTATTTTAATGATTTTATAAACTAAAAAGATATAAATAAAAAGCCTAAAAAATCTAAGTGAGATTGATATGTTGTAATTAATTTTATATAAGAAATTCAAAAGAAAAAAACGTCATCAGCAACAACATGTGGGACGGTGAGTTCTAACTATTCCTCTTTTTCTTTTTTTTTCTTTTTTTAATTTAAAAGACTAACTAATCACTAGTTGACAAATGGTATTTAACAATAATCTACTTGGTAATAATCGGGGACATAACGGTAATTGCATCTCCTTTATTATTTTAATTAATAAATAAATATTATAATTATTTAGTAACAATAATTACACCCTTAACCAGTTAAATTACACAAACCCTAATTATTACTAATTGTTACATTGGAACACGCTTTGTAACCAAATTCACACGGGTTTTGTTTTTCCATGCATTGAAAAATACACCAGTTTTAATTTTTAGTCCATTCCAATTCTTTCTCACCAGTTTTAAATTATTAAATGTCTCTAAAAAAAAATAAATCATTAACTATTATTAAATGTTACCTTTCCCAATTTCTTATTCCAATGTGAATTTGAACGTATGTTGCATTGGAACCACTCAATTATATTACTTGAACACTCATTGTTTATTGGAATACTGAATAGTCTTTTGTACTTCCAATTCATGACACGTTTTGTTCTTACTTTCCCAATCAATTTATTTCCAACTTCTTCTACCTCATTTCCTAATTTTCTCTTCCCTTCATTTGTTCTTCATCTACCTCATTTCCTATTTTTCTCTTCCTTTCATTTGCCCTTCATTCTCGGATCCGCAATCGTTCATATTGTCTCCCAATTTTCAAAATCCAAAATCTCCGATTTTGATTTCCAACTTCTGCATATCCACAGTTAGGGTTCCTTAAATTTCTACTTTATTTATTTCCCTCAATGGCTTTTGTTACAATATATATTCTATTATTAAAGTTTAGGTTTTTGTTTTCACTTTTGTTAATCCGATTTGATTTGTGCATATTCATTATTTGGAGTAGAAATTAATTTGAATTTGATTTCTTTTTTCTTCATTTTCGGTTCCTGCAGGATGTATTGCAGTCGATTCAGTTTTTAAATCAAAAGGTAAAGTTTTTTTTTGTTATTCTTCTCATAATTGGTTTGTTTTCAATTTTTCTATTTCTTTCCATTTTTGAAATTGAATTCCTTTTCGTATATGTTAAAAAGTCATATCTTTTAAAACTCTCAATTTGGGATATGTTCTCTATTTATATCGTTTTCGCTTAAGCTTTTTGGTTATTCTTCTAAATTCTCAATTTTATTTGCAGACAATTCATTTGAGATATGTTTTCTGCAAATACTTATATTTGCATAATGCTGTTACAATTCGTTTCAGTTCCTACAACTGTCACATAATCCTATTGGGTTTTCAATTGAAAAGGTAATTTTTTTGTTATGAGAAATTAAAATGATCAAGGTTTGAGGAGCTAAAATTTCTAAATTTTTTAAACTTTAATGCTATTATACTCTCTAAATTACTGAAGATTTGATCACTTATACTTTCTATTGAGGTTTTTACTTTATATCCTTTCTAAAATTAGTTATGAACGCTATCATCATTTTTGAATTGTTTTTTGGTGTTGTTGTTCTTCATCATCTTCAAGTTGTTTTTCATGATTTTGTTTTGTATGAGTTAGATTCATGACGTTCTTTATCATCCATCTATTAGGTGAGGCTGCGTTGCATTAACAATATTTCAATTTCAAAGTTAAAAAGGTAAGATCTTTGATTTATCCTGCTTAGAATCATTTTATTTTATTTCAAAATTGCAAATGGATTTTGATTTTATGTATTAAAAAAATCACAAATTCTTTTTCAAACTTGCCAATATATTAGTTTATGTAACTTTCTAAATATGTGTTGTTTTTTATTTCCAATTTCAATTTGCAAATCAATAAGTAAGTTTATTGTGTTATATTACTACAAATTGTTTTGTACCAGTTGGCAAATCAATCGTTTCGTTTCATTAACTTTCAGAATCTGTGTTACTTTCATTTTGCATATTCGATTTGCAAATCAATAGTTAGCTTTATTATTTTATGTTATTATGAAGTATATTGGTTCATTTCTATAACTGTCTGATTATGTGTTTTTTCATTTTATCTATGGAAATGTTATATAGTATTTAAAGGTTAATCTTTTTCAAATTCAAAATGATGCTATTATGTGATGATATGCATAATATCTAATTTAAGTTATCTATGTGCCGATTCTACGGTAAAAATAGGTAAAAATATATCATATTTGAACTTGATTTTATTTTTATTAACTTTATTTTATTTTTTAGTTAAATTTTTGAAAATCACATGTTTCTGGTGATAAAAAAAGTTATATATTTTTTTAGAATTGAGATTTTTTTTAAAAAAATTATTAACTTTTTTATTGTTAGTTTAATTTTCTCTTATTTTTCATTTGGATTGTGTTACTACTAATCGTTTCGTATTGATAGGCAAATCAATGATTTCGTTTCTGTAACTTTCAAAAATAGTAGTGTTTTTGGTTTTTAATTTCAATTTGCAAGTCATTAGGTAAATTTATTGTTTTAAGATATTATGAATCTTTTCATATCAATTTGAAAATCAATGATTTCTGTAACTTTTTTATAACTTTTTTATAACTTTTATAAATTTATAGTATTAAGATATTATGATTGCTTGAAGTATTCGGAAATTGTTTTAAAAAAATCATCTTCCACGAAGAGTTTTAGGTCTCTGAGTTTCTTGATGTTAATCATTTTTTACGGTCCTGGCTGAAACCGTCGTTGTCGTCGCCATCGAAGTTGATCTCAATCAAATCAAACTCAAGCTCTTCAACAGATAAAGCTTCGACGATGTTCAGGTCTTCTATTGAACTTTTCCCCCATTTCGATTTCTTGATGTATATGTTTAAATTCCATATTTTTATGTTTGTTTTAACATCATTTGAAAAGGATTAATCACTAGATTAGTTTCAATTATTTATGTTTATTTGTACTGTTGTTATTAGATGTTTTAAATCTGAGGATCTGAGAAATTAATAGGCTTTTTTGTTTAGGTTAGAAAGTGTACATTGTGTTTAGGTTAATTTGAAAATTTTGTTAATTTTGTTATTTGGTTTTACCAGCTTAATGATGTGCCTCTTGGAGATTACATCGGAGTTCAATAGTCCAAGAATGCTACATATGTGCCTCACACTGCAGGTAGGTACTAAGTGAGGCATGCCATGGAAATCTTTCACTTGCTAACTGAAAATGAGGATTTATTGATTTCTTATTGGTTTGATTTCCTGGATGATGGCATTTTTGTAATAGCTTTTGGAGTGGTTTTATTTGAACTCATTACTGGAAGGAAACCAATTTAAACCAAAAGATTTCCATGAGAAGAGAATTTAGTATTACGGGTGAGTTATCATAACACTTTGCAAAACAGATTTGGTTCATTTTGAGTCTTTTGATAGATAATGACCAAGTTAACATAACCCTAATCACATCAAATGCTCTTTCTCAGCCATATTATCTGAAGAGTGGCAACACAATTACAAGGCAGACTGGAGGTTCCCTTGCTTCCTCAATAAAATCATTGGCGTCCTAGATCATGGACTTGATGTTTGGATTCTATATCAAGCTTTATCATCCTTCCTATTTTATTATAAGCAATATTTTTACTCGGTTATTCATACTCTCTAAAGAGGTTCGGCGTATTATGTTTTTTTGGATTTGAGTTGGAATATTTACTCATTGGCATCTTAGCATTGTGATCTTATGATCGGTTACTTAGTTTTGTGTTTGTTGGATTTGAGTTGGAGTATTTACTCATTTAATTGAATTCTATGGCATCTTAGCATTGTGATCTTATGAATGGCTACTTGGTTGGCAAATGTTTTGAGAAAGGTTCATAATTTATGGATACGGGTTGATCTATGTTAGTATATATTTGCATAATTCATTAGAAAGTTTGTATTTTTTTTCTCATATATTTGCATTTTCTTCATATGTTAAACGAGTTGTATTTGCATTTAATTAATATAATTGAAATTCACAATAGTATAGTTAATTTGATACAAATTTTAATTTAATACTACTTATCACATTAAATTTATATAATTGATATTGTTAATACATATTTTACTATGATTATGGACCATTGGTTTTCCCAAACATTTCTTCTTAGAAGACGTAAAGTCCCTCATTTTGTTCATTTTTTGATACATATATTCCAATAAAAATAATAAAAATAAATTTTTTATTTTATTTTTTAATACTGTATTTCATCCATATTCAAAATCAACAATAATCAATCCTTACATTTACATTTAACGTAATCAACAAAATTAATAATGTGATATGGGGCCAATAATGATATATTTACTTTGTATTAAATAGAATGAGATCTTTATCATATCTTTTTTATTCCATTTATCAGTATATTTTTTATTTACTAATTATAAAATCATATTAGTATTATTGTCAAATTCAATACAATATTCGCACAAGATATGATAATGCCCTTAATTGTAATTTAATACTAAATTGCTAACCAATTTTCAAAATAATAAATATTATACCCTACATTAGAGCCCTTAATTGTAATGGCTTTGGTATAACACCCTTAATTGTAACGCCCTTAATTAGGGTATAATAACGCCCTTAATTGTAATTTCATACTAAATTGTTAACTAAGTTTTATTAGGCCCTTAATTATAATGGCTTTGGTATAACGTCCTTAATTATAATTTCATACTAAATTGCTAACTAAATTTTAGAATAATAAATATTATACTCTACATATTAGACTAATTCGTTATCTTAGAATGTTTTTTTAGACAATTCATTATATTAGAATGTCACATTCTAAGTTAACATTTTTGGGCTAATTTTTAAAATTTATTAAAAATTTGATCATTATAATTGATCATGCCATTAAATCTATAAAATATTAAATCAATTAAAATTACCAATTATTATTAAATGAGTCAATTTTATTAAATTAACAATATTTTGGAAATTATACCTGGATCTTCCTTAATCAATTTTCTATCTTCTTTTCCAATTATTTTATAATCTTTAAATTTAATTAATTATAATAAATGTATTATCAATATGTTTTATAGTTATGTAATTTTAGATTTGTAATAAATTGAAATAACTTTTGATATTAAAGAATGCAATTTTAATTTTATAATTTAAATTTGTACTATGACTTTATTTTAATTTTTTATAATATATTTATGATTAGATTCAGACTTAGAATAAAAACTTAAAGGGTTTGTGTTTTTTTTCTGATCATTCAAAAAATCCAAATTTTTATCTCTTTTTGTTTCTTAATTACCCTAATCACAATCAATTTAAAATGGTTTTACATACCCCTGAGAGTAATTACACCCCTAAACTTATTAAATTACAGCAGCCTAATTATTTTAAATATTTTATTGGAATAATGCAGCCCGCCAATATAATTATTTCATTGGAATATGAAAAAAAACTTACAACACGCTTTACTCTCATTTCCTCCACCTTCCTCATACTCTCTCTTTCTCCTCCGAAAAAAAATTCCCAATTCTCATTTTTCCTCCACCATCATTCAACACTGCACCATCCTTCATTCTTTTTAATTTTATTTTTGAAAACACTGTTTCTCTCTACAGTTTTCCTTCATCTTCATCCCTTTCATCTTTGTTGCTTTCATTTTCTTGATGCTTTAATTTATTCGTCTATGTTGCTTTTAACCAGATAATAAGTCGATAATTTTCCTCCGTTAAGGATAATAATAATTATTAACATCATTTTGAAATATTTGTATTTAAAAAATAACATCATAGTTATTCTTATCTTTATATAATAATAATAATAGTAATAATAATAATAATAACAATATAACAACAACAATAATAAAAATACTTTCTATAAAAAAATAAGGTAATAATATTATTATTAATATTAATAATAATTTATTAGTATTGTAAATGGTGAATATTTATAAAATTTATTTTATATATTTATTACATATTAAATATTATAAAAAATTCTTAATTTGGAGAAATTTGCATGTATTAAATTGATAAAAAAGATGGATAACACAATTTTCTTATGAAAAACTCAAATTTGTTATTATTTTTATTTAATTTATTTTATTATGTATTCAATATTTATAAAAAAGATGGATAAATTCATACTATATTTTTGCATATATAAATTCATAATATATAAATTTTATATTCATATGAATTTTATACTCATATGATATTTTTTACAATTTACTTATCACATTGGATTTTATAAAAACTTTTTCTTTTAAATTTTTCAACAATGATTATTTGTTTAAGATTTGTCAGAGATTCCTGACGGACCTAACCTATTATCAATTTTTCAACAATGATTATTTGTTTAAGATTTGTCAATGATTATTGTATATTATCAATAGAATTAATAAATTTACAATACATAAAATTTAAAAATTATAGGCATGCCTGACGGACCTAACCTATTATTTTGACGGGCCGACAAAATATTTACTTAAATTGAACAAGTATAGAGATCATATATTAATGAATTCTGAATTACTATAGCATATAACTTCTAAATTACTACACAAATTTAACAAACATAATCAAATTGTGTTATCCATCTTTTTTTGGTAGAATTATAAACAATTATAAAAATTATGAGCATGCCCGACGGGCCAAACCTTTTTTTCCACCATATATTTGGTTTAATAGAAATTAAACAATCTATCTATATCCTAACAACTACTACATAATAAATTAAATTAATATTTATATGACAATTAATATTGATTTTTTTCTGTTAATTCGTATAAATTAAAATACATTTTTTAACCATAACTATATTATATTTATTTAATATTTATACCGACTTTACATGACCCGTGCGGGCGCACGGGTCCTTTACTAGTAATAAAAAAAGTAGAACACAACATTATGCAGCATTACCATCTTCTTCTTTCTTCTATTTCTATTATTTCTTTCTTTCAGAAAAAACACCATAGAAAAATCAATACAAACCGAAATAGCTTAACAATCATGGATTATAGGAAAACAAAAAAATCAACCACTCATTCATATTTTAGGTGTTATCGCGAACAGTAGAACAAATCCAGAGTAAATAGAAGATTACCGTGCCGGTTTCGTGATGCTTCAAACGGGCGATTGGAGGTGTAACGGCAGAGTGTGAACCTACATCGACGGCGACTCAATCATGGCTGGAAGCGGCTTTCCGGGTTCGTCGGAGGTTGAAGGGCACCAACGTTGGCGGAGCGGCTTCGGCTGCATGGGTCGAACGTCCGCGACAAAATGATGTGCGTGGCTGCCTCGTCGTTGCGGTGGCTGTATCTCTTTCCTCGATATCCGACTAATCGTCTATATTTTGTCACCTGGAAAAGAAAATTCAAAGCAACTAATATAACACATAAGTCAATCAACAATTTATTAAAACAATATATGTTATATTATATTGTGTGGTATTCATGGCTCTTTTTGTTTTGTTGATTTGATTTGGTTTGGATGAATGATTGTTAATGATGGAAATTTTGCATAAAGTTTGTGTATGGTTTTGCTTGGTTTGTGGATGGGTTGTTAGTGATGATAATGGTTTTTTTAATGAAAGATATGTACAGGTAGAACAAGGGTTGGGAGGTCACGTTAATGGTGATATTATTGGTTACAGTGAGGCCAGGTTTTGTATCGGTTGAAAAGTCAAAAGAACTAAGAGTTTTGTATGAATAGCCTGTGTAAGAAAAGGTGGAGAATTGTTATTTGTTCGTGTGTGAGGAGGTTAGAGAATAGGGTAGGAAATTGGGTTAGTGTGAGACTGTACGTGAATCCGTCTTGAGAATGAGGTTGGTCCCCCTTTTTTTATACAATGGAAATTAGGTTAACACAAATGGTATGAGACAAATGTTATAAAAATATTCAATTTGGAGATCAATCACATTCACTCATTTCTAAAAATACTATTCTAAACATGGAAAATAAATAAATAAATAACTTCTCTTTTTTTTTTATATATTTTTGTGATTTTGATCAATTTGTGATAAAGAGTGGCATAAACTATAAAATAAAATTATTTAAAATATGAGATAAATAAAAAACGAAAAAAAAAGTATTTTTTTGTGATTTTTTGGAATAAAAATAAAGCTAATGTTAGAAACAAATAAAAGGAAAAATGTCAGAAGTGAGATTCGAACACGGGACCTTGTACTTGCAAACCTTGCTTCATTACCAATTGTGCTATATTATTTGTTGGGAATAAAAAGCCAATTGAAAGTGAATGAAGCATCGGCCAACATTTTGCTATTTATTAAAATATAAATAATTTAAGAGAAAACTATTATATTTTAAAATAGACTTTAAATTGAATATTTATAAAATTCAGGATGTTAATGTAAATGAACCCACAAATTTTATAAAATCCAATTTTTTTTAGAAGTTTGGAATTTTTGAAAAGTGTGGGCAAATTTTAGGGTATGACAGCTGCCCCTGTTCAATCTTCTTAAACCTTAGGATGTAGATTGGCCTGTGTGCCTATCGGAATCTGAAGGTGGAAGAGGATTGAACACTAGAATACCCATAAATTTGCCCTCCGGATGTTGGCAGAAAATTGTCTGAGATGGGCTTAAAGATGCCATCTAGCTAAGATGCTTGTCAGCAACCTGGGGGGCCATGCTACCCAGCGTTCGTGTATGATAGATCTTCAGAATGTTTGGGGTTCAAGCTTCCAAACATATATCTGGCATAGAGATTCGAGGAAATTCAGGGTTCGAGCTTCCGAAACATATCTGGCGTAAATTTCAGAACATCCGAGGTTCAAGCTTCCGGAACGTTTCTGGCGTAAAATTCAGATCACCCGGGGTTCAAGCTTCCGGAACATATCTGGCGTAGATTTCAGAATATTCGGGGTTCAAGCTTCCGGAACATTTCTGGCGTAGAATTCAGAACATCCGGGGTTCAAGCTTCCGAAAAGTTTTTGGCGTAGATTTCAGAACATCTGGGGTTCAAGCTTCCAGAACATTTCTAACGTAGAAATCAGATCATCCAGGGTTCAAGCTTCCGGAACATATCTGGCGTAGATTTCAGAATATCCGGGGTTCAAGCTTCCGGAACATTTCTGGCGTAGAATTCAGAACATCCGGGGTTCAAGCTTCCGGAAAGTTTCTGGCGTAGATTTCAGAACATCTGGGGTTCAAGTTTCCAGAACATTTCTGACGTAGAATTCAGATCAGCCGGGGTTCAAGCTTCCGGAACATATCTGGTGTAGATTTCAGAACATCTGGGGTTCAAGCTTCCAGAACGTTTCTGACGTAGAATTCAGATCATCCGGGGTTCAGGCTTCTGGAACATATCTGGCGTAGCTTTCAGAACATCTGGGGTTCAAGCTTCCGGAAAGTTTCTGGCGTAGAATTCAGATCATCCAGGGTTCAGGCTTCCGGAACATATCTGGCGCAGATTTCAGAACATCCGGGGTTCAAGCTTCCGGAACATATCTGGCATAGATTTCAGAATATCCGGGGTTCAAGCTTCCGGAACATTTCTGGCGTAGAAATTAGATCATCCGGGGTTCAGGCTTCCGGAACATATCTGGCGTAGATTTCAGGACATCCGGGGTTCAGGCTTTCGGAGTGGATTTTTCAGGAATCTGGGGTTCAAGCTTCCAGATTGTACATTTGATAGTGATTGATTTGTTGATGATACTTTCCTGACTGGTTGGTAGACCTGAAAAACAAAGTTAGTTTTATGCAATGTCATGATGCATGTAATGCATGGTGCAATGCAGTTCTCAAAATAAATGAGAATTTTGTATGTTATGCATGTATTTTCCATGAGATATATGATGTATGCAAAATGTTGTTAATGACGACAGCAGATTGTAGAAGTGTTTTACGGGGAAAATAAATCCCTGACTGTTCAGCGCCTTTGAGAGATTATTTGAATCTCGACTTGACTTCCCTAGATGAATTGGTCAATAACATGTCATGCCCCTTGTAAATATTGGCGTTTTAGCCAACTGAGTAAGTCATGGAAATATTTCTACTCTTCGGAGCACTTCTGAAGCATGCCTGTCGGGAGGGCTTCCTGAGATTTGTGCTGTTATAAGCAACTTGCCTCAGTATCATGAGTTTAGGAACAATGCCCCTGATTGGTCAACACGTATGAGGGAGTTTTAGAGTCTTGACCTGATTGCCCCAGATATATGAATTCTTACTCAAAAGGGTATTCAACTGTTTTTGTGGCCCTGAGTGAGGGTGATCAGTATTTGAGATATTCTCGCTCGAACTCAATGGAGTTCTAAAGACAACTTGTCCCTTGAGAGGATTAGACTTTTCATCTGCAGCTCATGATGGAGGCTTTCCTGATGTCAAGTACTTGTTCATATGCAAGAATGTTTATTATGAAAAATATAATTGTAATGCAAAGTTCATGTTTGTCTTGAAGTTTGAAGAAGAAATTTTTTGAAAGGATGTCAAAACATCGATTTTTTGTGAAAGATGGTGTGATACCAACTCAAGCGTTTTAGCAGAACTCCTAGGAGTCAGTTTACCGTATTCTCGTTTACAGTATGCTTTCGAATTAACCCTGCTTCAATTAGGAATTTTGAGGGTTGTAACGTGGCCAGGTTCACGGTTTTAGAAAAAAGTTTTTAGGCTCAAAATTTTATTGGTGCCCACCGCCTTCGTGATGTTCTCCAACCTAAGTTCGGTTAGCTCGATGCGAGCATTCTCCTTTCAATAGGAGTTTGAGACGATTGAGGAATCGATGAGATGTTTGGACATGGAAGTCACTTTACCTTTTTTATTTTGTGTTTGATCACACGACTTGTTTTTTTAATTTATAGACACGCGAATTTGCCCCTTTTGTTGAGGATCTCTTTTTTGTTTCCCTAACTTTTACCGGGACAAATTCTTTTGAATTCTGATTTTGATGTCCAATGGGATGCCCTAACTTTTGCCTAAGTCACTTTCTTTCAAGTTTGTTGACTTAGCGGGCTTTCTTTTCTTTTTTTCTTTTTCGATTCATTTTTTCCTTTTTTTTTTGAACAAATCATGTGACCCTGAGACGTCTTCGATTGGTTGGAAACATTGTGACTGCGTCATTTTTTGATTGACGAGGGATGACCATGGTGGTATTGACTTTCCCTCAACCTTTTGAAGGATAAACATTGTTGTATCCTTAGATGCGTGCTCCTGATGAATTTTGAACGCTCGATCAGGTTAACTGAACACTACCCTGCCCCTGGGTTAAATGTGAGGGTTTTTCGCATAGAAAAAAAAACTCCTACTTCAAGGCTCAATGGGGTTGACAAGGGATTAACTTCCTTATATCTCCAGTGTTTGGGGATTTGAAACAATGCCTGTACATCGTCAACAGGGTTTTACTCGAAAGCATACCATTTGAGATTATAGGTATTATAGGTTCGTCATGCTCCCTTCAGAGTCATCATGCTTTATCACTGAGATTTTGGTATCACAAGCAAATAAAAACATATTAGAGCGAGAGCGAATGGATTTTTTCAAGACAAACATATCCAATGCATCATTATTATAGTTCAAAAACAAACAAGTATGACATATAAGCAATATTGAATCAAAACCAGAAATACTATGCATAAACATGCATGATGATATAGAGATTGTCAACATTGAGGAGATTTTCTCCGTATGGACTTATTGCCGTATGGATTTTCCCCAGATGAATTGGTCAATAACATGTCATGCCCCTTGTAAATATTGGCGTTTTAGTCAATTGAGTAAGTCATGGAAATATTTCTACTCTTCGGAGCACTTCTGAAGCATGCCTGTCGGGAGGGCTTCCTGAGATTTGTGCTGTTATAAGCAACTTGCCTCAATATCATGAGTTTAGGAACAATGCCCCTGATTGGTCAACACGTATGAGGGAGTTTTAGAGTCTTGACCTGATTGCCCCAGATATATGAATTCTTACTCAAAAGGGTATTCAACTGTTTTTGTGGCCCTGAGTGAGGGTGATCAGTATTTGAGATATTCTCGCTCGAACTCAACAGAGTTCTAAAGACAACTTGTCCCTTGAGAGGATTAGACTTTTCATCTGCAGCTCATGATGGAGGCTTTCCTGATGTCAAGTACTTGTTCATATGCAAGAATGTTTATTATGAGAAATATAATTGTAATGCAAAGTTCATGTTTGTCTTGAAGTTTGAAGAAGAAATTTTTTGAAAGGATGTCAAAACATCGATTTTTTGTGAAAGATGGTGTGATACCAACTCAAGCGTTTTAGCAGAACTCCTAGGAGTCAGTTTACCGTATTCTCGTTTACAGTATGCTTTCGAATTAACCCTGCTTCAATTAGGACTTTCAAAACCACATAGCTTTCTCTTGTACTATAACAAGGACCCTCGATGTCCCTCGATTAGCCTCCTCTTGGGCTCACAATACAAGGACCCACAGGCTTCTTAAAAGCATATTCCCAGCTTTCTCTTGAGCTTGTATACAAGGACCCATCAGGTTTCTTATAAACATAGGAACAAGTCTTTAGTCACCTCTTAGCCTACCCTGGTGAGTTTCTTCTATTCTTAAAACCAGACTTTAAACAAGCTAAGAATGTCTCAATCTCAACATTGAGTCCACCTTCTGGAATGAGAGACATGGAAAGTCTTTATCACCTTTATCTTCAATCTTCAATAATTTTCCTTAGCAGAGTCTAGGTCTCAATCTGTCTATCCTCAGTCAGAGTCAGCCTTAATCTTGGGCTTTAAACAAGAAGTCTCAAATACTTAATCACTCCTCCTTTAAATCCAAATCCCTGGAAAGGGTCAGCCTCCATTAATTCCTTCATTTTAAAGTCAAAATCCCCTGGAAAGGGTTAGCCTCCAAAATCAGTCCTTTAAAGTCATAAATCCCCTGGAAAGGGTTAGCTTCCAAAAATTCAACTTTTAAAAGGTAATCTCACCAGTAGAGTAAACCCCTGGAAAGGGTTAGCCTCCAAAATCAATCTTTCAAATCCAAATTCCCTGGAAAGGGATAGCTTCCAAATCACTTTTCAAACCTTCAAAACTCCTCAATAGAATCTAGGTCAATCACTCAAACAAATTCCCCAGTAGAGTCAATCTTCAAACCTGGGTCTTTCATTCATCAATTTCTGCTTAACAAAAGCACAATCCTCAGTAGGATCAACCTTTAGTCTCTAAAAACAACAGAGTAATCCCCAGTAGAGTCAAAGATCCCCTCTGAGTCAAAAGATCCCGTACTGGTAGATCTTCTTCCCCATTTAAAAGTCAGCCTCAACATTGGGCTTTGTACAAGGCACATACTCCCCTTAGAGTCAAAATCCTACTCATAGGTATTCCCCTATCCAGAGTCAACCACAACCTTGGGCTTTATACAAGGCAGATAATAGAGTCTCCCCAGTGAGTCCTTCTCCATCAAGTAGCCACAACCTTGGGCTTTGTACAAGGCAGATAAACCACATGTCCTGTGTCAAAAGATTCCTAACCTTTAGGATCTTTTCCCCAGAGAGTCATCCATACTCAGTTTCCTCAGCAATCACCCACAACCTTGGGCTTTATACAAGGTAGAAAATAATGACTTCCCTAGCTAAGAGTCAGCCACAACCTTGGGCTTCATACAAGGCACAAAATAGAGTCTCCCTAGATCGAGTCAGCCACAATTCTGGGCTTTGTACAGAACACTAAAATAAACCTTTCAATTAAAAACAAAATAAACACTCCCCAACTAGAGTCAGCCTCAACTCTGGGCTTCATACAAAACACAAAAATCATTCAATCAAAACTCAATTCCCAGTGGAGCTATCTCCCAGAGTCATTAAAGTAAACCCTTTTAAAAGCCTCGAGCTTGGGCCTCATACAAGCCATCTAAAATCAAATCTTTCATACAGTAGATAGACATAGCTTATCTCTATAGAGAGATATTTCTCCTATCTCACCATATTCAAACAAACAAACACTTCAATTTTAATCATTCTCCCATTTAGGATTTTGAAAGACATGCTCTGGCAAGTTAACCCAGGCATGTGTAACTTTCCCTAATTTGGTTGAGAATCTTTCTTTCATTCAAGAGACATTTGACTGGTATACTTGCACATACACACGTAAGGTCCCTCTCTTAATGAAATGAATTCAACTTTTCTGTCACTGTAAATGTTTGTGGTGGAATAGTAGAAATGCCTCTCTATAAAGATGACTTCATGTCTTTTTACCGTAAACAGAGATTTAATTCAAGCTTCAACCTTGAGCTTCAAGCAAGGCACCAAAAATAATTAATTTCCCTAATTAATTCCCCGAACTAAAAAAAGCTCTGACTTCCATTAGGGATATGTAGGCATGAGGTTCACAGGGAATCTCAGCAAGCTAATCAAAAACCAAAAATAGTCTGTCTGTCTGTCTTTTTTTTCAATTCAATTCTCTCTCCTAACACAAAGGAGAATCTTTCCTTATCAATTAGCAGCAAACACAAACACATAGACACAGAGAAGGTTCCCATAGAATACTACGGATATGTAGGGTGATTAAAACCTTCCCTATGTATAACCAACCTCCCGGACTCCAGAATTTCTAGTCTAGGTGAATCCCCACACTTAGCAAACTCCTAGGGTTTATTTGAGATATTTTTCCCCTTCCTCTTTCGTAGGATAATTAAAAAGTTCGTGTGCTATCGTAGGAAGAACTGAAACAAAATTCATCCCACAACGGGCGCTTCCCTCCTTCCAAATTTCGCGTGAAGGGTCTAGCGTGCCGTCCTCCCAAGTGAAACGGGGAGGTAAAAAAAACGACACCACAGAAAAATGGCGACTCTGCCGGGGAGAAGTAATAACCTTGGTTTTCATCCAGACCAATGGTTGACCTGTGCTGGTCCAACCCCAATGAGGAATTAGGGATGCCAAATTCCCCCTCAAACAAGAGAGGTCCTGCCTAACCTCTGTGTTATTTCATGTGTTTGTTGCATTTATACTTGTTCATTTTTATATGTTCTGTATCGGGAAAGGGCTTGATTCCCCCTTGTGGTGAGAAATCCTATACCCGGATATGAGTGCAAGATAAGATAGGATGGAGGATGTCTTCTCGGTGAAACCCTCTAATCTTGGTTCCCAAATCTACTCTTGGGATTTGCCTGGCTGGTTGTGATTAACTACGCCAATGCATTCCGAGACTGATTTGTACCAGGAGGACCTAGAAACAAATTAACCCCACTTAAAGCCTCTTAGGTCGTAGAGCAGTGATTACGAAAGTAATTGTCACGCAGATACTACACTCAGAGAAAACTCTCTTGAAGATGCCAGTCAACGTATCTTTAAGATTGAGCAAAAGCTCTGAGACCCTTAGAACCTGTTCTACAGGTACAAAAATCCTTATCCATAGTGTACCCTGGGGCGAGGTTTGCGATGTGACTCCATGACTACTATACCCTTCTACGCCATGTTTGTTAAAAACTCTTGTGTGCCCATTCATGCATTCATGCATTCATTATAATAATAAAAACAAAAAGTCTTTTTCGAGTCGCTTTTCAAGGAAACTAAATAACGAACGTTTTGAACTTCATAGAGAGAAAGAGAGAAACGGAGAAAGGACTTAAGGATCTATTAAATGGATTACGGAAGAAAGAGAGCTAGGAAATACACCTTCAAAATTCCTAAGGTCGAGGAATTGGAAAAGCTCGGAAAATTGGTGGTCAGCCCCCAGGCTTTCAAGGAGAAGTATGGAAAACTTCTGCCTCTTCTCAATACCAAAATTATGGATGGGATCCTTCCCACATTGGTACAGTTTTACGATCCAACGTAACACTGCTTTACCTTTCCAGATTATCAACTCATGCCTACGTTGGAGGAGTACTCTCGTCTGATTGGAATACCCGTGTACGCGCAAGATCCGTACTCCGGTTTGGAAAAGAATCCTGACGACATCATCATTACTGTAACTATTCCCTTAAATGTATTTGACGCCAGAACTCATATGGTGAGTAAAGGAGGAATTCAAGGATTTCCCTCCAAGTTCCTGTTAGATCAAGCTCGGTACTTCGTCAGCATCCAAGATATGAGTGCTTTTGAGGATATCTTGGCATTGCTTATCTACGGATTGTTTTTGTTTCCTAACATTGACAACTTCGTTGACATCAACGCAATTAAGATCTTCTTAATTGGAAATCCAGTTCCAACCTTGCTTGCGGATGCTTACCACTCTGTGCATTCAAGAAACCTGCATCAAGGAGGATTAATCACATGCTGTGTACCGTTGTTATACAAATGGTTCGTCTCGCACCTACCAAAGTCTAGCACTTTCTGGAACATGAGGGATGGCCTTCACTGGGCACAGAAAACCATGTCCCTCACTCATTCGGACATTGATCGGTTCAGTCCTGACAACGACGAAACCAAGATCATTTTCAGTTGCGGAAGTTATCCCAACACACCCCTTATTGGAACTAAGAGAGGAATCAGTTATAATCCGGCTTTAGCCCGTCGTCAATACGGATATCCCATGAAAAATATACAAGTAGTATTCAATTGGAGGGTTTGTTCTTCAAGAACATCGACAATCATGGTAACATGCTGAAGAAGGAAATTGTCCAAGCCTGGCGTCTTGTTCACAGCAAAGGGAGAAGATTGTTAGGAAAACATCTTTGCATCTCCCTGGATCCTTACTTCAATGGGTACGCATTAGGGCATTCAAGCTCAGGATGCCATATCAGCGTCAAGAGCCTATTCCCCTAAGGGAACCAATTTTCCTTTTCTCCACCGATGTTGAAAAACTACAAGCGGCATTAACCAAGGTATGCCAAGAAAGGAATGCTTGGAGAAACAAGTATCGAATCGTCAACGCGGAAAATGTTGAGATTCAGAACATCCTAAGAAGGAAGGATGAGTTACTTGAAGTGCTCGAACGACAAGTGACACAAACGTCACTTTCTCACCATATCCCTCCTGCTTCCTGGATCATCGATCAGCTCACGTCAGAAAAATGCTCAGTTCAAGAAATAGAAGAAGATATTAGAACGTGAAGTTGGCTCTTCGTCAAAGTTTTAGAGTCCTTTCTCTCTGTTTCTCTGTATTTCCCTTTTCAAAGTGTGTAAAAAATGGCGTTTCCCTTAATCAATAAAAAGTTTGATGTTTCATAACGTAACTATGGTGTTTCCTTGAAAAACATTAATTTAATTGCATGCATCACTTTAGTCGTAAGCACTGACACGAGAATTATCGCAGATCTAATCGTCACTTTCCTTTCTCCAGAAAGAGAGGAGGAGAAGAGGGTGAAGAAAAGGCATTAAAGCTGTCTCATTCATACAACACTCGTTCAAGTCACAAGAAAAGAATGGAAGACTTAGAGCAAGAGAATGGAGAACTCAGAGAAGAGGTCACAACTCTCAAAGAATCTGTTGAAAGGCTCAACAGCATGGTAGAAGCCCTGGTCGACCTCCACCACAAGAACCACAAAGGACTGTGGTTTCCGAGATTGTTTCTACTCCTATTCCTCAGTATACCATGCCGCCCAACCGACCTTGGGGCATGCCGTATAACTTCATTCCAGACGGGTACATACCCCTAGTTTCTGAAGTTCCAAGAGTCACAATGGATATGCATCCACCAGAGGGTTACAGACCTCTGGAAATAGAAGTTCCAAGAGCAACGGCAATGGGTTTCACGCAACAGGACGCTGAGATTCCAAGATCTTCCGTCATGGCTTCTCCACAGCCGATCGTGCATACTTTTCTTCTGCCAGGCGGACAAATATATCATCACGCTCCTAGTGAGGACGCTGGCGTGTATGAAAGATTGGACGAGTTCCAGGAACAGTTTCTGCAAATGCAGAAGGAACTCAAGACTCTCCGAGGACAAGAACTATTTGGAAAGAACGCTGCAGACCTCTGTCTGGTTCCAAATGTTAAGATTCCTCACAAATTCAAAGTACCAGATTTCAAGAAGTACAAAGGGAATTCATGCCCACAAAGTCACCTCGTGATGTACGCTCGAATGATGTCAACTCAGACTGATAATCAACAATTGCTCATTCATTATTTTCAAGACAGCCTGACTGGTGCTGCACTCAAATGGTACATGAACTTGGACAGTTTAGAGATTCGTACTTTTCGAGACCTCGGAGAGGCCTTCATCAAACAGTATAAGTACAATCTGGATATGGCTCCCGACAGAGATCAACTCCGGGCCATGACTCAAAAGGATAAAGAGAGTTTCAAAGAATATGCTCAGAGATAGCGTGAAGTTGCTGCTCAAATTTGTCCTCCTCTTGAAGAGAAAGAAATGACAAAAATTTATCTTAAGACTTTGAGTCAATTTTACTATGGACGATTGGTCGCCAGCGCCCCTAGTGACTTTACCGAGATGGTAAACATGGGTGTACGTCTAGAAGAAGCAGTTTGAGAAGGACGCTTGAATAAAGAATCAGAATCTTCTATTGGTCCTAGGAAGTACGTAAGTTCTTTCCAGAAGAAAAAGGTTCAAGATGTCAGCAATGTCTTGCACAAGTCAAGAAGGAAGTTTCAAACTCAAGTTGCTACAGTAACTCCGGTTGTTAACTCACTGCCAGTTTTTCAACCTCAGGTTTCTCAACAACCATTTCAACAAAAGTCACAACAACCTCAGCAGCAGGTTCGACCTCCAAATTTCAACAACAATCGGGCACCAAGGTATCCTGCCTTTGACCCCATACCAATGGCGTATGCAAAACTGTTTCCAATGCTACTGGCAAAAGGACTCATTCAGACAAGGAGTCCTCCAAATCCTGCAAATGAATCTTCACCTTGGTTCAAGGCTGACCAATCGTGTCCCTATCATCAGGGAGCACCAGGTCACAGAATTGAGAACTGTTTCCCTTTCAAGATCGACGTTCAAAGATTAGTGAAGAGTGGAATGCTATCCTTCAAAGATACTAATCCTAAAGTCCAAGCAAATCCTTTGCACAACATAAAGAAGCTTCAGTAAATCTGATAGATCAACACCCCAATGTCATTCAAATCTACGACATACGTCAGATAGGGGAAAATCTCGTCAAAATGCACGCTAGACAAGCTGGGTACGGCCGTGTGCCACCTCACAACTACTTCACATGTGAAAGTTGTCCAAACAATAATCAAGGATGTGCTGTAGTTCAAGCTGCATTACAAGAATAAATGGACTTAGGATGGATTCAACACATCTGAGTCAAAACTGAATGCGACATCAACATGGTTCAAGGATGTCCAGGAGAATACCAGATATACAAAGTCGAAGATCTCGAAGGATCGGTAGTCATGTTCCATAAGACTTTAAATGGACTTGCCTACTTTGGAACGAATTTCCATCCTTACAGTAGATGCAGAATCTGTCGAAGAAATTCACGAGGTTGTTTGCGCGTTCGCAACGACATTCAGAAACTGATGGATGAAAATACCATTACATTTCTTGCCAATAGAGAAGATGACGAAGTCTTTACCGTATCTCCTCAAATTAATCAAGCTGAACCAATGCAAGTCAAGTATGACAGCAGGAAGACAACAGTTGCTCCATTAATCATCTACTTAGCAGGTCCTGTACCGTATGAGTCCAGCAAGGCTATACCATACAAGTACAACGCTACATTCATTGAAAATGGTAAGGAAATACCATTACCATATTTGTTGTCAACATTGCTGATGTGAGTCGAGTCACTAGAAGTGGACGAGTCTTCAACAGAACAACAGAAAATATAGAGAAGCCTTCGGAAGAAGCACCACATAAGCAAGACAATCATCCGACCAATGCTATTCAAGCGAAAGAAAATGATGAGATCTTGAAATTAATCCAGAGTGAATACAACATTGTAGATCAACTACTACATACTCCGTCTAGGATATCTGTCCTCTCCCTACTATTGAGTTCTGAAGCTCATAGGGAAGCTCTACAGAAAGTTTTGGAACAAGCTTTCGTAGAACCTGGTGTTACTATAGGGCAATTCAACAACATCGTTGCCAACATCTCCGCAGGAACTAATCTGAGTTTCTGTGACGAAGATCTTCCTGAAGAAAGAGTGGACCATAACTTGCCACTCAACATCTCAGTTAGTTGCATGGGTGATGTTCTCACAGGAGTCCTAATAGACAATGGATCCTCTCTCAACGTCATGCCTAAATCAACCTTATCAAGATTATCCTTCAAGGATTTCCACTAAAGGACAGTCACGTCATCGTCAAGGCGTTCGAAGGATCGAGGAAGTCAGTTTTTGGAGAAGTAGATCTTCCCATAACTATTGGACCTCATACTTTAAAGATTACTTTCCAAGTTATGGATATCCAGGCAGCATACAGTTGTTTGCTAGGTCGCCCATGGATTCATGAGGCTGGGGCAATTACTTCAACCCTTCATCAGAAACTGAAGTTCAGAAGAAATGACAAATTGGTAACTGTATGTGGAGAACGAGCTTTGATCATCAGTAACCTGTCATCATTCTCCGACATAGAACCAAAAGAAGTCGCTGGAACTAAATTCCAAGCACTTTCCTTGGACAAAGAAAAGGGAAAGGAGAAAGCAGCGTCTATTTCTTCCTACAAAGATGCAATCCAAGTTGTAAAGGATGGCACTACCAGTGGTTGGGGGCACATTAAGATTCCTACCAACAACAAGAACAAAACGGGAGTTGGATTCTTTCCAACATCAACAAAGACTATTCCAAGAATTGAGGTAGTTCTCCCAATTCAAGAAACTTTCCATAGCGGTGGTTTTCTTCAACCTATTCAACAAACAATCAATACCATCGGTACAGAAAACACCGATGAGAGTTTTGAAGTGGAATGTATGTCCTACCTTCTCGAAGCAGGATACATCTCCCTAACAGAGTCTGATTCACCTTACTATTATCCGACTAAAGGATCTGGAAGTAAGACTCAACCAAGCAGTGATGAAGTTACTAATAGCTTCACCACCAGAAGTCATGGTACATCAAAGGAAGTTCCTCCTATCCCTGAAGAAACCTGGGATACATTAGGAGAACCAAGCGGAAAATTCGACTACATGGTAAAATACTCCGCTCATGAAAGTTCAAAAATCTCTCTTGAAGACATTGTTCCGACTGGATGGAACATTGATCATGAGTACCTTACTCAACCAAAAGAGATATACAAACCTTGCTATTCATCATCAGCATCTGGTGAAGTCATCATTGAGGATTATATCCCCAAGTCACCTTTCGAGGCTACGGATCTAGAGCTTACATACCTAGTAAATGCCATCTTGGGAGAAGAGCAAGACCAAAATACAGAAGAGGATGATCTCGAATGTGTCTCCGACAACGAGTCTCTCCAATCAGAAGATTGGAAGTTCCCTCAAAAGAAAACCCGACATACCCCACTTGGAAATAGGTATGCTCACAACACTCAGTCTGCTGAAGTAGAAGAAGATCGTCTGAATGTTACAAAGACAGTGGTTGGTAAATCAAGACCTACCACAGGCCAACTCAAGCCTAAGGTGCCAGATTACATAGTGCACAATGGTGTTCGCCACTATTGGACGGCTGTTGAAGTTTCGACTGTTATTCGCACTCCTAAGTAGGAACTTTCACCGTTATTTTGTCCTTTCACCATAGCCCATGGTGAAGAGATGTTTCATAGGGCTTTGCATTTTAATATTTCTTAGGAAAATGTCCCTCTTTGCTTCACCCAAAGAAATAGAGTTTTGTTTTATAGGGTCTTTGTTTCAAGAAGTGACTGTCGATAAATAAAAATGTCATTTTGTTCCTTCGTTAGTTTTTCCCTTTTCTTTTTTCGGAAATTGGTTATCCTAAAAAACACCCTTAAAAAACATCAAAACATTTCATTAACTGCATACACCGAGTCTTCCCTCGTTTGTCTAAATAAAAATCATCACACATATACAGATTAATCATAAAACACCCTGTTGAAACGTGCGATCATATGACTTCTCGAAGCTTTGGGTTTCCTGTATTCGAGGCAGAGGAAGAAGAAGACGAAGAAATATCAAAGGAAATTTCTCGGTTGCTTCAACAAAGGGAAGAGGCCATTCAGCCGTACAATGAGCCTCTAGAGATCATTAACCTTGCTTCCGATGGAAACAGAAAAGAGGTTAAGATTGGAGCTTCGCTCAGTTCAGAGATCAGAGAGAGTTTGATACAACTGCTTAAAGAATTCTCAGATGTCTTCGCTTGGTCCTATCAGGATATGCCAGGGTTGGATACTAGTATAGTGGAGCATCACTTACCATTGAAGCTAGAATGCCCCCCGGTCAAGCAAAAATTGAGAAGAACTCATCCGAAGATGGCCATGAAAATCAAAGAGGAAGTTCAAAAGCAAATCAACGCTGGTTTCCTCGTCACTTCAGAATACCCTCAGTGGTTAGCAAACATTGTTCCCGTTCCTAAGAAAGACGGAAAAGTCCGCATGTGTGTCGACTATAGAGATTTGAACAAAGCTAGCCCTAAGGATGACTTTCCTCTACCACATATTGACATATTAGTCGACAGTACAACAAAATCCAAAGTTTTCTCATTCATGGACGGATTTTCAGGATACAATCAAATCAAGATGGCACCTGAAGACATGGAAAAGACAGCTTTCATCACCCCCTAGGGAACATTGTGCTATCGCGTTATGCCTTTTGGACTAAAGAACGCAGGAGCAACTTATCAAAGAGCCATGACTACACTTTTTCACGACATGATGCATAAGGAAGTGGAAGTCTATGTGGATAACATGATTGCCAGATCAGAAAATGAGGAAAATCATATACAGAATCTGACAAAGTTGTTTCAACGCTTACGGAAGTTTCAGCTTCGCCTGAACCCCAACAAGTGTACATTTGGTGTCTACTCAGGAAAACTCCTTGGTTTCATCGTCAGCAAGCGAGGAATTGAAGTGGATCCAGACAAAGTCAAGGCAATTCAAGAAATGTCTTCGCCCAGAACCGAGAAACAAGTTAGAGGATTTCTTGGACGTCAGAATTACATCTCGAGATTCATATATCTCATGACCGCAACTTGTGCTCCAATTTTCAAACTTCTTTGGAAAAATCAAAGTTGCGTCTGGACAGACGATTTTCAGAAAGCGTTCGACAGCATTAAGGAATATCTGCTCGAACCACCCATCTTGTCTCCTCCAGTGGAAGGAAGACCTTTGATAATGTACTTAACCGTCTTAGAATACTCCATGGGATGTGTCCTTGGACAGCAAGACAAGACGAAAATAAAAGAGCATGCCATCTACTACCTCAGCAAGAAATTCACCAACTGCGAATCCCGCTACTCCATGCTCGAGAAAACCTATCGTGCTTTGGCCTGGGCTGCCAAGCGTCTCTGCCAGTACATGATTCGACATACTACTTGGTTGATCTCCAATATGAATCCAATCAAGTACATCTTTGAAAAGCCTGCCTTAACTGGGAGAGTTGCCTGTTGGCAGATGCTGTTATCAGAATATGACATAGATGTCGCACGCTCGCGAAAAATGAACAGAGTCGCCACCAATATATTTATCCCATAAGGGAAAGGAATACCAGGAAACCTAACAAAGGAAGGAACAGGGTCTTGCGACCAGAGAATCAAGGTACGGGAGTCGGTTACGCGAGGGGAAGGTATTAGCACCCCTCACGCCCATCGTACTCGATGGTATCCACCTATGTTTGTTTCTATCTAAAGGGTGTATAACTATGTCTATGTCTAAATGCGAAATGGATGCAAAATGTAGGGAAAATAAAGAATTGTACTCGCACGGGCCCTACCCCGCTGCCTACGTATCCTTTTCAGGAATCAGAGTTACCGTAGCTCGGCTAAAGATTTTCTGTTTGTTTTTGTGTTTTTTAATTGGGCGGCGTTAACGCTCGCGCTCTTGCATAAGGGATCGCCTAGGATGCAATGGAGCGGAGATAACGGTGCCCTTAGGAAGAAGAAAGAGATTGGTTTGTGTCTTTTAGGGTAGATGAGTAATGAACAGTACCCAATACCGGGCCACTCACCACTTTCTCTACTTTGCTTTAGTCTGAACCATTGTTAGATGTTTTAAAGTGTTTTTGGGTTGTGTATTTTTTTAAGGGAATTTACTTCACGATTCGAATCACATAAAATGTATAATGATCGAGAAGCAGATTAGGGAATGAATCCCACTCACTTCCATCCCATTATGTAATGTTTGAGAAACAGATTAGAGAATGAATCTCACTCATTTCTCTCCCATTAATTAATGTTTGAGAAACAGATTAGGGAATGAATCCCACTCGTTTCTCTCCCATTAAGTAGTGACCGAGAAACAGATTAGGGAATGAATCCCACTCGTTTCTATGCCACTAAGTGATTGAGAAATAGATTAGGGAATGAATCCCACTCATTTCTCAATCACTTTCTTAATGTGATTCGCATCTTCCGTTTATTAATGTTTTAAAGAGTTGAAAAGAAAAAGAATGCAATAGGGAACTAGATCTAACATTCTAATCTATGTTATTCTAATCTACAAATGGCCCTAAGGTCAAGGATACCTATCCTATCTCAATTCCTCTTAACAAAGAAGGAAGAGTCCAAGGGAACATGGCAAACAATAGTAAGGAATAAGCAACATTAAAGCAAGGAATGAGAGGCTAAGCATGGAAACAAGAGAGGAAAGCCCCAAGTCAGTAGCAAAACAAGGGATTGAATGTCCCAAATCAAATACAAAAGCATCACGGTATCACACAAGAGTATCCACAAGAAGTTACCAAAGTATCGCATGAATCGTTACTTACCAATTAGCGAACAAGCATCATTTAATCGAAGCAAAAAGCAAGTGAACACATGGTCTAAGCTTGAAGTCAGTAGCAAACTCATTCATTTAGTTCCAATACCCTATGTTAATCTATATTAGTCAATTAGCATGAAACAATACAAAACTCTAACCAAAACTAGACAACATTAGGTCAATACTAGCTAAACGGTTTCAAATTGTGAATGAAGTTAGAAACATGCAATCAAATGGTACAAGTTAGTAGCAAATAGCCTATACTAGATGCCTAAACAACCACAAAGTCATGCCAAGAAGTTTCACACAAAATTACGGGTCATTTGTACAAGTTACGGTGCAATCGTCGACCAAAAACAAGTTATTTACATGTGATAAAGAAAAATCGGGTAAAATAGGAAAACATGATCTAAAATTTTCAATTCCAGGTTTTAGGACCTCTAGACATCCCTAATTATATGTACAAAAGGGAACCGACATTATTGCATGAATGCATTTCAATTTGAGAGCACAAACGTCACGAACATCTATTAGAAACGCATGTTAATCGAGTCAAACAACACTAACCAAATACCAATCAAAACAAAGAATTAGGAATTCATTTTTTATACACATCATAATGGGTTAGTCTACAACAATCATACAAAAATTGGTGGTTAAATTCTAATCCTAAGGTACTAAACGAAATTGCTTTGCAAAATCTATCGAAACATGAAGGAGGATGAACATATATGAAGAAAGGATTTATTAGAAATAGCAAAATAAAATCTAAAAATCTACAAAAAATATCACAATTATGTACACACACAGAAGTATCTAAAACACATTTTTATTGGTTTTTTATTTCATGGAAGAATGATTTATGAAGCAAAAGTCATGGAGGAACAAAATTGAAACAATTTCTAGAAGTCTGCCTGCCAGGGGGTGTGTTAGTGAATTCAAAAGGAACTGAAGCTTAGTTAGTACGCATTTGGGCCCAGATTCAGGGGGTGTGATTAGAAATTCGCATGACCCATGGTTGTTTTTGTTGTTCATGATTTATTATTTTTTTTTACAGAATTTAAAATGTGATAAAAGAAAATATAGATTAAAAATTAAAAAGGAAAAAACTGAAAAAGGGGATTAGGGTAAAATGTTAGGTGACCTTTCAAATTCCTCGAATGATCTTTCTCCGGCTTCAGCGGCGATGGTGAAAGCTTTCCGATGAACCTTCGTCTCTTCCGTCCTCTCACGTATCGCATCAGTCCCTTCTCCGATCAAAACTCTACGGCGTCACCACCGTCCTCACCGGTCTCAATTTGTTTTCATCTTTTCCGATCTGCTACCGCGTCGATGCTTCGAAGGAGAGTGACGAGAAAGCCAGAGGAAGATATCAAGTATGCACGCGTTGAGCCTTCTCCTCACTCCTTCATCGTGCACGATCGCGGTCTCTTGTTCCAATTCGCTCACACCCTTCGATTCACTCTTTTGCTCGGTTCTCCTCTCATTTGCGTTCCGATTGAAGATGAAAGCAAAATTCGTGAAATGTTTCAAGAGTCCAGGTTGCCTTGTTCAATCTTCTTCCCTTTCTTTGCGTTTATGATGCGTTGTTGTTGTTGCAACGTGATGATGATTTTCTGGGTTTTTCTTGGTGATGATTGAATTGATGATTCGGTTTCAGGTTTATTGAGGATTGCACTGATGAAGGAGATCGTGGAGTTTTGAAGAGAAGATCGAGGAAGTCAAGAATGAATTGAGATTGGGGATTGAAGACGAATTTCTATTACAGGTTTGTTGCAATTTCTGTTACGATTGGTTCTTTCTTCTCTTCTGTTGTTGAATTCTAATCTTTTTGTATTCATGAAGAATTAAGGAGAGTGGTGAATTGAAGATTGAAGATGATGAAGATGATGATGTGATGAAGGTTCATAGGTGAAGAAGAATGGCTTAAGGTTTTTGGCGATGAAGATCATGAGGGTGTGTCTTGATTGTGGGCGTGTGAAGGAAGAGAATGGCGTGTGGAAGAGGTGAAGGATAACGATGAGTGAGAAACTGAAAATGTGAGAAGAGGCTCTGCTATATAGAGTTTGAAAAAAGGTTTCAGGTTCGTTCTCACTCTCTTCTTCTGCTTTTTTTCTGTGGCTTGAAAGTTTGTTACAGAATTTGTTATAGGTTAGTGAAAAGTTAGTTAGGAATGGTCTTGGAAGTTAGTTAGGATTGCCTCCGACTTTCTGTTATTGTTAGTTAGGGACTGTTATGGGTTATGTGACAGTTAGGAGGCAGTTGTATGCTGAGTTGGACTGCTATGTTGTGGTTATTAACTGCTACTGAAACTTGGCGTAGAATATTTATGTGTGTAAGAGTGTGCACGTGAGCAGGGTATGATGTACTTCTTTTTTTTCAAGTTCAATTACTCAGCTTTCCTTTTATTCCTTAAAACTGTTTTTTCAGGTTGGCCATTTGTTTGATATGGCAGCTGTTTGGATTGGATATTTTGGGCTCGTCGGCTTTATTGAATCGCGTGTCTCTTCTTGTGTGGAATGTCGCAGCCGGTATAAAGCTAGCAGGAAGGTTATGAGAGCCATTTAGCATAGGTTTAACTGTGGTATGTGTTAATGTGTGTATGTATTTGGTTTTGTATTTTGATGCAGGGGTTGATTTGTGAAGCAAATTTCCATAATTCCCTTCTGCTTTACCTCGGTAATTTTAGCCTCTTCCGTAGTAGAATCTTCATGAGCCTTGTCAGCTAACTTCAAGTGGTACCGCATTCATGGTCGGCAATCTAACACCGCAATAGTAGACTTTTCAGCCGGAGCACTTTGAGGATTCACAGGAGCTGACAGATCCATAGGAACTTTAAGCTTTTTCCACAGTCTTCAAAATAGTACTACCATTGCTATGAAGTTCTCATGAGTCCTTCACTTTACTTTGTATATAAGAACTAAACATTTGGAAGTATCCCTCACTCTCGCGATACTATTGCTGTCAGAATGGTTTACATAACCAGTATCGTGTTCCTTGCCTTACCTACAGTAATAGATATGTTGGAAAGAGGTTCCATGGTATAATCCTTTTGCGTAATTGTAATGAATCATTGGACTTTTGAATGAATGTATGAATTTTGTATTGTCTTCTTGACTTTTTGAACACTTAATGACTTTGAATGGTGTAGTGGGTTCTTGAATTTTGGATTCTTTATGTAATGGTTTGGTAATTTTTGTAGTTCTGTATGAACTTGTGAATATAGTTTGAATGAACATTGATGGAGTTTTATGGATATTTGTATGATGTTTAAACATCGAATTTTGGATGAATGTAAACGAGGTTGAATGAAGGATGAATGGATTTGACGCCTTTGCTCGAATTTAATTCTTCACCAATCATGAACTTAGAACTCTTGATGGCACTTGAACTCCTTAGGAAACTTGGATGAGTACCCCACCATAATCTTCAATTTTCTGTGAGAATCTTAACTTTAATGTTCAGACCATGAATGACTTGTAATGCAAGTAGCGAGCACATGAAAGGATTGTGAGGTCTTAAAACACCATAATTCTTGTATCATGAATATCAAAAGGAAAATCAATCACAATCATTTGATCAATTCATATATGTCTTTGGCGTTGAGACACAATTGAATTACAAACCATAAGAGCATGTTGAATCCACGTTAATACCCCTGCTCTCAGATGAAGTCCATCCATCGACTGACTAGTCAATCAAGCGTGGAGAGTAGAGAATCCTGAATTTAATGGATTTCACGACCACTAAGCGCCTAGGGAAATAAACCCTAGGTGAAGAGACCCATGTAAACAACGACCATATGATCAAGTGCCTGCCAAAAGACCAGAACGAATTGCCACCTTGATTCAGTACCAGATACTATCTTTGAGTGAATAAATAACCTTATGCCAAGACTTAGAAGAAATCTCAGTTTGCTCTATGGACATTGATCCCATGCTTTTATATGCTTTATTTAATGAATGAATGCAAAGCCGTGCAAATGCCCTAATGAGGGTATGCAGATGAAATGGGAAGCTTAAGCCAGTTAGAAATTAAAGGGTAGGACAAATTTGGGGTATGACAGCTGCCCCTATTTAATCGTCTTAAACCTGAAGGTGAGATTGGCGTTAGCCTTTCGAACATTCAAGGTAGAAGAAGATTAAATATCAAGACCTGAAATTTGTCCTGAAGAAAAGATGGTGTAAGTGTTATCCTTATTTTTATTTTGATATCTGCTGGGGAAAGAGAATTCTCTTTTTGTTTTTCTGGTGGAAGAATTTACAGTGGGTAATGGGTTTGAATGGAGATAGCTTATAACGTGGTAGCGGTGCCGACACGGGGTTTTCAAAGAGAATGGTTGTATGAAACAATGATCGAAAGAAAAAGACCTCGTGCGATTTACGACTCGACGTCAGGACTGAAAGGAACAAGATCTCGTGGCGATCTATGACTCGACATCGAAAGAAGATCTCGTGGCGATCAACTCGTCAACAGAAGAAAGGGAATAAGATCTCGTGGCGATCTTATGACTCAACATCGAAAGAAGATCTCGTGGCGATCAACTCGTCAACAGAAGAAAAGGGAATAAGATCTCGTGGCGATCTTATGACTCAACATCGAAAGAAGATCTCGTGGCGATCAACTCGTCAACAGAAGAAAAGGGAATAAGATCTCGTGGCGATCTTATGACTCAACATCGAAAGAAAATCTCGTGCGATTTTCCACACTTTGGAAAGGAATAAGATCTCGTGGCGATCTATGACTCAACATCGAAAGAAAATCTCGTGCGATTCTCCACACTTTGGAAAGGAATAAGATCTCGTGGCGATCTTATGACTCAACATCGAAAGAAAATCTCGTGCGATTTTCCACACTTTGGAAAGGAATAAGACCTCGTGGCGATCTAAGACTCAACATCGACTCGACATCGAGGGACAAAAGAAGACATTGTATCAGACACTCATCAGAGATTGAAAATACCTCGCATCGGCACCGAGGTTGGAAGAGATTTGAAATGTGGTAGCAGATATCAATCGGAATTTGTAAGGACAACCTTTTGTGTGAGGATGTATCGTCGTCTTGATTGAGTGTTGATTTGTATTATCTGACTTATGCTTTGTATGCATGTTTGAATTTTTTTTATGGCGTAATGATCCGCTTTGAAGGATATGCTACGCTTTTGAGGATGCAATGCTATATGCAGTGAATACTATATGCAGGATGCCAAATAAAGGCATTAGTGAGGTAAACACCAGGGAGAATACCCTTGGCATTAAGGACCATGTGGAGGTGCCAAAAGATATTGGACTTTGATTTGCAAGATGCACCTTCTTTGACTTGAAGGATAATTTCTGACTTCTCACCATGCGCCACTGCTTGGAAGATTTTCAACTTGAGGAGATTCCCTCGATTCACCATTTTGGGGATGAGAAATCCAGATAAGGAGCCTTGATTAGGGAAGTAGGACAACTCCTAGGAGAAATAAACTCCTATGCTTGAGGAATGGAACAAACTCTCGGGAGAAATAAACTCCATGCTTGGGGAGAGACCAAGATTCTAGGAGAAATAAACTCCTATGGTCATGGAGCGACAAAAACTCAGAATTGTGCCCCAAGCTTCGTGACTTATGGAGGAATTTGCCCCAAAGGATCCTTGGAGAGATTTGTCGAATCTCGACGTAACTGCCCCAGATTGGTCAAATTTGAGAGATTCCTCGACTTAATTGCCCCTGATTAAGTACATCTTTCTAGAATCCCCAAGCTTTCTTTGTTTTGAAGTCAAACACACATGGAAACAACTTTACCACGCTCAACGGAGTCTTCAAACTCTCCCCTTCGAGGTAATCAAGGAAAGCATTAACTGTTCATGCCCAACGGAGTTTTTAGAGAACTTGCCCCTTGATAATCAGTCTCTGAGACGATTAGCTTTTTACTCCACGGAGTTTTCAAGTCTTTTGTACTTTGACATGATCGAGTTGCTCACTGATTCTCATCCTGAAATTTCTTTGATGTTTAAGCAGATGTTTGTATGCAAAAGAATGTTAATTCTAGGAATGATAATTCTAATGCAAAGTGTACGTTAGTCTTGAAGTTTAAAGAAACTTTTTATGCAATGAGGTTGCGACCTCTTGTGACTGAATCACTAGTTGACACAACCTCGATTTTTTGCATACGGAAGATAAAGCAAGCATACGATACCAACATGGATATGTGTCACACCTCATTGGGAGTCAGTTAAACGCTATCTCATCGGAGTGTGCTTTCGAAATAAACCCTACTTCAATTAGGACTTTTAAGGGTTGTAACTTGGCCGGGTTCACGGTTTTCAGAAAACAAAGGATTTTAGGCTCAAAATTATTTGGTACCCACCCCCTTCGTGATGTTCTCCATTCCTAGGTTCAATTAACTCGACATGAGTGTTCATTCCTCACAAGGAATTTGGGATGGCTGAGGAATCAATGAGGTTTTTTTTGGACATGGCAGTCACTTCATCTTGCATTTTTGGTGTCTGATCACACGACTTTGTTCTTTTGATAAGGATTTTTATTTTGTAATCCTTATTTTTCGCTTCTGCTTTCCCTAACTTTTGCCTGGACAAATTCTCTTGAATTTTATTTTGGAGTCCAGCGGGATGCCCTAACTTTTGCCTAAGTCATTGTTTTCATGTTGTTGACTTAGCGGGCTCTCTTTTTTCTTTTGTTGTTTTTTTTTTTTTTTTGAACAAGTCGTGTGATATCGTGTTGCTCTCGATTTGTTTGAAATATTGTGACTGCCTCGTTCTTTGATTGATGAGGGATAACCATTGCGGTATTATCATCTTTTGACCTCTTGATGGAATAAGGATAATCATTGCGGTTTTGACATTCCTCAGCCCTTTGAAGGATAACCCTTGTTGTATCCTTAGATTTATACCTTTTTGGTGAGTTCTGAACACTCGATCAAGTTAAATGAACACTACCCTGCCCCAAGGTTAAAATAAGGGTTTTTATGATTAGAAAAGAAACTCCCTCTCCAAGGCTCAAAGGGGTTAACGAGGGTCTATCTCCCTTATATCTCCAGTGTTTGGGGATTTGAAACAATGCCTGTACATCCTCAGTAGGGTTTTTATTCGAAAACACATGATTAGAGATTTTTCATTTTTATCTTTCATCATTCTCCCTCAGCTTTTTGCGTAAGCAAGCGATTAGTAAAGTTGGTATCGTAATGCCAAAAACATTTTTATGAGTGAAAACGAATGGATTTCTTCAAGACTAACGTAAACAATGTATTATGATTTTCATTCAGAAATTAACAAGTTTTTACATGCTATTGATGCTTAAGCACACAAATGAAAAATTACAATGAGAATGCAGTAAGAAACTAAATGGGTGTCGTTGTTGAGGAGACTTGACTCCGTCTAGACTTGTTGAGCTTGAATACTTTCTGCAGTTCCTTCCAAACACTTCAGATTACTTCAAAAGAGAACTTCAACAAAGTCACCCAAGAGTTGTAAACTTTTGCCTTACTTTAGGGATTCGAGCAATGCGAGTGATGCAATGCTCAAGATAAGAGTATGTCTTGCTTATCCCTCGTGCGGGAGCCCCAAGCATAGTTGCTAGAGTAGTAATCGCCATCCTAAATGGAAAGAATCTTGTATGATCATCAACTCAAGAGAGCTACTTGTGGTGAAGAAGACCCAATACTAGAAGCTTAACCAATTGTGATTCCAACAAACAAGGAAACGAATGAGTACAAGGCAATAGAATCACATCAATTTGTTTCTCATGTTCTTCTTGTCTCTGTTAACTAGCAAGGCCACTGAGGAGGAGATCCTGAGAAAAGGCAACTGATATATGAAGTAGAACCTTGAGAATGAGAAGCATTATGAAGAACACCCTTGATTACCACACGGAAGAAGATTCTGACGGATTCACATAGGAATTTGTAATGCTTTTAGGGATTCGAGCAATGCAAATGGCGCAATGCTCAAGATAAGAGTACGTCTTGCTTATCCCTCGTGCGGGAGCCCCAAGCATATTCATTGAAGAAGTATTCGCCATTAAACACGGAGGAACCTTGTGTGGTCACCAAACTTAGAGAAGCTACTTGTTGCAAGGAGAGCTCAAACACCAACTGAAACACCAACCTCCACGGATACAACTGAGCACAAAAACCTTGAGAATGAGAGATGCTTCTACAGAACACTCTTGATTACCACTTGAAAAAGGTTCTGACAAAGTTGCTCGAGAATTTGTGGTGTTTTTATTATTATCATACCAACGAGTTCAAGGAAGCAGCTTTCTACAAAACAGGAAATACTTGAAATGAGAACACAGAAAGGAAATGATGATTGCCATAGTTGAGGAGACTTGACTCCTTCTGGGCTTATTTCTTTTTGTGACACTTCATGGAATACAGACATTCACTTGGGCACGGGCATTCCGTTCACCCACATGCTTCCTCCTTGAAGGGTTATATGTCTCTCGTCGATCAACTGTTGCACCTTGGATTTGAAAGCGTTGCAGTCCTCGGTTGAGTGCCCTGCTGATCCAGCGTGGTACCCACATTGCACATTAGGGTCATACCTAGGTGGAAAGGGACGTGGTGGAGGCTTCAGAGATTTGGGAACCACCAATGAGCTTTGAACTAGATATGGCAGAAGTTTAGTGTATGTCATAGGAATCTGGTCCAGAGGAGCATTTCTTCGTCCCAAATTGCTTCTAGGTGGGTATTCATTCAGATGACCTTGTTGATGATTCTGTTCAGGTGTCTTCTCCCTTTGATTTGGTTGTGAAACAATCGGAGACTGATGAAGTGGGAAACCTGGAACCCAAGATGGTGCATTTGAAGTAGATCCGACATAGAAGCATGAATCAACCTTTCTTTCCACCACATGTGGAACCCTGTTTCCTTGAACAATCATACCCTCGGGGGTGAACAAAATCACTTTTGAATCAATGAGATCTTGAACTTGATGTTTCATCGCCTTACAATTCTCAATGTCATGGCCAGGTGCCCCAGAATGGAACTCGCATCGAGCATTGACATCAAAGTTGGGAGGAAGCTTTTCAGGCGTAGCCAAATCTCGTAGCTCAATCAACTGAAGTTCCAGCAAGCGAGGAAGTAACTGAGCATAAGGCAACGGGATAGGATCGAGAACTCTCTGAGGTATCTTAGGCCTTTTCCCACGCATTTGGCCCCCTTGATTCATTCTAGGGCCATGAACAGATTGATGTGGAGGTAATGGCACTTGAAATTGAGGGAGAGCTCCCTGAGGCATTCCATGAGTGGAAAGGAATCCTATTGGGAAGAAGGAATCAACAACTTCTGTTGCAGCAGCAGGAACAACATCACCTTCCTTCCTTAATACCGTCTTCAGAACTTCCATGACCAAGCTCAATTGAGTCTTCAACTGACTATTCTCCTCTTTTAGTGCATCCTGATTACGGACCAAGTCTCGCATCTCCAACATAAGATGACCCATTTGTTCCTTCATCTCATCCATTTCCTCACGGAGTTGTTCCATAGTTGATCTTGGAGTTGTGACGGTGAGAAGTCAAATCTGTTGTTGATCTTGAAATCTGGATAGAAATGGTCCCATAAGTCTTTGAAAGAACCATGATATGCATGATAGTATGAATGCATGTTTCATTTATGAGAGATCCTAAAGTCTTTTCACACACTTTCATTCTTCTTTTTTGGAATTAAAGCTTCTTTTTTTGTATAGAATATCTTTTCTTTTCTTTTTTGCTTTTCTATTTCCTTTTCTTTTACATATCTTTTCTTTTCTTTTCTTTTCTCTCTTTTTTTTTTTGGAAATAGACTTTAGGATCTTTCATAAATGGAGTGGACAAAGCAATGATGTTATGCAATGCAAAAGCATGGGATCAAGGTCCATATAATCTTAGTAACCACTGTACAAACTTCTGAATAACTGATACAAGTCAAATGTCACAGGATCAAAGGTCCGACACCTTTTTGAATACCAGGAAAACCAATAGTCACCAACAGAACAGAATAGTCACCAACGGTACCTGTCATGTATATCCCACCCCACTCACAGGTGAAGTCTAGGTCAAGGTAGGTCAATGGCTTCCAGCGTTATCAGTTCTCCTGAAACACCATCATTGTCGCAAATACATGCCAACAACGGTATCTCATTTGAACCTCGACTGGTCGTGGGTCTCATGATCGCAATCAACAGAACCTGACATTCTGTTGGCGTCATGACTATCCACTCTATCCTAGGTATCCTATGTGTCACTCTGGCCTGGGTATTGGGCCTTTTACCTCATAGAACATCCCACCCAACCTGCAAAACAGAACAGAAGACCCCAAGGAACACAAAATATAATCCATATGCATGATGTGCAAGCATAAATAAACATGATATGCAAACAGAAAATAAACAGGACATGCGAAACATAATAAAAAAATAAATAAAGGCACGTATAGACAAAACATAGCACACCCAGTAAATAAACAAACAAACGGAGGCTAGGATCGACTCACTAAGGATGGACCAGCAACAGGTCTAGCAACATCCCCAGCAGAGTCGCCAGCTGTCGCACGCTCGCGAAAAATGAACAGAGTCGCCACCAATATATTTATCCCATAAGGGAAAGGAATACCAGGAAACCTAACAAAGGAAGGAACAGGGTCTTGCGACCAGAGAATCAAGGTACGGGAGTCGGTTACGCGAGGGGAAGGTATTAGCACCCCTCACGCCCATCGTACTCGATGGTATCCACCTATGTTTGTTTCTATCTAAAGGGTGTATAACTATGTCTATGTCTAAATGCGAAATGGATGCAAAATGTAGGGAAAATAAAGAATTGTACTCGCACGGGCCCTACCCCGCTGCCTACGTATCCTTTTCAGGAATCAGAGTTACCGTAGCTCGGCTAAAGATTTTCTGTTTGTTTTTGTGTTTTTTAATTGGGCGGCGTTAACGCTCGCGCTCTTGCATAAGGGATCGCCTAGGATGCAATGGAGCGGAGATAACGGTGCCCTTAGGAAGAAGAAAGAGATTGGTTTGTGTCTTTTAGGGTAGATGAGTAATGAACAGTACCCAATACCGGGCCACTCACCACTTTCTCTACTTTGCTTTAGTCTGAACCATTGTTAGATGTTTTAAAGTGTTTTTGGGTTGTGTATTTTTTTAAGGGAATTTACTTCACGATTCGAATCACATAAAATGTATAATGATCGAGAAGCAGATTAGGGAATGAATCCCACTCACTTCCATCCCATTATGTAATGTTTGAGAAACAGATTAGAGAATGAATCTCACTCATTTCTCTCCCATTAATTAATGTTTGAGAAACAGATTAGGGAATGAATCCCACTCGTTTCTCTCCCATTAAGTAGTGACCGAGAAATAGATTAGGGAATGAATCCCACTCGTTTCTATGCCACTAAGTGATTGAGAAATAGATTAGGGAATGAATCCCACTCATTTCTCAATCACTTTCTTAATGTGATTCGCATCTTCCGTTTATTAATGTTTTAAAGAGTTGAAAAGAAAAAGAATGCAATAGGGAACTAGATCTAACATTCTAATCTATGTTATTCTAATCTACAAATGGCCCTAAGGTCAAGGATACCTATCCTATCTCAATTCCTCTTAACAAAGAAGGAAGAGTCCAAGGGAACATGGCAAACAATAGTAAGGAATAAGCAACATTAAAGCAAGGAATGAGAGGCTAAGCATGGAAACAAGAGAGGAAAGCCCCAAGTCAGTAGCAAAACAAGGGATTGAATGTCCCAAATCAAATACAAAAGCATCACGGTATCACACAAGAGTATCCACAAGAAGTTACCAAAGTATCGCATGAATCGTTACTTACCAATTAGCGAACAAGCATCATTTAATCGAAGCAAAAAGCAAGTGAACACATGGTCTAAGCTTGAAGTCAGTAGCAAACTCATTCATTTAGTTCCAATACCCTATGTTAATCTATATTAGTCAATTAGCATGAAACAATACAAAACTCTAACCAAAACTAGACAACATTAGGTCAATACTAGCTAAACGGTTTCAAATTGTGAATGAAGTTAGAAACATGCAATCAAATGGTACAAGTTAGTAGCAAATAGCCTATACTAGATGCCTAAACAACCACAAAGTCATGCCAAGAAGTTTCACACAAAATTACGGGTCATTTGTACAAGTTACGGTGCAATCGTCGACCAAAAACAAGTTATTTACATGTGATAAAGAAAAATCGGGTAAAATAGGAAAACATGATCTAAAATTTTCAATTCCAGGTTTTAGGACCTCTAGACATCCCTAATTATATGTACAAAAGGGAACCGACATTATTGCATGAATGCATTTCAATTTGAGAGCACAAACGTCACGAACATCTATTAGAAACGCATGTTAATCGAGTCAAACAACACTAACCAAATACCAATCAAAACAAAGAATTAGGAATTCATTTTTTATACACATCATAATGGGTTAGTCTACAACAATCATACAAAAATTGGTGGTTAAATTCTAATCCTAAGGTACTAAACGAAATTGCTTTGCAAAATCTATCGAAACATGAAGGAGGATGAACATATATGAAGAAAGGATTTATTAGAAATAGCAAAATAAAATCTAAAAATCTACAAAAAATATCACAATTATGTACACACACAGAAGTATCTAAAACACATTTTTATTGGTTTTTTATTTCATGGAAGAATGATTTATGAAGCAAAAGTCATGGAGGAACAAAATTGAAACAATTTCTAGAAGTCTGCCTGCCAGGGGGTGTGTTAGTGAATTCAAAAGGAACTGAAGCTTAGTTAGTACGCATTTGGGCCCAGATTCAGGGGGTGTGATTAGAAATTCGCATGACCCATGGTTGTTTTTGTTGTTCATGATTTATTATTTTTTTTTTACAGAATTTAAAATGTGATAAAAGAAAATATAGATTAAAAATTAAAAAGGAAAAAACTGAAAAAGGGGATTAGGGTAAAATGTTAGGTGACCTTTCAAATTCCTCGAATGATCTTTCTCCGGCTTCAGCGGCGATGGTGAAAGCTTTCCGATGAACCTTCGTCTCTTCCGTCCTCTCACGTATCGCATCAGTCCCTTCTCCGATCAAAACTCTACGGCGTCACCACCGTCCTCACCGGTCTCAATTTGTTTTCATCTTTTCCGATCTGCTACCGCGTCGATGCTTCGAAGGAGAGTGACGAGAAATCCAGAGGAAGATATCAAGTATGCACGCGTTGAGCCTTCTCCTCACTCCTTCATCGTGCACGATCGCGGTCTCTTGTTCCAATTCGCTCACACCCTTCGATTCACTCTTTTGCTCGGTTCTCCTCTCATTTGCGTTCCGATTGAAGATGAAAGCAAAATTCGTGAAATGTTTCAAGAGTCCAGGTTGCCTTGTTCAATCTTCTTCCCTTTCTTTGCGTTTATGATGCGTTGTTGTTGTTGCAACGTGATGATGATTTTCTGGGTTTTTCTTGGTGATGATTGAATTGATGATTCGGTTTCAGGTTTATTGAGGATTGCACTGATGAAGGAGATCGTGGAGTTTTGAAGAGAAGATCGAGGAAGTCAAGAATGAATTGAGATTGGGGATTGAAGACGAATTTCTATTACAGGTTTGTTGCAATTTCTGTTACGATTGGTTCTTTCTTCTCTTCTGTTGTTGAATTCTAATCTTTTTGTATTCATGAAGAATTAAGGAGAGTGGTGAATTGAAGATTGAAGATGATGAAGATGATGATGTGATGAAGGTTCATAGGTGAAGAAGAATGGCTTAAGGTTTTTGGCGATGAAGATCATGAGGGTGTGTCTTGATTGTGGGCGTGTGAAGGAAGAGAATGGCGTGTGGAAGAGGTGAAGGATAACGATGAGTGAGAAACTGAAAATGTGAGAAGAGGCTCTGCTATATAGAGTTTGAAAAAAGGTTTCAGGTTCGTTCTCACTCTCTTCTTCTGCTTTTTTTCTGTGGCTTGAAAGTTTGTTACAGAATTTGTTATAGGTTAGTGAAAAGTTAGTTAGGAATGGTCTTGGAAGTTAGTTAGGATTGCCTCCGACTTTCTGTTATTGTTAGTTAGGGACTGTTATGGGTTATGTGACAGTTAGGAGGCAGTTGTATGCTGAGTTGGACTGCTATGTTGTGGTTATTAACTGCTACTGAAACTTGGCGTAGAATATTTATGTGTGTAAGAGTGTGCACGTGAGCAGGGTATGATGTACTTCTTTTTTTTCAAGTTCAATTACTCAGCTTTCCTTTTATTCCTTAAAACTGTTTTTTCAGGTTGGCCATTTGTTTGATATGGCAGCTGTTTGGATTGGATATTTTGGGCTCGTCGGCTTTATTGAATCGCGTGTCTCTTCTTGTGTGGAATGTCGCAGCCGGTATAAAGCTAGCAGGAAGGTTATGAGAGCCATTTAGCATAGGTTTAACTGTGGTATGTGTTAATGTGTGTATGTATTTGGTTTTGTATTTTGATGCAGGGGTTGATTTGTGAAGCAAATTTCCATAATTCCCTTCTGCTTTACCTCGGTAATTTTAGCCTCTTCCGTAGTAGAATCTTCATGAGCCTTGTCAGCTAACTTCAAGTGGTACCGCGTTCATGGTCGGCAATCTAACACCGCAATAGTAGACTTTTCAGCCGGAGCACTTTGAGGATTCACAGGAGCTGACAGATCCATAGGAACTTTAAGCTTTTTCCACAGTCTTCAAAATAGTACTACCATTGCTATGAAGTTCTCATGAGTCCTTCACTTTACTTTGTATATAAGAACTAAACATTTGGAAGTATCCCTCACTCTCGCGATACTATTGCTGTCAGAATGGTTTACATAACCAGTATCGTGTTCCTTGCCTTACCTACAGTAATAGATATGTTGGAAAGAGGTTCCATGGTATAATCCTTTTGCGTAATTGTAATGAATCATTGGACTTTTGAATGAATGTATGAATTTTGTATTGTCTTCTTGACTTTTTGAACACTTAATGACTTTGAATGGTGTAGTGGGTTCTTGAATTTTGGATTCTTTATGTAATGGTTTGGTAATTTTTGTAGTTCTGTATGAACTTGTGAATATAGTTTGAATGAACATTGATGGAGTTTTATGGATATTTGTATGATGTTTAAACATCGAATTTTGGATGAATGTAAACGAGGTTGAATGAAGGATGAATGGATTTGACGCCTTTGCTCGAATTTAATTCTTCACCAATCATGAACTTAGAACTCTTGATGGCACTTGAACTCCTTAGGAAACTTGGATGAGTACCCCACCATAATCTTCAATTTTCTGTGAGAATCTTAACTTTAATGTTCAGACCATGAATGACTTGTAATGCAAGTAGCGAGCACATGAAAGGATTGTGAGGTCTTAAAACACCATAATTCTTGTATCATGAATATCAAAAGGAAAATCAATCACAATCATTTGATCAATTCATATATGTCTTTGGCGTTGAGACACAATTGAATTACAAACCATAAGAGCATGTTGAATCCACGTTAATACCCCTGCTCTCAGATGAAGTCCATCCATCGACTGACTAGTCAATCAAGCGTGGAGAGTAGAGAATCCTGAATTTAATGGATTTCACGACCACTAAGCGCCTAGGGAAATAAACCCTAGGTGAAGAGACCCATGTAAACAACGACCATATGATCAAGTGCCTGCCAAAAGACCAAAACGAATTGCCACCTTGATTCAGTACCAGATACTATCTTTGAGTGAATAAATAACCTTATGCCAAGACTTAGAAGAAATCTCAGTTTGCTCTATGGACATTGATCCCATGCTTTTATATGCTTTATTTAATGAATGAATGCAAAGCCGTGCAAATGCCCTAATGAGGGTATGCAGATGAAATGGGAAGCTTAAGCCAGTTAGAAATTAAAGGGTAGGACAAATTTGGGGTATGACAATAGAGTATCACGCTCATAAAGCTGTGAAAGGGAGCATCCTAGCTGAGCACCTGGCTCACCACCCACTCACTGTTCATGAGTCAATTAGTTTTGACTTTCCGGATGAGGACGTCATGTACCTCAAGATGAAAGATTGCGACGAGCCGCTACCAGACGAAGGACCTGAGTTAGGATCCCACTGGGGCTTAATCTTCGACGGAGCCGTCAATGCTTATGGACGAGGAATTACGGCAATCATTGTTACCCCTCGAGGTACCCATATTCCATTTACCGCCAGATTAACTTTCCAGTGCACAAAAAATGAGGCTGAATATGAAGCTTGCATCATGGGTCTCGAAGAAGCCGTGAATCTAAGAATCAAACACTTGGATGTATACGGAGATTCTGCTTTGGTCATTAATCAAATCAAAGGAGAATGGGAAACACGCCAACCTGGGCTAATCCCTTACAAAGACTACGCGAGAAGATTGTTACCATTCTTCGACAGGGTAGATTTTCATCACATTCCTCGTGAAGAAAACAACTTGGCTGATGCATTAGCCACACTCTCTTCCATGATTAGGATAAATAATTGGAATGACATTCCTGAGATCGATGTCATGCGCCTGGATAGGCCCGCTCATGTTTTCACAGCAGAAGCAATCATCGACGACAAACCGTGGTATCACGACATCAAAAACTTTCTTCATAAGCAAGAGTACCCTCTTGGGGCGTCAAAGAAAGATAGAAAAACTTTGAGAAAGTTAGCTGGAAGATTCTTCCTGAATGAAGATGTTATGTACAAGAGAAATTTTGACATGGTTTTGCTCAGATGCATTGACAAGAAAGAAGCAGAAACACTCGTGAGAGAAATACATGAAGGTTCCTTTGGTACTCACACCAATGGACACACCATGACAAGGAAAATACTGAGAGCAGGATATTATTGGCTTACGATGGAGTCAGATTGCTACCAGTATGCAAAGAGGTGTCACAAATTCCAGATCTACGCCGATAGAATTCATGTGCCACCATCTCTTCTCAACATACTCTCTTCCCCTTGGTCTTTCTCCATGTGGGGAATCGACATGATCGGAATGATCGATCCAAAAGCGTCCAACGGACATCGCTTCATCTTGGTAACAATGGACTATTTCACCAAGTGAGTCAAAGCAGCTTCGTATGCAAACGTCACAAGACAAGTTGTCGTCAGATTCATCAAGAATCACATCATCTGTCGCTACGACATTCCTAGCAAGATAATCACTGACAATGGGTCAAATTTGAACAACAAAATGATGAAGGAACTTTGTGAAGAATTCATGATTGAACATCACAACTCATCTCCTTACAAACCAAAGATGAATGGAGCTGTAGAAGCAGCTAACAAAAACATCAAGAAAATCATTCAGAAAATGGTCATCACTTACAAAGATTGGCATGAAATGCTCCCGTTTGCTCTTCATGGTTACCGTACATATGTATGTACTTCGACTGGAGCAACTCTTTTCTCCCTTGTATATGGCATGGAGGCAGTCCTCCCCATAGAGGTTGAGATCTCATCAATAAGAGTCTTGATGGAGGCAATGTTAACAGAAGCCGAGTGGTGTCAAAACAGATTCGATGAGTTGAACTTAATCGAAGAAAAGCACATGAAAACTTTATGCCACAGACAGCTATATCAACAAAGAATGAAGAAAGCTTTCGACAAAAAGGTTCGACCTCGCACAATCAAGGAAGGCGACCTTGTACTAAAAAAGATTCAATCTTTTCTCACATATTCTAGGGGCAAATGGACTCCTAATTATGACGGCCCATACGTGGTCAAGAGAGCTTTCTCAGGAGGAGCCTTAATACTCACGACTATGGATGGAGAAGAATTCACCCGTCCTGTGAACGTCGACACAGTAAAGAAATACTTCGCCTAAATAATTAAAAGAACAACTCGCTAAGTTGAAAACTCGCAAAGAGCGACTTATGAAAAAAAGAGCGTCTCGGTGAATCGAAAACCCGAAAGGGCGATTCAGGAAAAAGTTAGAGACATAAAAAATATATAATCAATCCCGGTAGACTTAAAACCCGAAAGGGGTAGTCTACGCAAAAATTAGGGATATATGGCAAGTAACTGTGTTCAGGACAAACTTGATCATTTAGAAAATCCAGAGCAGAGTATTCATCATCAGTAGGTCATCTTCTACGAAGTCCGAATACATCGCAATTCAGAATGGAAGGGAAAGATAACGGTCGTCACGTTTCATCGTCGCCCTATTCCAAAAAATTACCAATTTCCAACTTTGTAAATACTCCATGGAATCAAGCCTTTGGCTGATTACCATTCCATAAATAACAATTCATGCCTTGTGCCTTTTCTTTGCAATCGATTCTTACTCAGTTTCTTAAAATTACATTTTTTTAGTCTGATAGTCATTTTCTTGAAACAAACGCTTTCAAAATAAAATGAATTTACTTGCAAAATAAAGGTGAAACTTCTTTCTAAAGTTTGCAAACAATAGGAAGAACGCCAACAATTGCTCCAAGAACGGTCGAGACTTCGGGAACAAATTTCCTCATGAGGTCGCTTTGCGAACATCTCCCGATGACGGATCTTCAATTCGAATCATTTCACTTACTTCAAACAGCGGACAAGCGGTAATCCGGTATCCCCCAACGGAGTGCAAATTACACTTTTAAAGAAGAAGACATCTTCTGATCAACAAAAATTCAAGTCGTATCTCAGGATTTCACATCCGCGACAATTCTATTCACATTCACTTTATATTTTATAATCATGATAACATTCATACATACTTCACGCATCATATCGCATGACTGCATAGTCAGCATTGTCTAGTTAAAGCTTTAATCCTATTATTGCCCGAGCCACTTGGACCTCAATTCGAGCTTCCTCTACAAGTCGTGAGAGGGCAGTCTTCCTCATGAAGGCAGTTTATACGCCAGAATCTCCCCAAGCAGGTTAAAAAATGGTAGTCTTCCTCAGGAAGATAGTTTGTTTACTTTTGGAAATCCCCAGCAAGTCAGCAAATGGTGATCTCCTTCAAAGAGATAGTTTGTTCACTTCCATTGTTACTCCCGAGCAAAGTCGACAAATGGTAGTCTTTCTCAGGAAGATAGTTTGTTCACTTTTGGGATTCATTAGCCAAGATTCTCCAAAGCCGAGTCGACAAATGGTAATCTCCTCCAGAATATAGTTTGTCCTCATGGAATTGACAGATGGTAGTCTTCCTCCGGAAGATAGTTTGTCCGCTTTTAGATCTCCTCGACAAGGATCGACAAATGGTAGTCTTCCTCCAGAAGATAGTTTGTCCACTTTTGGAGCCGGCAAATGGTAGTCTTCCTCCGGAAGATAGTTTGTTCACCTCCAAGATCTCCTCAGCAGATCGACAAATGGTAGTCTTCCTCTGGAAGATAGTTTGTCCACTTTTGGAGCCGGCAAATGGTAGTCTTCCTCTGGAAGGTAGTTTGTTCACCTCCAAGATTTCCTCAGCATAAGTCGATGAAGGGTAGTTTTCTTCCCGAAGACAGTTCGTCCACTTTCAAGCAAAGTCATTAGCTCCTCAAAAGGACGCATGATCATATGGTATTCCTTCGAAGACGTCAAGTTGAAGGAAAGTATGATGAAGTTTCTTATTTACCGTCAAATGGTATCTCTCCAACAAATACTGGTGAAAAGTTTGATGAGGAAACAAACTCTTGGAGATTTTCTCTTTATCTGAGATTTCGTCCAAATTCATGATGAATGATCATATAGTATTCCTTCGAAGATGTCAAGTTGAAGGGAAGTATGATGAAGTTTCTTATTTACCATCAAATGGTATCTCTCCAACAAATACTGGTGAGAAGTTTGATGAGGAAACAAACTCTTGGAGATTTTCTCTTTATCTGAGATATTGTCCAAAATCACAACTGAGACCAGTTTCGCAATTTATACATCCGAAACGAGGGGAGGTTGTTTACCTTTTTCTAAGTATCAACACTTAGTTAAAGAAGATGGATTGCGCATTTTGCATTGCCATCCATTCACCAGAATCCGCATAACATATTTATATGGGAGTTTGTCTCCCTACCCCCGTCAAGTGCGACAACGGGATCAAGTCATGCACAAGGATTTTTATTATCGCTGCAACATCTCAAGGACGCCCAAAATTCAGGCATTCTTTGATATTTAGGTCTCTTTCACGCCGGAGAGATCAAGATGTCAATCTTTCCCCCTCCGGATGAAAGAAACTTAAATAGGGGCATCTGTCATACCCTAATTTTGACCCCCGTGAGATGTCACATCTCCAGACATTTCAAAACTCAAGACAGGCACTCAGAACAAGTATTTGTTTATCTGATACTCAATTGAGAGTGCTCAAGGACAAAGGAGCTCAGACAAAGGATCAATCAGTAAGAGAAGGACTTCTAGTACTATCACAAGACTCAAATGATTCATCTATGTTGATTAGACACCAGTCATCAGGGCTCAGGTTTGCTGAGTTCACCAGGCTAGGGTTTTGAGCCCATCAAGGACTAAAATCAGGGACCACATTTGGGAAACCCTAAAAAGCTCCAAGACATCACTCAAAGAGTTCAAACATCCTCAAATGATCCATATGACAATATCCAATGGAAATTGTACTTCAATTAAGGTCTACAGTCATCAATTTCATCTGACCTACAAATTAAGGTTTTAGACCTAATTCACCTGGACAGTTGACTTTTAATCAGGACATGGATCCACAATTCAAAACATGGCTCACGAACTTCTATTACCTCAATATAATCCATTCATACCATTCATCTGAGAAGGAGAGCTTGATTCATCACAAAAGTCCAAGATTTCACTTCATTTGGAAAAAGTCAATTGTACAAGATCACCTTTGACTTTTAGGATTTTGGGTCAAACCATGACTTTTAAGGATCAATATCATCAATATGTGATTATTAAAGTCATTTGACCAAAGGAAATCAAGAAAATTCATCAAAGATCAAAAAGTCAAACTAGTGCATTTTGACCTAGTTCATGGATCTCAAAATTTCACCTACACAACTCAAAAAACTTCCAACATGAAAGTTGTAGATCTCACAAAATAAAACAACTTCTCACATTGGAACTTTTTTCAAGAGATCAATCATTTAAGAGATATGAGCTTTGGATGTTATAGGTCATAAAAACTTAGAAAATTTCTAAGTGTTTTTAACCTAATTTTCTTCAAACTTTGGGCCCATTTTACACAATTTTCCAAAATGATTTTGAAGAAACTCCAAACTAATGAATTGAAGTACATGTTAATGGCTTTCCAAATTGTGCTCAACCTTCTCCAAATTCATTTTGAGCTAGGAGTTATGATTGTTCAAAGTTGGGCTCATGAAGTAAAATTATAGGTCATGTTCAATTTTGGAACTTTGCAAATTTATGCAAATGACTCTACTTATTGATGCTACATGACCCATAACATATCAGTAGAGATACCATACATTCATTTTCACCATGGCATAAGGATTAGAGAATACTCCCAAAAAAAGAACATGTGATTATGTAATGATTACATTTGGGAAATTTATGGCCAAGTGGTGAATCATCAAAGGCATCTCTTCCCAACCAATTAGAACTCTCCTCTGCATCAGAAATGTTCCCCAAGATCACAAGAGATCAATGGATAGGGAGCTAGCCCGAGTTTGCCATCATTACATTTGCAAGATTCCTTGAATTTCTTCATGGCCAAGAAACCAAAACTACCTTACTAAGCAAGCTCACTCTCTTCAATCTGTACAGAGATCTTTTCCTATAAATACAAGTGCCCTCCTCAGTATTAGACACACCAAAGCAACTCCAATTATTGCTTTCTCTTTCTCTCCCTTATGCTTATGGTTTTCAAAAGTTCTTTGGCAATAAGAATTGAATTCTTCAAAGTTCAAACCAGAGCTCTTCTTTTGAAAGTAAGCCTTCTAACATCTCAAGGAGGTTTATTAGAAGTGATCCAAGTACCTGGAACACTTCTCTAAGTGCAAGAACACCATCTTCACTTTCGATTTGGAGCAAAGTCAGTTGGAGGTCTGTAGATCAATTCAGAGGGTGTCAAACAAATCCAAGCATTCATACACGTTCCTTAGGGTGTTGTGAAGCTATCCAGATGGTTGCAGCTCATCTGTAAGTGCATAATCACCATCTTCAATTCCTACTTGAAACTCAAGCAAGAGGGGTCAAGTAGATCATTTTAGAGGTTTTCAAAGCAATCTTAGTGCCCAGTTAGCATCAACAAGGTCCCAGGAAGCTTTTGCAATCATTCACTCAAAGCCAGAAGCTCTCCATCATCATCACGACCTTCAGTTTCAGAGGTAAGTTTTTCAACTCTACCCCTTTAATTTGTGTACTCTTTATGTTAAAACGCAACACCAATTCATTCAGCATCATCAGAGGATTAAAAACCCTTTATCATCATTCATTTATTCTTCAGTATAGCCATTTAATTTCATTTTTAATTTCTAGGGTTCTTCACGTATTTTAGATAATTCAATAGATGTAGTTGATATAAATTTATGTTAGTTACATATTTGAAATCGTGAGTGAATTTAGAGCAAGTTTGATGTTTACATCATCCGATTTGGCTGAGAATTGAGCAAGTTAGAAAATTCAAATTTTCTGAGCTTGAGGTTGAAGACAACAATGGCTATGGCGCGCGAAATTAAAATCTCTGGGTGATGTTTATTTTATTTTGAATGGTATGTGTTTTATAAACGAATTCATCGTTTGCCCTAGTGGCCTCACATGCGCTCTTAGTCCTCTCAGGCCTCAAGTCTGGGGTTCGAATCCCCCTCGCCCCAGACTTTTTGATTCTTTTATTTTTCAATGATTTTCCACTTGTTTTGAAACATAACCAAACGGGTGTGTGTTATAATCACCAACTGGCGCTTGGCCCAGTGGTGTTATTTTGAACTGGTGACTTCAAGGGTGTGTGTTCAAACCTTGCTGAGACCAAAACCTATTTTTTACCACTATTTTCTTTTATTTTTTTTACAAACTTCACATAATTAATTTACCTATCAAATTAAATCATTTCCTAATGATTTTTTACACACTCTTCATTTAATATATCTATTTTGTGAATAATAAAAAAAAATCACAAAAAAATTATTTATTTGATATATTTTTATTAGGTTTAAAATAACATATTTTTAAGTATTTTAAAATACTTTAAATATAGTTTTCATTTGATTTTCAAAACTTAATCTCTTGTACATATTTTTTGTGTTAAAACCCTAATCATTTAGGTCTTAATTAGGTATAGACTTTGTCTTTACCCTAATTAAGTTGACTTTTGTCAATATTTCAAACTGTTTTCAATCTCCGATTTAAACAGACGATACAGGTTTTCAGACAACAAAACCTTGTATCATTTCAAATCATCATTCAACTGTTTCTCATAAACAATAAATAAATCTCTGGGCCTCTAATAGAGTGTAAGACCCAACACCTTCTTCTTTTCATAGTTTGTTTTTCAAAATTGTATTTACAAAATCTTCTCTCTGTTTTCAAAACATTCTTCTGGTATTTGAAGGGCATTATTCCCGGTGAAACTCTTCAGATACCTATGTGACCTAATGTCCATCTTCACTTCTTCTGTTTTAAATAAAATATTCAACTGTTTGCAATTAAACCTTCAACTGTTGCCAATAAATAATAAAGCTACTGGTAAGGCTTTGCACATACATCTTCAAAGGCCTCCACTCTATCCAGGTTAGGCTTTACAAGCTTTCAATTTACAGTCTTCATTTAAATTCCTGTCAAATATAAACTGTATATATATATATATATATATATATTGTTTAGAACTACGTCTGAGTACAACCTTAGGACAGATAAACTATATATATATATATATATATATTATAGGACTATGGCCTAGGATTGAGATTGTCTTCCCGGTGAAGGCTCTTTCCTAATTAGAGATCTTTAGTTCAAACTTCAAGATGAATTATTCCCGGTGAAACATCTTGAAAAAAGCCTTAGAACCAAAATAGGATACATCCACCCAAGAGGAATTATTCCCGGTGAAACCTCTTACCCATTTGCTTAGAGCCAAAATAAGTTCAAAACCACATAGCTTTCTCTTGTGCTATAACAAGGACCCTCGATTAGCCTCCTCTTGGGCTCACAATACAAGGACCCACATGCTTCTTAAAAGCATATTCCCAGCTTTCTCTTGAGCTTGTATACAAGGACCCATCAGGTTTCTTATAAACATAGGAACAGGTCTTTAGCCACCTCTTAGTCCACCTTTTGGAATGAGACACATGGGCAGTCTCTATCACCTTTATCTTCAATCTTCACTAATTTTCCTTAGCAGGGTCTAGGTCTCAATCTGTCTATCCTCAGTCAGAGTCAGCCTTAATCTTGGGCTTTAAACAAGAAGTCTCAAATAGTTAATTACACCTCCTTTAAATCCAAATCCCTGGAAAGGGTCAGCCTCCATTGATTCCTTCATTTTAAAGTCAAAATCCCCTAGAAAGGGATAACCTGCAAAATCAGTCCTTTAAAGTCATAAATCCCCTAGAAAGGGTTAGCTTCCAAAAATTCAACTTTTAAAAGGTAATCTCACCAGCAGAGTAAACCCCTGGAAAGGGTTAGCCTCCAAAATCAATCCTTCAAATCCAAATTCCCTGGAAAGGGTTAGCTTCCAAATCATTTTTCAAACCTTCAAAACTCCTCAATAGAATCTAGGTCAATCACTCAAACAAATTCCCCAATAGAGTCAATCTTCAAACCTGGGTCTTTCATTCATCAATCTCTGCTTAACAAAAGCACAATCCTCAGAAGGATCAACCTTTAGTCTCTAAAAATAACAGAGTAATCCCCAGTAGAGTAAAAGATCCCTTCCAAGTCAAAAGATCCCATACTGGTAGATCTTCTTCCCCATTTAAAAGTCAGCCTCAACCCTGGGCTTTGTACAAGGCACATACTCCCCTTAGAGTCAAAATCCTACTCATAGGCATTCCCCTCTCCAGAGTCAGCCACAACCTTGGGCTTTATACAAGGCAGATAATAGAGTCTCCCCAGTGAGTCCTTCACCATCAAGTAGCCACAACCTTGGGCTTTGTACAAGGAAGATAAACCACATGTCCTGTGTCAAAAGATTCCTAACCTTCAGGATCTTTTCCCCAGAGAGTCATACATACTTAGTTTCCTCAACATTCAGCCACAACCTTGGGCTTCATACAAGGCAGAAAATAATGACTTCCCTAGCTAAGAGTCAGCCACAACCTTGGGCTTCATACAAGGCACAAAATAGAGTCTCCCTAGGTAGAGTCAGCCACAATTCTGGGCTTTGTACAGAACACTAAAATAAACTTTTCAATCAAAAACAAAATAAACATAGACACAGTAGACAAAGAGTCAATAAAAGTAAACCCTTTTAGATTGAAGGGTATGCCCTTGATCTCCAGGATATGGAGGGATATCCATAGTGTTCTATCCTTTTGAATTTGAATTCTTCCCATGTTTGACATGCCCCTGATTATTATTGCTTCGAGACGTGACCTAAGTCGATTGGACCTTAGGAAGAATGCCCCTAGTAAATAGGATGTTTGATCGTATGCCCCTGTAATCCTTGAGATTTTGCCCCTGTTTAGGAGAACCCTCTGGATGTGGTTCCCCCATTCAAGAGTCTTTATTGGAAATGATCGCCTTTGATTAACCAATTTCGAGATCCCCTTGAGTGCTAAGCGCATGTTCGTAGATGATGTTGTACCCTTCGAGAAGTAACTCCAATGCAATGCGTATGCAAGTTTTGGAATCGAAGTCCATTATGAATTAGGACTGGATGATTTAGAAATGAATGCTTGAAGAAGCGCATTGGTTTAGAGATAGTTTTAACAAACCTAGGAGTCAGTATAACAAAAATCCTGCTTAATATGCTTTCGTAGTTTAACCTTGCCTCAATTAGGACTTTTGAATGTTGTAACTTGGCCTGGTTCATGTTTTAAGAAACAATGGATATAAGGCTCAAAATTTATTTAACCACTTCTTTCTCCTTGATGTTCTCCAAATCCTAAAAATTCGCCTAATCCAATGAATGTGCTTTGTTTGCAAGAGAATCGCTTCAGTTTTGATGTTGAGTAGAAGCCTTATTAGAGATCCAAGCACCGATGAAAAATGTTGTAGAGGTCCAAGCATTGATGGGAAGCTTCGATGATTTAGCAGTCACAAGATTATCCTTTGTATTTCTCCTTTGTTGTTTTTTTTTCTATCCCTTATTTTTGCATGATCCAATTCCTTTGAACTTGATCCATCGGGATGCCCTAATTTTTGCCTAAGTCATTTTGTTTTCTTTCATGGAATTTTCCATTTTGACTTAGCGGGCGCTTTCCTCCTTTTTTTTTTGAATGCTCCTTTTGAAATATTGATCCTTGGATATTGAATGTCGTGACTGCCATGTTGACCTCGATTTATAAGCTTCACCTTTGATACGCCCTCGATGATGTATTGAGGAAGAAGATGTTGTGAATGTTATCTCCATTGCTTCCTCAATCTTGGGTGAACGCGAGGAAGAAGATATGCTTGAACCTTTACTTTGGTTGATCCTTATGCTTGATCCTTATGCTTGAACCTTTGCTTTGGTTGATCCTCATGCTTGATCCTTATGCTTGAACCTTTGCTTCAACCTTTGCTTGACCCTTTGCTTGAACCCTTGCTTGGGCTGATTGATTCTCTTGACAACCAAAATACACCATTGAATTAATTGAAATCTACCCTGCCCCTGGTTGAAATCAAGGTTTATTTGAAAAGTAGAAATAAACTCCAACTCTTGGCTCGAGGGGGTGACGAGGGATTAACATCCTTATATCTCCACTGTTTAGGAATTGAAACAATGCCTGTACATCGTCGGCTCGGTCTTACCTTGAAAGCATACGTTTAGCGAGATTTAGTTATTTGTATTCGTCATTCTCCCTTATGTTTGTTAACAATCCGAAATTTGAAATTGAAAATAAAATAGAAGTGTGCGAGTGGAAAGTCGTAGTAGTGAACGAATGAATTGAATCCAAAACCTGCATGGTCATCCCATTAGAATTGCTAATCCGAAGGTACAGCTTTTATTCTGGGTAACACTTAGCGATTGTAGGGGTTGAAATTCTGAGCATGACAAAACCTATTGATCATAGGGGCAATCTCCTGTGTAAATTCGTTGACCTTGTTTCACTCCTTAGTTCCTAGACTTGTAGAAGTAAAGGGTAACCTCGAATTCTCCTTGGGCACGTCAAACCTGTCAGGAATAAATTGTTGGCGGTGGGTTTTCGTCGTTTCGGATCTTCATGAGTTTCCTTTGGCTAAACCTCTTTTGCCTTTTCTAAGGATAGTATCACACCGTTTGCAACCTTCGGCGTTTGTAAATTGATATAGAAACCTATGACCCTTTTGCCCCTTGGTGGGGAGTTAACATATGTCGTCTTCCCTTCATCGTAAATATGCATCCTTGTTCAGGGTATTGCCCCAGTTGGACTGACCCTTGCCCCCAGGTTATCGTAGAGCGTCCTTGTAAGTTTTGACATGTTCTAAGATGAACTCCTCAATGACTAGATACCTCTTGAGTGTATCTACGAGGGAACTTCTTTGTTGAACTAAGCCTTGCTCGATGATAACCTTTGTTGTATTTACAATCCTGTCGCGAAAAGGCATGGACATGTAACTGGCATGGCGAAAGGCATCCCCTTTTTTTTAGACTGAGCTCATTCCCAATGATTTATTCTCCTTTCTCCCTAGCATATGATCCTTTTGATTTTCTTCACGGGTTTCGGGAAATCGGCTAGCACGATAAGTAAGGATGCGGGCGAAGATAGAAATGCACATGTAAATATATGAAAATGCGAATGCATGTGTATGCAAAAGACTCTTTTTTTTTGTGTACGCTATGACTCCTTATATGCAATGCAGAAGTGCGACATATATAATCCTAAGGATAGCCTATGCGGATTTAGAGGTGACGTTAGACCCTAGCGAAACCCTTGCAAGCTAGATGTTATGACACGCCAATGGAAATTCCTTAGATTAGGGAGTATGCAGAAGGTAGTGGCTGGTGACCGTTCGAGACAGTCACCAAATCTCATGGCCATCGAGAGGCCGTTCGACATGTACCAATGAAGTTGTCCCTCGTGGGAAGGTTCTCTATGCGGAATACAACCTATCTAAGGACGATATCGAACGAAGTGAAATCCCTACAGGCTAGGGATGAAAGATGTATAAATGGAAATTCAAAACCCTACAAGTTAGGGGGTGCGCGAGAGCAAGCATGGGGTGACCGTTCAAGACAGTCACTGGATCTCATGGCCATTGAGAGGCCAATTGACGCATGCTAACGAAGATGTCCTTCGTACGAAGGATGCGATTTTAGAAATAGAATCCCTACCGGCTAGGGAGTGCGTGGATGTAGGCGCAGGGTGAATGTTCAAGACAGCCACTAGGTCTCATGGCCATAGAGAGACCAATTCACGTGTGTAAATGGAGATGTCCTTCGTGGGAAGGACATGATCTTGGAAATAGCATCCCCGCGTGCTAGGGAACGCATATGAAGGCTTAGGGGGTCTACCCTTCCCATTGGTATGTTCTAACAAGGGTCTCATGGGGTCGTTCGTAGCCTCCGAGACTTTTTGTTTCTTTGGATTTTAGAACAACTCATTTATCCATGAGGTTCGAGTTTTAGGGGTAGGTTCCCAGAGAGATCAGCTAAATACTAAGTCCTTCCCTCAACAAAGTTAAGCCTCGTATCAGACATTTCCAGATATTCAACCCACTCTGAGTGGAATTATCAATAAGACTCGTAGGCGATGCAAGTCCCTCTGGTCTTAAGGATAATTCCCACACTTATGTTTTAACGCAATTTATAATCCCAATAGTGCAAGTATATTAAAATACACACATAAACATTTAAGCAAATATATTAATATAAACAATTAAAATATATGAATAAATAAATAAAAACAGAAATTAAATATTTATTAAAAAAACCATAAACCCTAATCTAAAACCCTAACCCTGGCAAATTAGCCAAACCCTAATAATGAACCAAAAAACCTAAATATTTAACCAAAAACCTAAACCCTGCCAAAACCTAGGAGCATAATAATTCACCACTATTGATAAGTCCCCAGTAGAATCGCCAGCTGTAGCAACCTGCCTTAAAAAATAAAGGTTTTTTTGAGTCGCCACCTATTCTACCAGGGCGAATAGGAAACCCAACGCAGTTAAGAGATTCGGGGTAAGTTATTATATTCGGATCAAGGGAAGGTGTTAGGCACCCTTAACCCTTTCTTAAGGTTTTGAATTTAAGGCAAAGGTTTTATGGCTAAAATTATAAGGTTTAATAGCTAAAGAAGTGAATAGGGCGAAAAGTGATGCAACACCCCATATTTTACATTTATTAATTTAATGGGAGTTTAAATTAATTTCTTGGATTATTGGTATTTTAATTGGACTTAAGTTGGAAATTGTGTGAAATAAGCTATTGGGCCAAGTTGTGGTTAGTAATGGAGGGGGTGTGATTGGTAGGCCCTATTACTAAAATTATTTTGCTTTATTTTCATAAAATAAGAAAAAGAAGAAAATTGGAAAGTAGAAGAGGAAAACCTAAGAGGAATAAGGAGAGACCTCATGGACAAAGACCTATTTTCGTATTCATGGTGCAGCCTTCACAAAACGAGTTATAACTCTCTGCTCGTAGCTCCAAATCAGGTAATTCTTGAAGATTCGGATTCTACACGAAATTTCCTTTGATATTTTAATTCGTGTCAGGGAAGTTCTTGATGAGGGAGATAAGCGAGTTTGAAGATTGGAGATTCTTGCTGAAATTGAGGAAAAAGGGCTTACGGGTTTGATGAAGAAGGGGAAAAATCATAATTTTTGGCTAAGGTAAGGGGAGACTCTTCCAATTATCATCTCTTATCGTGTTATGAATGATAGGGCATGATTAGGGATATTGTTTGGGTCAATTTGATCATATGTCAGTTGTTGTGTTGTCGTGTTCTTCCATGAAAGCTGCATCTGAGTTATGGGTTCCCAATAATTGGATAGAAAGTTAGGTTTTAATGTGTAAAACTGACATATGATAATAGATTGATTAAATTGGATGAATGTCATATGTTAATGTATGAAAAGATGATGTTTTAGACTTAAAATCGCAGGCTGTTAGTGGTGAAAACGAGTAGAAAAATAGACTAATACGAATTGCAGGTTTTTGGGAACACTGGCCATTTGCGTAAGATACGCGTATGGGGCTAGGCCATACGCGTTTGAGGGACATTCCCAAGGGCCGTACGCGTATGATACGCAGCCCGTCCCGTCAGAATACTAGCCTTCTGCTGGAACACGTATGATACGCGTATGAAGGGAAGTCATACGCGTATCGAAGAGACAGTACGCGTATGGGAAGCTTTTTGTGAAAATCCATTTCTACTGAGACGCGTATGATACGCGTATGGAATTGTGTGATACGCGTATGGGTGTGGCTGTACGCGTATGATTGTGCTCTGTGCATGATTTTATGTTTTGTGATTTTTTGAAAGTTTAATGACGTATAACTTTTGAACCGTTGGCCTGTTTTTAGTACCGTTTCGAGTATGATGAACCTTATGAGATAACCTATGTGTTTAAATGATGAAATGAGGTGTAGCTTTCAATTAATTTTAAATTATGAATTTATTGCTTGATGAATGATGTATTGTACATATATATTATGAGATATGACAATACATGCTATGTTTTAAACATGATTCATATAAGATGTGTTTGAAAACATGATTATATGATGATTGTTGAGAATTGTACAATGATGATTGACTTGTTTTGGAAGATGTGAATACATGTATGTTCTTACTTTGATGATGATGATTAGTGTAATACATGTATGTTCTGCAATGATGGTGATGATGGTTGATTTGTGATGAATGGTGTCAATGTATATATAAACATGCTTTAATAATGATGATGACGATGATGATGATGAAATGAGTATAGGATGATTGTACTCATAGAATGATGATGATGAAGTATGTTGTATATATGTTTGCATGCATTCATAACCATTTGATGAGGGCTGAATCCTAACGATGAGAGGATTCAGTGAAGGGCAAGATTCCCATTGTGTGGAATCTGTGCTGGCAGGGCCGTATCTGGATGATGTTAGTTCGGTCGGTGGGTTATTCCTATTGATGATATTTGGTACCACATGCATAGAGTCAGTTGCATTCATATGCATGAATTTGATAACATGACTGAATGTACTTCATTGTTATGATTGGTAATATGTGTTGTGTGTGATGGTGGACTATCTGAATATAGATGAATTGGGTGAATAATATAACTATTTATGTGTTGTTATTTATAATTCAATAATATTTGTTAATTGCGAATGAGACTCACCCTTATACTATGTTTTTCAGATTGAGGATAGCGGCTTTGACTTGGTGAGGATTAGCTCATGAGTCAATATGTTGTTTAGCGTCGGTTCATGCTCTGATAGATGTAACACTGGGGGAAATGTTGTTTTAAGTTTATGATAAGAACTTTGTTTTGTTTAATTTATTTTGAGGATTAAAAGCATTGACGATGTAATGCTAGTTTTGATGATTTATTCCGCTGTGTAAACATGAGATATTTGCTTTATGAGTTATGTTAAGATGTTTCTTCAGTGAATGCATGACATACGACTGATGATGTTTATTTTATTATGAATTGTGACGCCCTTGTGCATGTTACTCTAATTTATTTAATTAATTTGCGCAGGGGTTTAGGAGGGTGTTACAATAGTGGTATCAGAGCAGGTCGATCCGTCCGGCCAATTGTCGAGTCAATTGAGTTGTGCGACAGTTGAATACTGTAGGCGTATTATTCCTTGCTACGCGACATGTGATTGAATCACTGTCGGTACTTGTTTTTTGTTGTTGTTGCAGGAGTTGGTTTGAGCGAAGTGGGGGAGAAGCTTTGCTTCTCGGAAGAGGTTCAGTTGCAAGTTTGCAAAGAAAATTGCTGCCGTGATGTTTCAGAAATTGGACTTCGGTGATGGAATGTGCCGCTCAAGTTATAAAAAGTTTGGGAGCGAAGAGATATGATAAGGGGCTGTTTGGAATGTGATTGGTTTGTAGATGATGAGTTTTGGAGTGGAATTTCCGCAAACAAAACGCAGGAAAGTTGCTGAATCGTTATGAAACTTTGAAAATTCATAACTGGAGTTCTGGACATCCGATTTGAGTTCCGTTTGAAGCGACGGAAAACTAACGAGATGAACTTTGTTATAAAAATGGTTGGAGCAGCTGTAACATATTTAATTATGACAGAATGATGTTGGAAATAGGTGAAGTTGCGGTTACGCTTGCTCTTAGAACTAGACTTGTTTGTTGGTACTGCATGGGATATCAGTGTCAGAGTTGAACGGATTGAAGGAATAATTAAAAGGTTTGTTGAGAAGAAATTTTAGGAATTAAATGTACCATTTGATGAGTTTTGGATATATCGTATAGAGTGTCGCTGCATGATGTCGGTGTTGCATTTTCGGATAACGATTGGAAAATGCGTATCTTGAGTTTCGAGTGTCGGATTAATGTGCCGTTTGAACCTACGAAGAGGAGAGATTATGTTCTACCTTATGGAGGAATTATAAAAACAGTAGAGGTGATTCTGTGAGGAGATATTCCAAAGTCAGTTAAGGAAGCGTGAAACTTGTTGAACAGGAATGCCTACTACTGCGATTGTTTGAAACGAAGTTGAGTAGAACCTGATGTTGATGAACGAGTTGATGAGACGTTCGGTAATAAATATGATTTGAGTGACGATGGATTTTAGTGAGAAGTGAATTAGTAGTAAAGGTGAAATAAACTTTAGAACGGTTGGAGTCGTATTTGTGATGCCAAAGTTACGACATGTATAAAAGAAGAATTGTAGAGGATTTCTGACACCTATTGATGTGAGGAAGACTTTGATGAAATTCTGAATGGAATGATATTTGGACACGAAAGACGTCATGGAATTGGGAATAAAACCACGAGTTATGAATGTTGTCGCGGTCTTTTGCTAAGATGAGGACCTTGATTTGGAACGAGATGGATAGTAATGTACGAGTATATTAGTGATTGTGAAGTTGGAAGTACTTAACAAGCGTGTGACGCTAAGCGACTATGAAGTGGATTGTGTAGAATGTTTGTGTAACACCCCTTACTAACCCCGCGGCAATTTAAACAAATATTCAGAGTACATGAAATAAGGGTGCCACAATTCATAATAAATAAACATCATTCAGTCATGTCATGCATTCACTGAGGTAATCATCATAAATTAAAACGTTTCATGTTAACACAGCGGAACTTAAATCAAACGGACTAAGTTTAACATCTTTAAAACTTATCCTTCAAAACATCAAAACATAACTAGAGTCATAATCATACTCTAAACAATCGCGTCCCCAGTGTTACAACTACCAGAGCATGACACCTGACGCTAACTAAGACACTGACTCATGAGATAATCCTCACCGAGTCGAACAGCCGCTATCCTCAATCTGAAAATGACAACATGTAAGGGTGAGTCTCATCTTAATTAACAAATGTTATAAGGTTATAAAGCAATAACACATCACAGTTGTATCATTCACCCAATTGTTTCATAAACAGACAATCAAACAAGTCAAACAACAATCAACACATCATCAACATTTACAACACTGGAATACCTCCAATCATGTTATAAATTATGCATATGTATGAACTGACACTATGCATGTGGTACCAACATCATCAAATGGGAATAACCCATGACCGATCCAACTTCATCAAGCTACGGCCCTGCCAGCACAGATTCCACACAATGGGAATCATGCCCTTCACTGATCCAACACACCCTTATGGATATAGTATCATCAATGAATATGAATGAATGCAACATATACAACATACTTATACCATCATCATCATCATCAACATCATCATCAAGTATGTTCATATACATTAACATAATTAAATCTCAATTTCATCATCATCATCATCATATAGAAACATACACGTATTTACACCAATCATCATCATCAATAAGAATTAGCACACATGTATTCTCATCATTCTAAAACCAATCAATCATCATCATATAGATTATTCTATAAGGTTCGTTTATCTCAAAACGGCACATCAAACGGACCAACAGTTAAAAAGTTATGTATAGTTAAACTTTTTAAAATGTCCCAAACATCAACAGCATGCGGCGCCAGCTTGGTTCGCGGTGCGGACTGAGCGTCCCAAAAATCCTTGGCTCTCTGTCAAGCTATTCTCGGAGCAAACATCTGCACGCGGCGCGAAACGAGAAAAAGTTACGCCTTCACGGCGCCAACACGGGTACGCGGCGCGACCTGTGCGTATCACCACATCCTGGCATTCTGCCCACCTGTTCGCGGCGCCAACACTATGCACGCGGCGCGAACCGGTGATTTCAGAAACCCCAACCTGCAGAAAACAGCATTCTACACATTCCAAACTCACCCAATTCATACTAATGCGGACCTAGGGAAATGGAATGCATAAACAACACGAAATACACCTCATAATACACCAATTACGCATCAATTAAGACTATAACAACACAGACATCATGGATTCAAACATAGGGATCAAACATCATACAATTTGACTCAATCCCTAAATCTATCATATGACTCAATTGACCCGAATTCTACATCTATTCGGTATTATCAACCCATAACCCAATAATAGATGATAATCAGATAAGTCCCCCCTTACCTTAGCCAAATTCTTGAACTCTTCCCATTTCTCTGCTTCTGCACTTTCACGTTCTTCCTCTCTTCTCCTCTATGCTCTTTTCACGTTCTTTCTCTAATTTCCTCCTTTTCCTTCTTTTATGAAAAATAATATAATTTAGTAAAAAGGCCTTGTGACTAACACCCCTCCTTTTACTAACACTACCTCGGCCCAACTCTATTATTTTCCATAATTTTTAGAGAAATGCCAAATAATTCCAATAAAATAATTTAAATCCCAATTAAATTAAATTAAGGAAAATAACGGATGTTACAACTCTCCCCCACTAAAGAGTTTTCGTCCTCGAAAACATACCTCAAGCAAATATTTTCGGATAGGAATCTTTCATCTGGCTTTCTAACTCCCAGGTGACGTTTCCATCAGCTGGTCCTCCCCAAGCTACTCTGACTAAAGCTATTTCCTTGCCCCGCAATTGCTTCAGTCTTCTATCTTCAATCCTCACAGGTAACGTTTCAACCGTTAAGTTGTCTTTAACCTGTACATCATCCACTTGGATCACGTGGGACGGATCCGAAATGTATTTCCTCAGTTGCGACACATGGAATACATCATGCAAGTTGGCAAGCATCGGCGGTAAAGCAATACGATATGCCACTTCTCCCACTCTTTTAGAAATTTGGAATGGTCCAATAAAACGCGGAGTCAACTTCTTTGACTTCAAAGCTCGACCAATACCCGTCATAGGAGTAACCTTCATAAACACATGATCTCCCTCTTGAAACTCAAGTGTCTTCCTTCTTTTATCATAATAACTCTTCTGACGACTCTGAGAAGCATTCATCTTCTCTTGAATCATCTTAATCTTCTCCGTAGTCTGTTGTACAATTTCTGGTCCAATCACAGCACTCTCACCAGCTTCGTACCAACACAATGGAGTTCTACATCTCCTACCATACAATGCCTCAAACGGAGCCATACCTATACTCGAATGAAAACTGTTGTTGTAGGTAAATTCAATCAAAGGCAGATAACTATCCCAAGCACCTCCTTTTTCTAACACACAAGCACGTAACAAATCTTCTAACGACTGAATTGTCCTCTCAGTCTGTCCATCCATCTGTGGATGATAAGCAAAACTCAATCTCAGATTAGTACCCAAAGCCTTCTGCAAACCTTCCCAGAACTTAGACGTAAATCTCGGATCTCTGTCTGACACGATACTCGAAGGAATACCATGTAGACTCACTATCTTCTCAATATATAATTGAGCCAGCTTTTCCATTGGATAATCCATTCTTACCGGTATGAAATGTGCAGACTTCGTCAATCTGTCCACCACAACCCAGATAGCTTCACAATTCTTAACAGTTCTCGGCAAACCCGAAACAAAATCCATCGATATGCTATCCCATTTCCACTCAGGAATAAACATCGGTTGCATAAATCCAGATGGCTTCTGATGTTCAACCTTTGACTTCTGACACGTCAAACAAGAATACACAAACTCAGCAATTTCTTTCTTCATTCCAGGCCACCAAAACAGCTTTCTCAAATCATGATACATCTTGGTAGCACCAGGATGAATACTTAATCCACTACGGTGTCCTTCTTCTAAAATACTTCTTTGAAGTTCAGCAATATCTGGAACACAAACTATGTCTCCAAACCTCAGTATACCATTCTCGTCAACTCTGAATTCACCACTCTTGCCTTGGTAAATCAAAGTCAACTTGTCGACTAATTCGACATCAGCCTTCTGGCCCTCTCTGATCTCTTCAAGAATACCACTGGTCAGCTTCAGCATTCCCAACTTAACACTAGTAGGAGTACCTTCACATACCAAACTCAAGTCTCTGAATTGTTCAATCAAATCTAATTCCTTCACCATTAGCATAGACATATGCAAAGTCTTCCTACTTAAAGCATCAGCAACCACGTTTGCCTTACCCAGATGGTAATTCAAACTAAAATCATAGTCTTTAAGGAATTCCAACCACCTTCTCTGCCTCATATTCAGTTCTTTCTTGTCAAAGAGATATTTCAGACTCTTATGATCACTGAACACTTCAAATCTCGACCCATACAAATAATGTCGCCACAACCTCAAGACAAAAACCACTGCTGCCAACTCTAAATCATGAGTGGGATAATTCCTTTCATGCACTTTGAGTTGTCTCGATGCATAAGCGACCACTTGTTGATTCTGCATCAGTACACCACCTAAACCCATCAACGAAGCATCACAATAAACCACAAATGACTCTGTCGGATTCGGCAAAATCAAAATAGGAGCACTAGTCAACCTCTTCTTCAGTTCTTGGAATCCTTCCTCACATTTCGCATCCCAAATAAAAGCCTGTCCCTTTCTGGTTAATTTAGTTAGCGGCAATGCTAACTTTGAAAATCCTTCAATGAATTTCCTGTAATAACCTGCCAGACCAAGAAAACTACGAATCTCTGACACTGACTTCGGCGCTTCCCACTGAGATACAGCCTCTATCTTGGTAGGATCGACAGAAATACCATTCTTGGAAACCACATGTCCAAGAAAACTGACCTCTTCTAACCAAAATTCACACTTCGACAGTTTGGCAAAAAGTTGCTTCTCTTTTAACAACTCCAACACAATTCTGAGATGTTCCGCATGTTTTTCCTCACTCTTAGAATATATTAGGATATCATCTATAAACACCACCACGAACTTATCGAGATAAGGATGAAATATCCTATTCATATACTCCATAAATACACCAGGTGCATTAGTAACTCCAAACGGCATTACCGAATACTCATAATGCCCATACCTTGTTCTAAAAGCGGTCTTTTGAATATCATCATCTTTCACACGAATCTGGTGATACCCAGACCTCAGATCAATCTTACTAAACACACATGCTCCAACCAGTTGATCCATCAAATCATCAATCCTCGGCAAGGGATACCGATTCTTGATAGTAACCTTGTTCAATTGTCTGTAATCCACACACAACCTCATTGAACCCTCTTTCTTCTTCACTAGCAACACAGGTGCACCCCACGGAGAAACACTAGGACGAATGAACTTCTTCTCAAGTAATTCTTCCAACTGCTTCTTCAGTTCAGTCAACTCAGACGGTGACATACGATACGGTGGCATTGACACTGGACTAGTTCCCGGAATCAATTCAATGGAAAACTCTACTTCTCTTTCTGGCGGTAATTCATTCACTTCTTCCGGAAAAACTTCTGGAAAATCACATACCACTGGTAGTTCGCTACTTACTACTCTTTCCTTCGAATTTGCCAATGCAAATAACATAAACACCGTTGCACCATCCTTGATAGCTTCATTCACCTGTCTAGCTGTCATCTCCAGATCATCAGAATGAACTTCTTCAGGAAAGATTACTGTCTTCGAAAAACAGTTGATGTGAACACGGTTAAATTCTAACCAGTTCATCCCCAGGATTACATCGAGTTGTTTCAACAGAAGGCACACTAAGTCCATCCCGAATTCTCTACCAAAAATGTCAACCGGACAATTCAAGCATGCAGACGAAGTAGTTACTGAACTCGACGTTGGAGTATCAATAACCATACTTCCATTTATTTCAGATATTTCCAAATTCAACCTCTTAGCACAATCCAAAGAAATAAAAGAATGAGTTGCTCCAGTATCAATAATCGCAACTAAAGGTGTGCCATGAATAAAACACGTACCTTTAATTAGTCTATCCTCCGAGTGGTCTCTGATCCAGACAAAGCAAAAACCTTTCCTCCAGCTTGGTTCTTCTTCGGTTTAGGACACTGTGGGCTAATGTGACCCTCTTCACCACAATTGTAACAAGTCACAATCTTCTTCTTACAATCTGCGGCAACATGACCCACTTCTTCACACTTGAAGCACTTCTTCTGGTTCAGCTTGCACTCATTCCTACGGTGCCCGACCTCACCACAGTTATAGCACCTGACAAAAGCACTGGAGTCTCCCCCACTAGGCTTCTTCCAACCACCAGTCTTTGGATTACCTCTACCATATGGCTTACCCTTATCCATAGGCTTCTTCCCTTTTCTGTCAACTAACTCGCGAGAGTGAGATGACTTCAGCTTGAGATTATCTTCCTCGAAGATCCTACTACAGTCCACCAAGTCTACAAATCTCCGGATCCTCTGATATCTGATACCCTGCTTAATCTCATCACGGAGAACGTTCTCGAACTTGATGCATTTTGAGAATTCACTAGCTTCATCGTTGTTGTAGTTAATGTAGTACTTCGCCAACTCAACGTACTTCGAAGCATACTCTGGTACTGTCATGCTTCCTTGAACTAGTTCCAGAAATTCAATTTCCCTTCGACCTCTTACGTCTTCAGGAAAGTACCTTCTCAAAAATTCCCTCTTGAACATAGCCCAAGAAATAGCCACACCATCAGTTTCCAATTCAGTCCTAGTGGCCGTCCACCAGTCGTCAGCTTCTTCAGACAACATGTGAGTACCATATCTCACCTTCAGATCCTCAGCACAATCGATGACTCTGAAGATTCTCTCGATCTCCTTAAGCCACTTCTGAGCACCTTCAGGATCATGCGTGCCCTTGAACAATGGAGGATTGTTCCTCTGAAAACTGTTCAGCTGCCTGTCAGCACCAATCGCAGCTCCATTGGCATTTCCTCCCAGCACACCAGCAATCATGCCCAAAGCCTCAGCGATAGCATTGTCGTTTCTTCCTCCTCTTCCAGCCATTGTTCTGCTTAAATCACAACTAATTTAATTAGAACAGAAGTATCGACAGTTTACTCTTACTAGTCGTATACACAGGAAAACAAAACTAACACTAAGACTCTGGTCATAACGACCGACTATGCTCTGATACCACTATTGTAACACCCCTTACTAACCCTGCGGCAATTTAAACAAATATTCAGAGTACATGAAATAAGGGTGCCACAATTCATAATAAATAAAAATCATTCAGTCATGTCATGCATTCACTGAGGTAATCATCATAAATTAAAACGTTTCATGTTAACACAGCGGAACTTAAATCAAATGGACTAAGTTTAACATCTTTAAAACTTATCCTTCAAAATATAAAAACATAACTAGAGTCATAATCATAAACTCTAAACAATCGCGTCCCCAGTGTTACAACTACCAGAGCATGACACCTGACGCTAACTAAGACACTGACTCATGAGCTAATCCTCACCGAGTCGAACAGCCGCTATCCTCAATCTGAAAATGACAACATGTAAGGGTGAGTCTCATCATAGTTAACAAATGTTATAAGGTTATAAAGCAATAACACATCACAGTTGTATCATTCACCCAATTGTTTCATAAACAGACAATCAAACAAGTCAAACAACAATCAACACATCATCAACATTTACAACACTGGAATACCTCCAATCATGTTATAAATTATGCATATGTATGAACTGACACTATGCATGTGGTACCAACATCATCAAATGGGAATAACCCATGACCGATCCAACATCATCAAGATATGGCCCTGCCAGCACAGATTCCACACAATGGGATTCATGCCCTTCACTGATCCAACACACCCTTATGGATACAGTATCATCAATGAATATGAATGAATGCAACATATACAACATACTTATACCATCATCATCATCATCAACATCATCATCATCAAGTATGTTCATATACATTAACATCATTCAATCACAATTCCATCATCATCATCATATAGAAACATACACGTATTTACACCAATTATCATCATCAATAAGAATTAGCACACATGTATTCTCATCATTCTAAAACCAATCAATCATCATCATATAGATTATTCTATAAGGTTCGTTTAGCTCAAAACGGCACATCAAACGGACCAACAGTTAAAATGTTATGTATAGTTATACTTTTTAAAATGTCCCAAACATCAACAGCACGCGGCGCCAGCTTGGTTTGCGGCGCAAATTGAGCGTCCCAAAAATCCTTGGCTCTCTGCCAAGCTATTCGCGGCGCAAACATCTGCACGCGACGCGAAACGAGAAAAAGTTACGCCTTCGCGGCGCCAACACGGGTACGCGGCGCGACCTGTGCATATCACCACATCCTGGCATTCTGCCCACCTGTTCGCGGCGCCAACCCTATGCACGCGGCGCCAACCGGTGATTTCAGAAACCCCAAGCTGCAGAAAACAACATTCTACACATTCCAAACTCACCCAATTCATACCAGTGCGGACCTAGGGAAATGGAATGCATAAACAACACAAAATACACCTCATAATACACCAATTACGCATCAATTGAGACTATAACAACACAAACATCATGGATTCAAACATAGGGATCAAACATCATACAATTTGACTCAGTCCCTAAATCTATCATATGACTCAATTGACCCGAATTCTACATCTATTCAGTATTATCAACCCCTAACCCAATAATAGATGATAATCAGATAAGTCCCCCTTACCTTAGCCAAATTCTTGAACTCTTCCCCTTTCTCTGCTTCTGCACTTTCACGTTCTTCCTCTCTTCTCCTCTTCTGCTCTTTTCACGTTCTTTCTCTAATTTCCTCCTTTTCCTTCTTTTATGAAAAATAATATAATTTAGTAAAAAGGCCTTGTGACTAACACCCCTCCTTTTACTAACACTACCTCGCCCCAACTCTATTATTTTCCATAATTTTTAGAGAAATGCCAAATAATTCCAATAAAATAATTTAAATCCCAATTAAATTAAATTAAGGAAAATTACGGATGTTACAGTTTGGATGTTGTTGTCTCACCGATAAGATCCAATGAGAGGGAAGCGTGCGAGTTGTAAAGACTCAAGGTGAATTATTGGGCTATGACGATGTTAATGAGTTTGAGTGCAAACTCGGAAAGGGACACTATTATGTAGTAACGACGGTTTATGCTTAAATATGGTTGTTGACTATCTATTGACAAATTTAAGACTTGATCATCCTAAATCTCTTGTTGGTAGTAGATGGAATCATATAAATGGGATGAACTTGTTTTGTTACCTTAATGGTATAAGTTGTGATGGATATTAAACCGTGAGAATAATCACTCACCATGCTGTGTGAACTTATGAAGAAGTGAATATGAAAGAGTGCAACATAATGGACAATGACTTAAGACGGGTGATCAGAGTCGCACAACGAAGGTGTGATGTGGAGTAGTGTTATGAGTACTACTCGTGGGCAGTGAGGAATTAATATGTCAAGAGCCTACATAGAGAATATGTATTGATCTATATGTTGGATTTATAATCTACTGGATGAAAGGATGTCGTTCCGGAGAATTAGTACTCTTTTGAATAATTGTCGAGATGATGAGTATGTTATTGTGGTTGTACGTAGCTAATGAGTATGTATTCAGCGAAGTTAAGATGATGAGTTGATACGATATGATGTTATAATAATTCTGTACTGTTGTAAGATGTTATTGTAGATTTCCAGATATAATGAGGAATTATACTCTATGAAGGACGAAGTTGATTTAATTCTTAGAGAAGAGCGGGACTCAGTTTGAGCTATTTTGTAAGCAATGGTATATTGAGGCCGATGATTATAATGTTTTAATAGAGGGGGTAAATCGGGAATTTGTTTTGAGTGCGAGTAAGTATTGCTAAGCGGTGGATTAGTACCACGTATGATAAAGAATAATTCTTGAACGAATGAGTAAGGAGGGCCAGGGTTGGGTATAACTCAGAAATCTAATTGGTGACGATGATTGTAATGAGTAATCAGAGTAGTGCAGCAAAAAGCGGAATGTAACATGTTAGATAATTGCTGGTGTAAGTTAAGAGGAGTTAGATAGTTGAAATCCAATGATATAGGAATATTATTATTGAGTTTCTTGAAGGAAGCGGTCGGTGAAAAGTGTAAGTATTACCTTATCGCTCAGATGGAAAAGCGTGTCTAAGGTTGGTATGTTCGGTAGATGGAATCCATTACTGCATTGTTGATCAATTGTGATCATACCATGGATTGTGTAATTGTATTATTCAGTTATTGAGCGCATTGTATGGGTTGTACCTCGATGTTCTATTATTGTAAACATTTTGGAGACATAACGAGTGGTACACCTTTGAATGGTTAAATGTGACGTAAGAGTTGAGATTTGAATGCATGAGGCATGCTTTCTGTTGGTTATATCAGATGAATTTGAGGATCGGAAGTTGAAGCAATTACGTGGTAAAGAGATAGTATTAGTCAGAGTAGCTTGGGGAGGACCGGCTGATGGGAATGTTACCTCGGAGTTGGAGAGTCATATGAAAGACTCCTATCCGGAACTCTTTGATTGAAGAATGTTTTCGAGGACGAAAACTCTTTTACTTGGGGAGAGTTGTAACACCCCATATTTTACATTTATTAAATTAATGGAAGTTTAAATTAATTTCTTGGATTATTGGTATTTTAATTGGACTTAAGTTGGAAATTGTGTGAAATAAGCTATTGGGCCAAGTTGTGGTTAGTAATGGAGGGGGTGTGATTGGTAGGCCCTATTACTAAAATTATTTTGCTTTATTTTCATAAAATAAGAAAAAGAAGAAAATTGGAAAGTAGAAGAGGAAAACCTAAGAGGAAGAAGGAGAGAGCTCATGGACAAAAACCTATTTTCGTATTCATGGTGCAGCCTTCACAAAACGAGTCATAACTCTCTACTCGTAGCTCCAAATTAGGTAATTCTTGAAGATTCGGATTCTACACGAAATTTCCTTCAATTTGATATATTAAGTCGTGTCAGGGAAGTTCTTGATGAGGGAGATAAGCGAGTTTGAAGATTGGAGATTTTTGCTGAAATTGAGGAAAAAGGGCTTACGAGTTTGATGAAGAAGAAGGGGAAAAATCTAGATTTTTGGCTAAGGTAAGGGGAGACTCTTCGAATTATCATCTCTTATCGTGTTATGAATGATAGGGCATGATTAGGGATATTGTTTGGGTCAATTTGATCATATGTCAGTTGTTGTGTTGTTGTGTTCTTCCATGAAAGCTGAATCTGAGTTATGGGTTTCCAATAATTGGATAGAAAGTTAGGTTTTAATGTGTAAAACTGACATATGATAATAGATTGATAAAATTTGATGAATGTCATACGTTAATGTATGAAAAGATGATGTTTTAGACTTAAAATCGCAGGCTGTTAGTGGTGAAAACGAGTAGAAAAACAGACTGATATGAATTGCAGGTTTTTGGGAACACTGGCCATTTGCGTATGATACGCGTGTGGGGCTAGTCCATACGCGTATAAGGGACATTCCCAAGGGCCGTACGCGTATAATACGCAGCTCGTCCCGTCAGAATACTAGCCTTCTGCTGGAACGCGTATGATACGCGTATGATACGCGTATGAAGGGAAGTCATACGCGTATGGAAGAGACAGTACGCGTATGGGAAGCTTTTTGTGAAAATCCATTTCTGCTGAGATGCATATGATACGCGTATGGAATTGTGTGATACGCGTATGGGTGTGGCTGTACGCGTATGATTGTGTTGTGTGCATGATTTATGTTTTGTGATTTTTTGAAAGTTTAATGACGTATAACTTTTGAACCGTTGGCTTGTTTTTAGTACCGTTTCGAGTATGATGAAACTTATGAGATAACCTATGTGTTTAAATGATGAAATGAGGTGTAGCTTTCAATTAATTTTGAATTATGAATTTATTGCTTGATGAATGATGTATTGTACATATATATGATGAGATATGACAATACATGCTATGTTTTAAACATGATTCGTATAAGATGTGTTTGAAAACATGATTATGTGATGATTGTTGAGAATTATACAATGATGATTGACTTGTTTTGGAAGATGTGAATACATGTATATTCTTACTTTGATGATGATGATTAGTGTAATACATGTATGTTCTGTAATGATGGTGATGATGGTTGATTTGTGATGAATGGTGTCAATGTATATATAAACATGCTTTAATAATGATGATGATGATGATGATGATGACGATGATGATGAAATGTGTATAGGATGATGTTACTCATAGAATGATGATGATGAAGTATGTTGTATATATGTTTGCATGCATTCATAACCATTTGATGAGGGCTGAATCCTAATGATGAGAGGATTCGGTGAAGGGCAAGATTCCCATTGTGTGGAATCTGTGCTGGCAGGGCCGTATCTGGATGATGTGAGATCGGTCGGTGGGTTATTACCATTGATGATGTTTGGTACCACTTGCATAGAGTCATTTGCATTCATATGCATGAATTTGATAACATGACTAAATGTACTTCATTGTTATGATTGGTAATATATGTTGTGTGTGATGGTGGACTATCTGAATATAGATGAATTGGGTGAATAATATAACTATTGATGTGTTGTTATTTATAATGCAATAATATTTGTTAATTGCGAATGAGACTCACCCTTACACTATATTTTTCAAATTGAGGATTGCGGCTTCGACTTGGTGAGGATTAGCTCATGAGTCGATATGTTGTTTAGCATCGGGTCATGCTCTGATAGATGTAACACTGGGGGAAACGTTGTTTTAAGTTTATGATAAGAACTCTGTTTTGTTTAATTTATTTTGAGGATTGAAAGCATTGACGATGTAATGCTAGTTTTGATGATTTATTCCGTTGTGTAAACATGAGATATTTGCTTTATGAGTTATGTTAAGATGTTTCTTCAGTGAATGCATGACATACGACTGATGATGTTTATTTTATTATGAATTGTGACGCCCTTGTGCATGTTACTCTGATTTATTTAATAAATTTCCGCTGGGGTTTAGGAGGGTGTTACAAGTGAGATTTGAACGAATTGAGGTTTTGGGGAAGGGGACTCGCCTTGGTTATCCATGTGCCTACGTACCTCCTTATGGAGGATCAGAGTCAACGTAGTTCGAGGGAGGGTTGTACACCTTAGAATTCGATATGAAGTGGTTTGAAGGCATTTTGAGTTACCTTATCGAAGTGATGAAAATCCGTAGTTTTGCAAGGCATTTTGAATTACCTTATTCGCAGTTTCGAAATTTGCAGTATTGAAGAGATGAGTTTTCGAGTGTTTTAAGTGGCGTACAACCCTGGTTTAATATGTTATCGTTAGTTGCGATGATCAATAGGTTTGATCACCATAGTTAACGGATTGAATGAAGGATTGCTAACCATTCTGATCGATAGATTCGATTATCACGAATAGCAAATGAGTGTGTTTTGAATAATTTAAATTATTAATTATATCATTATCTCTCATAATCAATAGATTCGATTATTACACGATAACGAATTTTTAAAGGGAAGTATTCTAATCATCGCAACCAATAAGATGGTTGAAACCCTTTAGCAAAATAACCTTTTTTGGATTTAATTAATTAAATTAATTGATTATTAACCATCGCGCCCGATTAATTCAGTCGAAACGAATAATAAAGAAAATCCTAATATTTTGGCCAAATGGCCAGTGGGATTGGGCAAACCCTAATGCATTAATAACCTTTCTAGGGTTTTTTGTGATTCTTAACAATTAAAATTGATTAAATAAATTAAATCAATATAATCGAAATAATCGGGAAATAATCCTAAACCCTAGTTAGGAGCCTAACCTTAATTTATATTCTAACCTTGATTAAACTAAATTAATTGAATTAAAATATAATTAATTAATATTAATCTAAATAAGTAAATAATAGAATAAATAATAAAAAAAAATATAGAAAACCTGGCAATCATCCTGTGCGGTGCATTGATGAGTGAGCATGGTGAGCCTTTAGCCTTGATGCCTTGGATCTGAATACTGGTGTGATCCAGTGGTCTTCGCGTAAGAGCGCACGGTGGTCCTTAGGAGGTGTGCAGCGTATGAATAAGACACAAGGAAAAGCAAGAAAAATATGGTAGAAACCTGGGTTCGAACCCAGGTCTTAAAGATTACCAAACGTCATCCACACCAACCATGCCATATTGTTCAGTTGTTAATATATTGAACCAAAAAACAAAATAAATAAGAAAGAAATTTCATAAATCGTTTCAATCAAAACACCGCCTGGGCCCCACATGTAGTTTGACTATCCAATCAAGAAGAGAAAAAGTGAATGAGACCTATGACCGGCCCACTGAATTTTGACACGCGTGATCAAGAATTCCACGCTTCTGTTCATCTTCTCCAACCCCCTTACCTGCAGAATTTGCTTCGAAGCTTGCTGCAGATTTACCTACGGAAAAACCTTTGGATCCTTCTGCTCGTCTGAAAACCTGCAAAACAAACACTACAAAAACGAGAAAGCACACAGATCCCCTAAAACGCATGCTACGAGTTCATTGGAATAATTCTTTTGGACGCATACGGCCTGGAACCTAGAGTACAAACATTCACGTTCTTGAAACCCTAACCATAGTGATTTAATAACCCTGCGTCCAAACTCATGCACAGTGGTTCTAAACATTCTCAAGCTTACCTGCATAAATTTCTTTGACATATCCGTAGAATTTAGAAATATGAGAGCCAGAGACCTGGCGTTGTATATGCTGTTTGTACCAAGTTAGCGTGCAAAGCGTAATGTGTAAAGCGTAGCGTGTAAAGCGTAGTGTGCAATGCGTAGCATGTACATGCCTATGATCCTGGCGTTTGTACCATGTAGGTGTCTTATCATGTTGCTCGCGACTCAAGGGTCGGCAATTTACGACTCGAGGGTCGGAAAAGAATCAGTATATTGAAAACTCACGACTCTAGGGTCGGCAATTTACGACTCGAGGGTCGGAAAAGAATCAGTACATTGAAAACTCACGACTCGAGGGTCGGAGAGAAAATAGCATGTCAAATACTCACGAGTCGAGGGTTGGTAAGGAAACGATTATGTTTTAGAAACTCACGACTCGAGGGTCGGACATTCACGACTCGAGGGTCAGAAAACAAACCAATCACAACACGAGGGTGGGAAACTCACGACTCGAGGGTCGGAAAACAAACCAATCACAACACGAGGGTTGGAAACTCACGACTCGAGGGTCGGAAAACAAACCAATCACAACACGAGGGTTGGAAGCTCACGACTCGAGGGTCGGAAACTGGGATTTTGTAGTATGTGAATGCACTAGATGATATGCATATGCTAATGCGTATGTATGTATGCTGATGCTGATGTCAATCCCAAGATTTTTATCTCCTTAAGCCCATTGAACCTGTTTAATCCATGTTTGCACCTATACCACGGCTATGCTTATGCCGGCTTGGTAATGTGGATAATGCTTATGCTTATGCGTAGTTCGTTTATGAGTGAAATGAACAGCAAGGTCGCTATCATCGATAAGGTTACCGGGATACATCAATCAGGTGATTGGGGTGAATATCTCCGTAAGGTTGCTATCATCGGTAAGGTTACCGGGATACGTCAATCAGGTGATTGGAAATAAACCAACAGTAAGATTACTGTCATCGGTAAGGTTACCGGGAAGCAGGTGGATAATATGGTTTAGTACTAGAGTGATAACTTGGATGTTGTAATGTATTAACCAATGTATGTAATGCATGACTTATCTATATTCGCATGATGCTCAAATGCTAGGTTGTTCGTAACCAAAAGCGTATATAGCTTACTAAAGTTGTAAGGTTGTTGGATGCTAGCATGATTTCCCAATACCTGCTTTTGAACTTGAAGATTGTAGTTAGGAAAAAGATTTGGAGGTTGTGAGGATGCCTTTTCCTTTTGTTGTGCGTCTTGCCCCGGTTTGACCCTTTGAATTACTCTATGCCTTTGAATTTTCAAAGTTCTCCACGTCTTTAACTTTTTTAAATTCACACCTTTAACCTCTTGAAATTCTCCACACCTTCAGCCTTTTAGAATTCTCCACACCTTTTCCTTTTCGAGGTTCTCCACACCTTTGATCTTTTGAATTGTTCTCCGCACCTTTAACCTTTAGAGGTTCTCCGCGCCTTTAGCCTTTCGCGGTTCTGTTTACGGTGATTTCCGGTAAACAACCGCTAGTCTTCCAAACTATAATAAATATGATTTGGTTACTCGCAGGATCGACTAGATTGATCCTAGGACACATAGTCAAAAAGATTGTTATCAATGTTCATTTGAACCATATTCATGATTCGTCTTCTTCAATAAGCGTTGTTCGATTAAAGAACAAGTAATCTTGATAATCACTTTGTTATATGTAAGTATGATTTCAATGAAAAGATAAGTAACATAACATATGAAACTAAAAGGACTGTTAAAACGTAAAGAATCTTAGAATGCAGAAACGTTAAAGACTTTGAAAATAAATGACTTGAAAGTAATTCGAAAGTAAATGACATTAAAGTAAAGATACAGAAGTGTAAATGGCAAGAAGTAAATGGAATGCAGTAATTCTGAAAGATATTTGAAAACGAAAGATAATACACATGTATTAAAGTGGTGGTGTCATACGTACATTTTCTCAGCGAACTCTTTCTCTTAACACTTGATACTTGAGTAAATATGTGAGTGATTTGTACAAAATGAACACACAGAATCCTAACATTAAGACTCCTATTTATACTAGTTTCGACCTTAACGGTCATACACTAATCTGCTGCCACGTCTCTCATAAGAACTTCCAGCGACGCCATCTGTTACTTGGACAGTTACAAAACCGTCTTCGAATTTCAAATCTTCCCGCCTGAGTCCGTCTTCGACGCGTGGCAGTGTATTAAAAACACTACGAAAACACGCTAAGTAGTAATACTTGAATATATTTTATAAATTTTGTCTAAGTCCCCGAAGACACATACTTTCACTAGCTTTCAGTATTCATTATCTTCATAACGAACTTAGAAATCTTTATTCTCGAAGCATGGCCATCAGTAGCCATCTTTTATTTTTAAGGGATGGCCATCAGTAACCATCTTTCCTTCGATTTTCCACTTCTTCGAAGGACAAATATTACAAGACGAAATCTTCAGCTAACAAATTGCCCCCAATAAATGCCTGTTTCGAAAATCAACAGAAATAGGCGTTTCTTGTCATCATAAGATTTCGTTTCATATTGATCTTTGAGAGTTCCAAGACTGGTGACTAACGTCATAATCATTGATGACCCTGTTCCCGAAACGTCTTGTCATTTTCAAAGATGTCTTCTCATAACTTACATTCCCACGTTTTTGACCTTACTTCTTGATCATTACTCCTACATACTAGGAGTGAAGCTAATTTATTCGACCGCCGTCGGATTAAATCACCAGCCGCCACGTGTTCTTTGGGTTTTACCCAAAAGATTTAAAAAGGGTTTCCGTTAAACCTTTAAATACTTGGTCTTGCACTTCTATACAACCTTTCATTCCTATTTCTTCATCTTCTTCAACAGAAAAACCAACATCCTCAATCTTTTCAAAATCTTGCTTTCTTAATCAAAATCTCTCTATGGCTTCATCTTCAAATGTTCTTCAACCTGTTCTGAAGCTCCAATCAACAACACGGTCTGGGGAACAAGAGCACATTCCAAACCCTAACACCGAAGAAGTACGCACTATTTACGCTTCCCAGGTAATCATTCCCTTTGAACTTTCTGGAAAATCTCTTGCTTTTATGGGTCCGTTACCAGGTGAAAATATTTCATCTCTGAATAGATTCTTCCCTGCTTATTACAAGACTAGACCATTAGTTAGCAAAACTAAGATAGATGAAGATGGCTGTTCTCCCTCAGGAGAATCTGCTAACATTGAAGAAACATCAACTGTAACCCCTTTGGCTTTGACGAAAGTTAGGTTAAACTATATGACCAACTTTGTAAAAGTGTTTAGGTCAATTCCTTTAGCCAAAGATCCTGATTTGTACTATGCCTGGTTAGAAAAAGTAGAGAAACAGAAAGAATCCTTCTGGAAATCGTTAGGAATATACGATTTGATTCAACTGTCAAAAACAGGCTTAGAATATAACCAACCCATGCTAGTAGCAGCGGTTCACTTTTGGGATGCTTCTCACAACACTTTCCATCTCCCATGTGGAATGGTTACCCCCACTCTTTTCAATGTGGCTGCGATTACAGGACTTCGACCAACTGGCGAAACCTTCGATCCCAATGAGATGGATACTGATACTATTGGTTTTAATGACTCGCTAGTCACTTATACTGCATTCATCCAGAAGCACCATATCACCACCAAAACGGCAGTATCCGATGAAGAGCATATTGCTTTCTTAGCGCTATGGCTCTCACGATGTGCCTTCTGCTCAAGATCCATACAAGTTGCAAAGAGATACCTTTGCATGGCTAATCAGTTGCATGCTGGAAAAAAGCTCAACCTCAGCGAAGCTGCAAACCTTACCAAGAATTACAAATCCGGTACTTTGCTTTATGCTGGTCCTTTCTGGCTATTGCAGCTGTGGCTTAACGCTACATTCGAAACTCATCTTCCCTTTCGAGGAAACGTCAATAAGGAAGATAGCAAAATCAAGAATCGAACTATAGAAGGGACCAGGTTAGCTTACCTAACTCCAAAAGAATAAACTGGGAAGCTTCGTGAACACTTTCTGGCGTATTCAATGATGTTTGCCCAGCGTAATCAGTTCGATCCTTCTATGGCCCCGTTTGTACACAGAACAATAGGTCCCGAATTCTTTACTCGAAAATTCCCATCAACATCTCAGGATCAACAAACTGAGTCTATGGAAATTTGGGAAGCCTTTCTGACTCCAAGGTTATTTTCTCATCGCCTTCGACCATCAAAAGGTCAATGTATTCTCGTGTGCTATCAACCAAATTTGGTCTCGAGACAGTTTGGGTTGGTTCAAATAAAACCCAAGTGCTTATATGAGAAAAGGAGCCATATGTGTTTCCATACCTTGTACTTGACTGAAGGAGAATGTGAAACAAAAATCAACAAATACGTTGGCACCACCAATTTTTCTCCTGTTCCTTTCGAACCTGCTTTTTACTCTACACCAGATTTTCACCAATGGTGGACGGATTATTATAGCTCCCAAATCTTTGATGCCGATAGTCTTGCTCAAGAACTAACTGCAGCTTTTGCTGATGTGCAGGAGAATTTTCACAAAGGTACTTCAACTCATATTAAAGAAATCCAAGCTTTTCAAAAATTCTTTGAAACTATCTACAGGCCTGATAATCTTAGTCGGACCGTTCATGAGGCTGCAGTCATTTTGCGCGAAAAGTTTTCTGCCAAACTGGATAAGTTGAAATTGCCCTCGTATGTTCGACCAGAACTACGTTATGAAGTGGCTTTCAAACTTAATCCTCCAAAATTCCCTCCACTGCCAAGTGCGGATTTTGGTGTGGCTTTGAGCCCTCCTTTTCCAAATTGGTTTGTGTGTGGCAACGTTCTAAAAGACCTTCAAAACAGTACTAAAAAACGCGCCGAACGAGTGGTTCCGACTAAGCATACCTTGGATACTTTCAAAGGACATCTTCATATAGATCTTGAACATGTTCGTGTCTTGACTCCAATACCTGAAGGTTTGGATTCAGACAATCTTTTCGACTGACTTTTCTTTTCTTTGTTGATATACTGATTTCAGTTTTAACTACAGCTGTTGCTCGAAGGAGGAAGATTAAGGAAGCTCCTGCCCAAAAGGATTCTGGGACATCTAAAAGCAACAAACCAAGTGAGAGTGACTCCATCGTCACTGACAAAAAGCCCACGGTACATACCCATCTCATATTCTTAATCTTGTACAATCTGTGAGTAGTACTCATCTTACTTATCATCTATTTTCCAGAGCTCGAAACCCCCAACAGGTTCGAAGCGGAAAGTTTCTTCGACAGCTGCCTCAGATGACGAAGATAAATCCCCTCCTCGTACTAGAAAAGGACACAGGAAGAAACAAAAAGTTGTTACCCCTTCAAGAAAAGGGAAAGGGATAAGTCCCTCTAAAGCTGCTTCTCCTGGCGATAAGGCATCCTCTGAAGAGTCTCCTGTGAAAGCTGCTAGTAATGCTTTCGTTGTAGAAAGTCATAATTCAAGTCCAGACAATATCCCAACCAAGGTATTTGGGTTTCACCCCACATATTATCTTGTGATTTTAACTAAATAATTGAACTGACATTTCACCTTGTTATTGCAGGATGATGCTGGCACTGCCACTTCAGGTTTTAAGGATCATGGCCTTACCATTAATGTTGACAAACTTTACGGTAATCGCCAAACTTTAACTTTCGTCAATAAACCCCTCAAAGGCTTATCTTTATGACTAACTCTGCTTCGTTTAATACAGATACCTCTCAAAACAAAACTCATGTTCTCTCGCCAGTCTTCGAAGATGCTAGGCCAATCGCCACCATATTGCCTAATAAACCAGTCGAAGAAAGCCAATCCACTGACGAATCCCCACCTACTCACCAAGACAAAAATTTGGAAGAAGATCACCCATTCTCAGGCAGCGACAATGTGAACCCACAACCACATGACAGCGAAGATACTGCATTGGAGCAAGATGCTATGGAGGAGACTTCTAAACCAGAAAAACAAGATCCTCAAGGAACTTCGACTCTTGATACAGAAGCCATTCCTGGGACAACTTCGACGCTTGCCCCTGCGAAGCCTACTCCTTCGAAGCTGGAACAACTTAAGCAAACTGATCCTCTTAGTTTCCTAAAGGCTATTATGAATGTGAATACTTCTTCGCCTTTGGAACTTGATGTCTCTCCAGCTGTGACTGTAGAATCTAGTGACAAGGAAGATATTCCTAGCCTCCTTCGACAAATAAAAGAGAGATTCTTTGGGGTCAATCTTGTGGATGTTCTCAGCCGGGAACCTATTAAGAGTCACAACTTAAATCAACTTTTAAAGAAAGTAGATTTGCTTCAAGTCTCCACAGAAGTTTCAGAGGTAATTGTTCTGCTAGGTTCTCTAATTGATCAACTCCAGGCCAACATTCTTCGAAAGCAAAATGTCGAAAAAGAGCTATCTGAGACAATGGCCTCTCATGACTCTTCATGGAATTCTGCTGTGGATGCAACGAAACAAGGTGAGGCCCTCAAGCTTAAGCATTCAGAAAATCAGAAGGCTTTTGATGATTATGAGAAGAACATCAACTCCTGGAAACAAGAGATAAAGGTACTCGAGGATAAGATAAAGGAAGCTGAACGTTGTCAGGCAGCCATACAAAAATCCAACCAACAGGATTTGCTCGAAGTGGTGCAGTCGGGGATTAAACATTTCGAGACTGCACAGAAATTAGTGCCAGAGATCGAAAGATTGAAGAAACAACGGGCACTAATTGAGCTTCGTATGTCTTCGTGGGAAACTCAATACTTGAAGATCAAAAACAATCTCCCTGAGGATTTTAACTAGCTGTTTCCAATCCTGTAACTTGTTGCATTTTCGTTTTGTAATCGAAGCCTTTGTAGAAACATCTATTTGTATGCTTGACTTCTATTTTCTTCGTTCATATCTACAATGTTCGCCAGCACTATTTTAGCGAATCTTTCAATTTCTGCCAAAATATATCTTTAGATTTTCTACAGTGCTTTTATTTAATGCAACGTATAGACCCTGAACATCCTTCGCAGCATCCTTGCCTCTAGACTTGACGTTTCCACTTCTCTAGCCATAATCATTATTGAACAGTGACGTCACTTTCTTCAAAACGTCAATTTAAGACGTGCGTGCATCAGTTTCATGATTACTTCTCAACTTCCAAGGGCGGGAAACGGCGGAAGCCATAACTTCTCTCTTTGGAAAACCAAACGCAGTCCAATCAATCATTAACAATTTAAAACCACCCTTCAGTATCCCCAGTCTATATAAAGGGTCTAATATTGCCTTCATTTCTTCATTCATGCGCTTTCTCTCCAAACCAAACACAGAAAAAGAAAACACACAACTTCTTTCTCAAAAACCTTTCTTTTCCTTGCAATGGCTGAACCTCTTTCCTTTAATAACATCAAAGCCCTCATCAAGAACGAGTTCAGACTCTCTGAGGATGAACTTGTTCGTAACTTCATCAACATCGAAACCCTCTTTGTCAATCAAGAACTGGACTTCTATTTTGAAGAAGTCCTGGAGGGTGTCGCGGGGAAAAATCGTTTTGTTCCTCTTTTTTTGTGGGATGAGACACCTGATGCCTTCTTTGGGCTCGAGTGCTCAAAAAAAAATGATTTTTCTTTTGTTTCGACCAAACTTTTTATTATTTCCAAAGGAGGAAAAGGAAAAAAGCTGCAATAACCTAAAAGTGGGGGGAGATCTTGGGTAAGAGGGTTGGTTATACGAAGGGAAGGTATTAGCACCCAACGTATCTATAGTACTCTATAGGTTTCTTTGCTTTGTTTTTCATTCCATGTTGTTGAGAGGTTCTTGTGAAATTGGTGGGACCTAAGGTGTTTGTTTGATTATGCTCGCAAAGATCATCGCGATCCTCTGCATACATATCCCTTAGAGGGAATCAGAGCATCTGTAGCTCGGGTCTATGGGTGCTAAGGTTTGAATGTTTTTTTGTTTTGTTTTGCTCGCCAAGGATCGACCTTGTGCCTACGTATTCTCAAAGGGATGTTGAGAAAGTCAGAGCAATCGTAGTTCCCACTTATGCTAGTGGAAGCAAAGGAAAATAGACAAATGTCGTCTAAATGCTAGATGTATCTAATCTATATCATCACATACATCTGTTTGATTTTTGTTTGAAAAATCTTTTCATTATAAGCCCGGGGCCATGCCACTTAGGGTGCTTAGAATGATAAAGATGTTTTTTGTTGTTTAACCAGCCTTGTGGCAAAAGTTTCAATGAAGTCAGCCTTGTGACAAAAACTTTGATTAATCAGCCAGCCTTGTGGCAAAAGTTTCAATGAAGTCAGCCTTGTGACAAAAACTTTGATTAATCATCCAGTACGGTGGTAAAACAGTTTGATTGATTAGCCAGCCTTGTGGCAAAAAAAGTTTGATTGATTGATTGATTGTTTGTGATGATATAGAAGAGATACTCCTAGCATAGAGATGAAAAATGTCTAATCTCCTAGGGTATTTGATTTGGATATTGGGGATGCTTATAAGAAGCCCGTGGGTCCTTGTACGAAGCCCAAGAGGAGGCTATCCGAGGGTCCTTGCATTGTAAGCCCAAGAGGAGGCTATGGGAGGGACAATCGAGGGTCCTTGCATTGTAAGCCCAAGAGGAGGCTATGGGAGGGTCACTCGTTTGTACAAAGCCCAAGGGGAGGCGTGGTATAGTTGGTTTGAGCTCTTAGAGCGATTTCACCGGGAAACCATACTCTATGTCCTAACCTAAACTAGAGAGATTCTTTGCACGAAGCCCAATAGGAGGCTATGGGGAACCTAGTGTTGTACTAAGTTGAACAAGCACACATATCACACATATGAATAAACATGAACAAGTATGAACAAACATGAACAGGTATGAACAATTATATATATGACAAAGTGTGTGTATATAATGGAGTTTATGAAGGAAATATACCTGTAAGCATGATCCATTTGTATACACAGGGCTCGGGACTCACACTCGGGGAGAAGTCCACTTGAGTTTATTCAAAGCTATGTAAACAGGTATTTACAAAGGGCTTGGGACTTATACCTACATGGAGGCCCATGGTATATTTTTGGGAAGATTTAAAGAAAACATTCATTTTTGGTTTGTTATTCAAAGTTAAAAAAAACGCATTGAGATATGTACAAAAGGCGTACAATGAAATACCTAATTTCATGTACTGGAATGGGTATGTACAAAAGGGGCTTGGGACTTATACCTACGTGGAGGCCCGTGGTATATTGAAAAGTTTTGTTTCTTTGAAGTTTTATTGTTTTGAAAATGATTTGAAAATTGTTTTTGAAAAGATTTTTGTTTTGAAGTTTTGTTGTTTTTTTTTTAAAAAAAAAACTGTACAAAAAGAAAAGAAATGGGACTTACACTCTCTAATATTCGAGAGGCCCCACTTCGTTTTGAAAATCAATTGATCAATTAAAAAGATTTAATCAAAAAGAAGTGGCTTATCGTTTTGAAAAAGAATCGCGATCGCTCGTCTTAAAACGATTTGAATTTGACAAAAGTCAACTTAATTAGGTTAAAACAAGTTTTAATGCTTAATTAAGACCTAAATGATTAGGGTTTGATCACAAAAAATATTTACAAGTGATTAGGTTAAAAATTAAATGAAAAACAATATTTAAAGTATTAAAAAACACTTAAAAATGTATCATTTTAAACCTAATTAAAAACATATTAAATAAATCTTTTTTTGTGATTTTTTTTTGATATTGTCAAAATATGTATATTAAATAAGAGGTGTGTAAAAAATGAAGAAAAAATAAGTTGATTTGATTGGTTAAATTAATTGATGAAGTTGTGAAGAATTTGAAGGAAAAAAGTGATAAAAAATAAGCTTTTGGTCTCACCAGGGTTTGAACCCACGCCCTCTCTCTCACCAGCCAAAACCCTTGCCAACTGAGCCACGCTTGTGGCTTGTAATACATACGCTTCCATTTAATTATATATTAAACTTAACATTTGAAATTTCTGAATCAAAAATGGCGCCAAGAACACACCTTCAACTGAATTTTGAAAATCTCCAAAACTGTGTTGTTTTGATCAAGTAAAGGGTCTATCTCACTCGGTTTTTCACGAGGAACATGATGGTGCCCTCATAATTCATTTATTTTTGCTCTAAGGGGGTTAATTTTCGCATGAACATGAAGAACCCTAGAACTAAAATTCAATGTGAAATCGTGTATGTGCAAGTTATGATGCAATTGATTGAGGGTTAATGATCCTCATAGGTGCAGAAACAAGATGGTATGCTCACATTTCATTTATGATGCGTGCAAGTATGAGTTTGAAGTTCATGAGCACTTACCTTAAAAACGGCACAACTGAGAATCGAATTCTTGCTTGGAGGTGTTACAGAAGTTGTTTGATGATCTGGATAGCTTCAATGGACCTTATGGAAGGTGTCTGGATGCTTAGAACCATCTGAATTCATCTGGGCATGGCCATGGTACCCGATCTGCATAAGCTTCAAGAGTGAATCGAATTTGATGATTCTGAGGTTATTGGCTATATGTGATGGATTGGATAGTTCATATGTGATATATGGATGATGTTAGAAGTGGTAGTTTGGACAGAATTGAGCCTGAACAAAAATTGGCATGATAAGTCTCATTTTATGCATATTTGGAGGTGAGATGATGATTTTGAGTTTTCAGGTGTTTTGGGGTGTATGAGTGATTCAGACACATCATATATGACATTTAGAAGTTGTGGGAAGCATCACTTTGTTCAGAACTTGCAAGGTTTGGAGGTTGAGTTTTCTACCTCACTTTGAAACACATGACTTGTAATTCAAGAAAGAAGAGAGAAAACCTATAATTGTGAGGTTTTGGTGTGAATTGAAGAGTGGAAATGACCTCTATTTATAGGCCAAGAGTTCTGAACTCAGAACTTTGCAACTTGCTTCAAGAAGTGATGATTTGGCATTTGGAGATAGAAAGGAATCTTACCATTTAATGCATATGGTTAAAGTAACTAAACCATGGTTATTTTGGCCAAGCTTCTTATCTCTTTCCATTCTGATCTCAAATCAGAAAATATCATTCAATCATTGCTTTGGTGTGTCATTGATTGAATTATAGGCCATATAGTATTGAACTTAGTGAAAATGGCTTGTAATTTCATGCATAATGACCTCTAATTGCAAAATTCAAAACCATGGCTACACTCCATATTTTTTCATGCTCTTGGACATTTTGGAAAGCTCATATTACACACTTCAAAACCCTAGTTGAAAGTTTCTTCAAGATCCTTAAGAAAGTGGGTGAAAAAGATCCATGAACTTTGAGAAAAATGAGGTTTCAAGTGAAATTTTCCAAAGATGCCAACTTTGAAGCTCCATATCTCTTAAATGGTTGATCTTATGGAAAAAATTTATATGTGTCAAAGTTGTTTATTGGATCAAAATCTACAACTTTCATGTTGGAAGTTTTTTTCAGTTTGTAGGTGAAATTTTGAGTTATTCCTCTCCAAAGTTTGGAAAAAACCATGAAAAACACTTAGAAATTTTTCTAAGTATGGAAAGTCAAACTTTTGACTTTTTGATTCTTGATTGATTTTCTTGATTTTTCTTGATCAAATGACTTCATACTTCATATATTGATGATTTAAAACTTCAAAAGTCATGGTTGACCAAAATTCCTCAAAAGTCAATGGTGTTCTTGTACAGTTGACTTTTTCAGTCGAATCGCGTTTCTGGAGATTTCAAATGAAACAGGCTATCCTCACCATATGAATGGTATGAATGGATCACATTGAAGCATTAGAGGATATTGAGCCATGGTTTGAGTTGTGGCACCATGTCCTGATTAAAAAGTCAGTTGTTCAGTGAATTAGGTCAAAACCCTAATTGTCGACCTGATGAAATTGATGACTGTGGATCTTGAATTGAGATACAATTTCCATTGTATGTTGTCATAGGGATTATTTGAGGATGATTGAAACCTTTGATTGACTTCCTGGGGATTTTTAGGGTTTCCCAAATGTGATCCCTGATTTTAGTCCCTGATAGTTCAAAACCCTGATCTGAGGATTTGTCTGATCAATCTTTGTGTAGGAGATGTTATGAGCCAATGGATTAGGTCAAAATGATGCACTTGAGGTCTTGATATCATGTCCCAAGCCATTAGGTCAAATTCTGAGCAAAAGTCAGGAGTGTGCTGTCTTCAGTCAAAACCCTAATTCAGTCGATTCAAAGCTGTTGAGCTTGTTGAAATGAATCTCTGAGGACCAAATGTTGATTATTGATGAGGATGATTCATTTGAGATGAAGGGAGAACAAAACCCTAGTTGATTGTTGCTTGTACTGATGAGTGATTCCTTGATTAAATCCTGCTGAGCACAAGTAGCAAACACAAGCTATGCAATTTGTTAGAGATGCCAATGATGCATATGCAATGATATGAGGTGGTATCTTAGGTCAAAAATTGGGGTATGACAGATGCCCCTATTTAAGTTTCTTCAACCTGAGACATGAAGATTGAAAATCTTCGTTTTGATAGGGTAGAAGAGACTTAAATATTAGAAGACGCAAATTTTGGACCTAAGATACCAAAATTGCGAATGATGCAAGGATATCTTTACCGAGGGAATATCAAAACTGACTCCACTGGGGAAAAGAGGTTGGGAAGGATATCTCAATCCGTTTTAGGAAGAGAATCCGTTTTTTCGGGAAAGCAAGTGTATGCTTCATTGGGGAATGATAGCTTTGTAAGAAAAGCTTACCTATCGGCATTATCGACTATCAGCTTGGGGATAGACTTGTTTAATAACGCGAAGGTGAAAGGTATGAAACTATATTACCGACTATCAGCATGGTGATAGACTTGACAAGGTAAAAAGAGTTTCAAAGGTTCGGTTAATATTACCGACTATCAGCCTTGTGATAGACATGTTAAATAATATAACCAGAACAAAAGGTTACCGACTACCAGCCTCGTGATAGCGGTTTTGAAGACGTGATCAATTATCAGCCGAGTGATAAAATGATCCTGGAGACTTTGCTAGGGAAATTACTTGTTATCCAGCCTTGTGAACAGTAATAAGGCCCTGATTGTCAAATGGTCTTCATGATTGATTTCCTTGAGAGGAAAAAGCTTTTGAAAGGGACATAAGCTGCTCAGATGATGAGGCTATTGCTTATGGTCCTATTTTTTCACAACTCTGTTTGAGGAATTGGTATTTTGAATTTTTGGTAAAGACAAGGTTCTAACCAAGAATGAATTGGAAAGAGACAGTCAAACAAGACTTTGTACCCATGAGGAATGAACTCAAATGGGGATTTTCTCCTTCGTTTTGAGGGGAAAAACTAAAGCAACCTTCTTCCACGAGGAATGATCTCAGTGGGGAACTGGAGAAAGAAAGGATGTTATTTCTGCTTATGGGTGACAACCTACTGGAGAGATGACACGCCCATTTTTTTGTTTTTTTTTTTCTTTTTCTTTCTTCTTTTTTTCTTTTTTTCTTTCTTTTTTGGGATAGATATATCCTGAACAAGCGATTTTGAAGCAAACATTAAAAAAATGCAAGAATGCATAAATGATGCAAATATGTATGAATGATGAATGTCATGAATGTAGTATGCATGTTGACAATGCTGACAGACAAAGAAGTATATACTGGAGAAGGACCGACGTCGCAATACAACCAGATACTTGGCAAATGTTTTTCAACATGGTGTAGATAACACAGGTGATGAATGGTGCTGCGTGCTTTAAACTTCTCTGGGGAAGATGAGCATCTTTTCTTATTGAGATGGAAGAATCCTTTCACTGGAGATGGAAAATCTTCGTCACTGGGGATAAAAGATCCTCTTCACTGGGGATAAAAAACCTTCTTCACTGGGGATAGAAGAGCTTCTTCACTGGGGATAGAAGAGCTTCTTTACCTCGAGAGGTAATTGCTTCAAGAATTCTTTTCTGGGACAAGAATACCGTTGTCTCAACAATTTTTCAGGGAGAATCCTTTTGTTCATCCTATGGAGACGACTGCTGATGTTCCTTCCGTTGTTCACAACTCAAAGGAAAATTTCGCTTTTATTTTGAAAAAGAAAAGTAAATTCATTTAAAACTTATTTTTTCTTTTTTTGTTTCAAAAGTGAATAACACAATTAAAGCGTCATTTTGCAAGCTGAAAGAAATTAAAGATTGCAAACAAATGGGCACAAGGCTCAAATTTATTTAATAGGATGGAAATCAGCTAAAGGCGTGATTCCATGTAGTATTTACAAAAGTTGGAAATGGTAATTATGCGGAAAAGGCTACATTGAAAGCAATAACCACTATTCCCCCTAAACAACTTTGAGTTCCAACTGTGCTTGTCGCTTCAGATTGGCGATGATTTGATTGAAGATCCTTTGATGAAAAAGACTCCTCAGGTGACGAAGTATGGACTGATGCAGTTACTTTGTCATGAATCCCTAATTTTTGCCTAGATTGCCCTTTCAGGTTTTCAATCTACCAGGATGAATTTTTTTCTGTTTATTGTCTCTAATTTTTGCCTGGACCGCCCTTTCAGGTTTTCAGTCCACCGAGACGCTCATTTTTGCCTAAGTCGCCCTTTGCGGGTTTTCGACTTACCGAGCTGTTCTTTTGTTCTTTTTTAGACAAAGTATTTTTTGACTGCATCAGCATTCACAGGATGTGGGAGTTCATTACCATCCATGGTTGCAAGAATCATGGCGCCGCCAGAAAATGTTCTTTTGACAACATACGGGCCTTCGTAATTAGGAGACCATTTGCCCCTGGAATCTGGTTGAAAAGACAAGATCTTTTTAAGCACGAGGTCGCCTTCTTGAAATTCACGAGGTCGAACCTTTTTGTTGAAAGCTTGTTTCATCCTTGCTTGGTATAACTGTCCATGGCATAGAGCAGTCATACGTTTTTCTTCGATTAAGTTCAACTGATCGTATCTGCTTTGACACCATTCAGCCTCTGATAACTTAGTCTCCATGAGGACTCTCATTGATGGTATTTCCACTTCTACGGGGAGCACAGCTTCCATGCCGTATACTAGAGAAAAGGGAGTTGCCCCTGTTGAAGTACGCACTGAAGTACGGTACCCATGTAAAGCAAATGGCAGCATTTCATGCCAGTCTTTGTAAGTGACGACCATTTTCTGGACGATCTTCTTTATGTTCTTGTTGGCAGCTTCAACGGCGCCGTTCATTTTTGGTCTGTAAGGAGAAGAGTTATGATGCTCAATCTTGAATTCCTCACACAGTTCTTTCATCATTTTGTTATTCAAGTTTGAACCATTGTCAGTAATGATCTTGCTGGGAACACCATATCGGCAAATGATGTTATTCTTGATAAACCTCACAACCACTTGTCTTGTAACATTGGCGTAAGATGCTGCTTCGATCCATTTGGTGAAGTAATCAATTGCTACCAAGATGAAACGATGACCGTTTGAAGCTTTCGGTTCGATCATTCCAATCATGTCGATACCCCACATGGAGAAAGGCCACGGAGATGAGAGAACGTTGAGTAGAGTCGGTGGCACATGGATCTTATCTGCATAGATCTGGCACTTGTGACATCTCTTCACGTGTTTGTAACAATCAGATTCCATTGTCAACCAATAGTATCCTGCTCTTAACATCTTTTTGGACATTGCATGCCCATTTGAATGAGTTCTAAAGGACCCTTCATGCACTTCATGCATTAACATGTCTGCTTCGTGTCTGTCCACGCATCTGAGCAAAACCATGTCGAAGTTTCTTTTGTATAGCACATCTCCGTTCAGGAAGAAACTGCCAGAAAGCCTCCTTAGAGTTTTCTTATCTTTGTTTGATGCCCCAAGTGGGTACTCTTGAGTTTGAAGGAAGCGTTTGATGTCGTGGAACCACGGTTTATCATCGATGACTGCTTCGGTTGCAAACACATAGGCGGGCCTTTCAAGGCGCGTGATTCTGACTGTAGGCATATCGTTCCAGTGACTGACTTTGAACATGGAAGATAGAGTAGCCAAGGCGTCTGCCATTCGATTCTGATCCCGAGGTATATGATGCAATTCCACCTTGTTGAAGAAAGTCAACAGACGTCTTGCATAATCTTTGTAAGGAATCAAACCAGGGTGATAAGTTTCCCATTTGTCTTTGATTTGGTTGATCACGAGGGCTGAATCTCCATATATGTCGAGGATCTTGATCCTTAAGTCAATGGCTTCTTCGAGACCCATGATACAAGCTTCATATTCTGCGATGTTGTTGGTGCAATCAAATAGCAATCTGGCGGAGAATGGGATATGAGTACCCTTGGGAGTGATGATGATTGCCCCAATTCCATTGCCAAAAGCGTTTACTGCTCCATCAAAAATTAGGCCCCATCTTGATCCAGGATCAGGACCTTCTTCAGGTAATGGTTCGTCACAATCTTTCATTTTCAAGTACAAGACATCTTCATCAGGAAAGTCAAACTTGAGAGATTGATATTCATTAATTGGTTGATGCGCCAAATGATCGGCGAGAATGCTTCCTTTGACCGCTTTTTGAGCATGGTATTCAATGTCATATTCGGATAACAGCATTTGCCATCGGGCAATCCTTCCTGTTAAGGCAGGCTTTTCAAAGACGTACTTGATCGGATCCATTTTGGAGATTAACCAAGTAGTATTGTTGATCATGTACTGGCGGAGACGTTTTGAAGCCCAAGCCAAAGCACAACACGTTTTTTCGAGCATGGAGTAACGAGACTCACAATCTGTGAATTTCTTACTCAGGTAATAGATGGCATGCTCCTTCTTACCGGTTTCATCTTGTTGTCCAAGCATACAACCCATGGATTCTTCCAACACAGTAAGGTACATGATTAATGGTCTTCCTACCACTGGAGGAATCAATATTGGTGGTTCTAACAGGTACTCTTTGATACTGTCGAACGCTTTCTGGCAATCTTCAGTCCATACAACCCCTTGATCTTTGCGGAGAAGCTTGAAAATTGGCCCACAAGTAGCAGTCATCTGAGAGATAAATCTGGATATATAGTTCAATCGTCCGAGAAATCCTCTTACTTGCTTTTCAGTTTTTGGTGCAGGCATCTCTTGAATAGCTCTGACTTTGTCGGGATCTACTTCAATACCTCTTTGGCTGACAATGAAACCCAAGAGTTTTCCAGATCTAACCCCAAAAGTACATTTGTTAGGATTCAAGCGAAGCTGATATTTCCTTAGTCGTTGAAACAACTTCAAAAGGTATTCAATATGTTCTTCTTCTGTGCTGGACTTGGCTATCATGTCGTCCACATAAACTTCAATTTCTTTATGCATCATGTCATGAAAGAGAGTAGTCATTGCCCTTTGGTAAGTTGCGCCTGCATTCTTTAATCCAAATGGCATCACTTTGTAGCAAAATGTACCCCATGGGGTGATGAAAGATGTCTTCTCCATGTCTTCAGGAGCCATCTTAATTTGATTATAACCGGAGAACCCGTCCATGAAGGAAAAGACGTTGAACTTAGCGGTGTTATCAACCAACATGTCGATATGTGGTAATGGAAAGTCATCTTTTGGACTGGCCTTGTTCAAGTCACGGTAATCAACACACATTCTGACTTTGCCATCTTTCTTCGGAACTGGCACTATGTTGGCCAACCATTGAGGATACTCAGAGGTGACTAGAAAACCTGCGTCGAGTTGCTTTTGAACTTCCACTTTGATCTTGTTAGCCATATCAGGGTGAGTCCTTCGTAATTTCTGCTTAACTGGCGGACATTCTGGCTTCAATGGCAAGTAATGCTGAACAATATTGGTATCCAACCCAGGCATGTCTTGGTAGGACCAGGCAAACACGTCAACATATTCTTTGAGAAGGTCTGTCAACTTACTCTTGATATCAGTATCAAGCAGCGATCCAATGGTCACTTCTTTTTTGTCTTCTTCAGAACCCAAGTTAATCTTTTCTAAAGGCTCTTTGTGAGGCAGAATGGCTCTTTCCTCGTGCTTAAGTAATCGAGAGATCTCGTCCGGGATCTCCTCTTCTTCCTCTTCTTCGGCTTCGAACACAGGAAACTCAAAGTTTGGAGAGGGCATAGGGTTATTGCATTCAATGGGTTTATCAATAGTAAATCTGCACATGTGATTTATATCTATTTCAGAAAATTTATGAATGCAAGAGTGTATGCAGATTTTTTTTGAAAAGTTTTTTTTTATTATTATTTTGGTTTTTTAGGATTACCATTTCCAGAAAAAAAAGCAAAAATAAAACATATAATGTAGGGAATTCAAAATGACACTTTATTTATGATTCATTTTTGAAACAAAGCCCTAAACACAAACTCATTTGTCTTGGGTCGGACAAAGAGGGAAACTTTTAAAACAAAGCCCTATACACAAAGTTATTTGGGCGGAACATTTAAAAGCAAAGCCCTATAAAACATCTCTCTTGATTTTTCTTGATCAAATGACTTCATACTTCATATATTTATGATTTAAAACTTCAAAAGTCATGGTTGACCAAAATTCCTCAAAAGTCAATGGTGTTCTTGTACAGTTGACTTTTTCAGTCGAATCGCGTTTCTGGAGATTTCAAATGAAACAGGCTATCCTCACCATATGAATGGTATGAATGGATCACATTGAAGCATTAAAGGATATTGAGCCATGGTTTGAGTTGTGGCACCATGTCCTGATTAAAAAGTCAGTTGTTCAGTGAATTAGGTCAAAACCCTAATTGTCGACCTGATGAAATTGATGACTGTGGATCTTGAATTGAGATACAATTTCCATTGTATGTTGTCATAGGGATTATTTGAGGATGATTGAAACCTTTGATTGACTTCCTGGGGATTTTTAGGGTTTCCCAAATGTGATCCCTGATTTTAGTCCCTGATAGTTCAAAACCCTGATCTGAGGATATGTCTGATCAATCTTTGTGTAGGAGATGTTATGAGCCAATGGATTAGGTCAAAATGATGCACTTGAGGTCTTGATATCATGTCCCAAGCCATTAGGTCAAATTCTGAGCAAAAGTCAGGAGTGTGCTGTCTTCAGTCAAAACCCTAATTCAGTCGATTCAAAGCTGTTGAGCTTGTTGAAATGAATCTCTGAGGACCAAATGTTGATTATTGATGAGGATGATTCATTTGAGATGAAGGGAGAACAAAACCCTAGTTGATTGTTGCTTGTACTGATGAGTGATTCCTTGATTAAATCCTGCTGAGCACAAGTAGCAAACACAAGCTATGCAATTTGTTAGAGATGCCAATGATGCATATGCAATGATATGAGGTGGTATCTTAGGTCAAAAATTGGGGTATGACAGAGGGTGCTATCTACCCCAACATGGTGGCAGAATTCTGGATGAATGCGTCTTTACGCATAGATCCTGAAGGTAGGACCACCATTGATTCTGATATTCGACATGCTCGTCTTAGCATCACTCCCACCACCATTGCCAACCTAATGAGATGCAAAAACTCTGGGGAAACTTTTGATGACAACAGTTTCAACATGACTACTCATCTCATGTTGAGAACTCTTATGGACAACGACCGCTTTAGTGCCAAAGTTATCAGGATCTGGCACCAGATGCTCGTGGGAAACTTTCAACCTCGGAGGATTGATGAAAACGACATCATGGTTGAAGACTTGGAGTTTATCCTCTGTGGTCTTCGAGGGAAGAAAATTAACATTCCTTTGATGATCTTTAAAGGACTTGTTAAGGCTGTCTCTATTGGTGTCAACCGTCAAGGGAGTGTGACCTGTCTTCCATACGGGAGACTCCTCAGTTACATTTTCCTTAGGAAAGGTGTAGTGAAGAGGATGCGCAATTCTGGAGCCATGGATATGTTCGAAGCTGAACCCTCGCCTGTGCTGTCCTTGGAATGTTTAGACCAAAGGATTAACTAGCAAGTATTTACCTTAGGTTTTTTATGCTTTCTTTTTCTTTTGTAATCTCAGATCCTGTTCTTTGGATCCTTTTGTAATGCACATACTCCTATGTTTTGAATGAAAAACATTTTGGTGTCTCTTTAGACTCTTTTCCTTCCATTTAACAATCTATTCTGATTGTAAAGCCATTTTGATCAATGTGACATATATGTTTTGACACATGCCTGACCATTTTGGCTTTCGTAGTACCCTGAGTATCTACGTTTTTGCAATCTTTACTTCGTACATACTTGGTTTATATCTCTTCAAATATTTCCCGTTTACTCTTAAGATCCTACGATCTTCTGCTAACTCTTCAATTTCGTAAGCATTGTTCGAAAATACTTTTAAGATTCGAAAGGGTCCTTCCCAATGTGGGGACCATTTACCAAGTGCCTGATTCTTTCGATCTATAGGTAAAATAACTTTTCAAACTAAGTCATTATTAACAAAAGTTTTACCTTTCACCTTTTTGTTGTATGCTCTGGACACTCTTTCCTTTTGCCTTTTTATCATTTCCAGTGCTCGAAGTCTGTCTTCGTCCAAATCTACTAACTCATTCATCATTAACTCCCAGTACACGTTGGGAGGAATGTCTGCTTGTCTTTGTATTCTTACCGATTGCAAATATATCTCAATTGGGAGTACTGCATCATGTCCAAACGTCAACTGGAAAGGAGTTGTATTTGTAGCTTCTTTTGGAGATGTTCGACAAGCCCAGAGTGCTTGATCTAAAGTCTTATGCCAGTTCTTGGGTTTCTTTCCCACATGTTTCTTAATAAGGCCAATTATTATTTTGTTTGCTGCTTCAACCTGTCCATTTGCTTGAGCGTAGTAAGGTGTAGAAGTAAATAACTTGAAACCTATTTCTCTGGCAAAGTCTTGCATTTTTCGTCCAGTAAAGACTGATCCCTGATCGGTTGTTATACTTTCTGGGATTCCAAACCTATATATAATATGTTTCTGAATAAACTCAATCACAGCCTCTTGATCCACATTTGCCAGTGGTATTGCTTCGACCCATTTTATGAAATAGTCTATTCCTACCAAAATGTACCTTTGACCTTTAGATGACTTGGGGTGAATTTCTCCAATCAAATCTAATGCCCATCCCCTAAAAGCCCACGGTTTTACTATCGTACTTAATTCGTTTGCTGGAGCGTGTTGGATACCTGCATGTTCTTGGCACTCTTGGCACCCTTTCGCAAACTCTATGCAATCTTTTAACATCGAAGGCCAATACATCCCATAACGAAACAAGAGCCATTTCATTTTGTGCCCTGCTTGATGTGCACCACATGCCTCACTATGTACGTTCGACAGAGCCAAGTATGCTTCTGCTTCACCCAAGCATTTCAACAATACCCCTTCAGGAGTTTTCTTGAACAATTCATTTCCCATCAGGAAATATGATAAGGCTCTATACTTGATTTTCCTATCTGTATCCGTCGAAGGATTTTTCAGATAGTTAATAATTGGACTCCTCCAATCTGTGTCTGCCAACGAGTCTATATTTAGTACTTCGAATTCTTCTTTGTTGGCATAACCCAATTGTGAGTTCTCTAGATCACTTGGAGAAAGTTTAGTAGACATTGCTCTTCCTCTTACTTCAATCAATTCCTCCAACTTTTCTTTTGATACTTTATATCCTGAAGCTAATTGTGCCAAGTCGTTTGCTTCCTGGTTATTCACCCTTGATACGTGTTTTAATTCCACATATTCGAATCTCTTGAGTAGCCTATTTGCAATGACAAAATACATGATCAAATTCTCTTTGATACACTTGTACTCCTTTGTCAATTGTTTGATGACCAATTCGGAGTCTCCTTTAATTTCGACTCTGGTTGCCCCCAATTCTAACAAAGCCTCAAGTCCAGCAATTAATGCTTCGTATTCAGCTTCATTGTTGGAGCATAATGGACCTTCGATTTTATACTTGAGCTTTGTTGGAATTCCATCAGGAGAAATTATCAACATTCCAACTCCAGTACCCTCTCTATGTGTTGAACCATCGAAGTATAACTTCCAAGGTTTTAAGTCCTCATAATGCTGATGATTCTCAACCACCGCATGGTCGACAATGAAGTCTGACACAATTTGACCTTCCATTGCCTTGAGAGGCTGAAATATTAATGAATATTCAGTAAGGGCCAAAGCCCACTTGCCAATTCGACTATGTAGTATTGGCTTAGATAACATATGTTTAATAACATCACAATGAGATGAAACGTAAACATCAACTGGCTTTATATAATACTTAAGTTTGATACAGGAGAAATACAAGCAAAGGCAGAGCTTTTCTATATCAGTATATCTAGTCTCTGCATCATTGAGTACTCTACTTAAGTAATAAATGGCTCTTTCGATGTCATTCTCATCTTCTTGTGCCAGCATGCTGCCTATTGTTTTATCTGACGCTGAAATGTATAGGCGCATGTGCTTCTTCCCATTTGGGGGAGACAGAATTGGTGGACAAGTCAAGTATTGCTTTATCTGATCGAAAGCTTCTTGATGTTCAGCACGCCATTCAAATTTTCCTTGCTTAAGCCGTAGTAGAGGTGAGAAAGCTTGCGTGCGTCCACTCAAGTTAGAGATAAATCTCCTTAAGAAATTTATCTTACCCAATAATGATTATAGTTCTTTCTTCGTGGATGGAGACTTGGTTTCCATAATGGCTTTTGTCTTGTTCTGGTTAATTTCTATCCCTTTTTTGTGGACTACGAAACCCAAGAAATCACCTGCCTGCACAAAGAAAGCACATTTGAGGGGGTTCATCTTCAAGCCATATTTCCTCATTCTTTCGAATGATTGGCTCAGATGATCGAGATGACTCATACCCGAGGTAGATTTTACCACAATGTCATCTATATATACTTCCATGAATGTTTCTATAAAGTCATGAAATATAGAATTCATTGCTCTTTGATAAGTTGCCCCAGCGTTTTTCAAACCAAAAGGCATCACAACCCATTCGTCAGTGCCTATTGCCCCTGGGCAACGAAATGCTGTTTTGGATACATCATCTTCTGCTATAAAGATTTGATTGTATCCCGAATATCCATCCAACATGCTCAAATACTCAAAACCTGCGGCTGAGTCTACTAGCATTTCTGCTACAGGCATGGGATACTCGTCTTTAGGAGTAGCTGCATTAAGGTCACGAAAGTCTATGCATACTCTTAATGAGCCATTCTTTTTAATTACAGGTACTATATTAGCAATCCATTCAACATACCTTGTAGTTTGGATAAATTTGCAACGCAAGAGCCTTTTGACCTCTGCTTTAATCTTCGAGTGAATCTCTGGCGCGAATCTTCTGGGAGTTTGCTTTATAGGCTTCTTCCCTTCTTTTATTGGTAATTTTAATTCGACTAAGTCTCTTCCTAGACCAGGCATCTCATCATAATCCCAAGCAAAACAATCTCTGTTTTCTTTCAGCATTTTGATCACCGTTGCTTTTAATTATGGTTCTAGTTTCGCGCTGATATATGTTATCCTTTTTTGATCATTGTCTCCAAGATTTACTTCTTCAAGTGGATCTTGGGCCAACATCTTTATGTTCGACGCCATTGGGTCTTTTTCGAATCCCAAAGGTTCCTCGTCGTATATTGCATCTAACCTTTGATTTGGTTCTTCTCTTATGATCTCTTCGTCTGGAGCCGTGTCTTCAGAGAGTTCGAAACTCGTACGTATCTCCAATTCTGTTATTCCTTCTTTGGTTAGAACTGCATCTATCTTTGTATTTGATAATTCGGCTTCGAGAGCCGCCTTCCTTTTGTTCTCGGCCACATAGGCCGAAATCTTTTCGAAGAACGAAGACTTAGACATGATTAATGTCATCGTCCCAGCCTGTTGGCCGTACTGTTGGATAATTCTCCAATGGTGCTGTATCTGCTGGACCATCCATGATCTCTCTATCCCATTGGAATCCATTTGGGTGTAAAGTTAAATAGTACAATGCATTTTTATTTGGGGTATACATCTCTTCTGCAGCATGACAAGGGCCTATGTTTGCCAGGTTCCTATCGAAGTTGGTTTTATTCACCTGGTTGACTTCAGCCATATAGTAACTCTGATCACCTTCGATATTCTCCACTATACCATCTTCCCTCCAAATTGTCACCCTCTGATGCATTGTTGAGGGCACAGCTGCTACCCCATGAATCCATTCCCTACCAAGCAAAAGGTTGTAGTTTGCTTTTGCTGGTATAACCATGAACATAGTTGGCCTGGTAACTGAGCCTACTGTCAAATTGACCTGAACGACTCCCAGTGTTTGTCCTATTTTGCCTTCGTAGTTAGATAAAACCATGTTATGTGGCCTTATATCCGTATCGAACATACCAATTCTCTTTAGCATGTATTGAGGCATTAGGTTCACTGCTGCTCCCCCATCAACTAGGACTTTATTAATGCCAACATTCTCAATCTTAGCCCTGATATAGAGTGGCTTCAAATGATTTCGCATACCCTCATCAGGCCTTTCGAAGAAAGCATTCTGTTCTTCAACTGCACCATTATTCAGCACATAGTAACACACAGGTCTGTGTTTTGCCATTTCTTCGATATCAGCCTCTTCACAGTCTTCCACTTCAGTTTCCTGATTAAACTCGTGAGGGAGTACGGATACAACATTGCAATTCAAGTTTATAGATGACACTCCATCAGAATCAAAATCATTTGTCATTCTATCCTCTTCTTTCTAGGAATTTGAACGCATCTTTTCTTCTTCATCCAAGAGTTTTTCAGCTTCGAATAATCTGCGTTCCACCGGAGGTTTGTTTGACTTTGCCCCCTGGTGTGGGACTTGGTTGCTACTAGATTCTCCAGTTTCTCTTGGCCTGTATTCCATCTGAGCCTTTTTTATTCTCGGATGCCTTCTCCACTGGGACCGAGACATAGGATTTTTTCCTTTATAATTCTCCAATCGATACGCCTCTCGATTTGGTCTTTGAAATTGTTTCCTATATGCCATTGTAGTTCTCCCTCCTTGGTCCCAACTTCGCCATTTGTTGGTTCTTGCATCAGCTTGCACCCACCTATCCCTGGGTGCATCTGCGGGGATTTTGAATGTTACCCTTCGAGCTCTGGGGTGTGGGCTATCAGGCCTCTTTGTTGGAGTCCATATGTCGAAACCGTACAGGTTAGGATGCAACCCCTGAGTTTCTCGACTCATGTAGCAGTACACACGTTCGAATGATCGTGCTAGCATTTCATCATAGACTGCCCCACATCTGGGGCACAGAGCAACTTCAGTGTTTCCTTTGTGGCATCTGACCAAAAATCCTACTAAGCTTTCCTCCATCCTTGGGTACAGTTGTAGTAGGGGATTTGACTCTCTTCCTGGGTGTTCCCATCTTTCACGTCGAGCCCTTTCGAAGTTGGCTTCGACCCTTCGATTCAGCATGATCGAACACCTTGGACACATCCATTGTTTACCACCATTTCTCTCATGGCAATTCCAGAGGTAATCTTTGAGGCTCTCAGTTTTTGGAGGAACTTCGATGTCCCCATTTTGCCTCGTCAGCCATGTCTCTAGTTCGCCAAACTCAGACACTGGGCGTCTGGCGCTGACCATGTTAACCACTGCTGGAAGAACTTCAGAGATTTGGATTTTCTGGAGTTTCATCCTGAGGTCTTCAGTGGCCTCACTGTTTTCTTCCTTCGATGCTTCAGTTATCTCTGTCTTGGAAGATTCTTCAACATCAGTATTGAAGACTATGTCACCATTTAGGCTTTCAGTAGCCTGCTTTCCATTGAACATTGTTTTAGTTTCCACAACTTCTACTTCAGATGCCTCCACCATGTTGATATCTTCTACCTCACAGAGGCTAGCGTCAGCAATGTTCAGGGGATTGGTATCGACCCTCATGTGACTCTTGGTCTTGTCAGCAAACTTCAACCTTCCATCATTGATAGCATTTTGAATTAGATCCCTGAAAAGAAAACATTGAGAAGTTTTATGGCCTAAAAAACCATGATATTTACAAAAACCTCTTTTCTTCCGTTGTTCCAACGGAGGAATTTTGGAATTTGGAGGTAGTATCATTTGGCCATCTTTTACCAGTAAATCAAATATTTCATCACACTTGGTAACGTCGAATGTATAAGTTTTCTTAGGGAACCTATCATTCTTATCGTTTTCTACTGGGTTTTTTCCATTTGCAGGATTTAGCAATTTGCAGGCATAAGGTGGCGCCTCTTTCAACTCAGCCAAGTCTATTTCGACTTCTTCAGGGCTATATGAGTCATTGAAAGACTCATCATCAACGTCCTCGGCTTCGACGTACGCTACCCTTTCCTTCTTATAACTTTTATTTGCCCTAACTTTTTCTGCCTTCAGACGTTCGACCTGTCGAACCCTGTCTGCTAATTGGGCCATGTCCCTAAGGTATTGGGTATCTAGTTTCTTTCTTATTGAATAATCTAGACCACCCGCAGCCATCTCGACAAGTTCATGCTCTGGGACTGTTGTAAAACACCTTGATTTCAACAGACGGAACCTATTCAAGTAGTCATCAATTGTTTCTGTGAATTTTCTCTTAATACTGGCCAATTCTTTCAAACTTATCTTAGTTTGGCCCATATAGAATTGCTCATGGAACAGCCTTTCTAAGTATGCCCACGCATCTATCGAATTTGGTGGCAAAGTAGTAAACCAAATGAAGGCATTCTTTGTCAGCGAACTAGGGAAATATTTGATCCTTAAATCCTCGTTTCCCGCTAAGTCTCCTGCTTCTGTCAAATATCTAGCAATATGTTCCACCGTTGACTCATTAGTTTCGCCTGAAAATTTTGTAAATTTGGGTACCTTAGTGCCCCTAGGCAATTCTGTCTGCATGATATAATCTGATATAGGGGATGTATAATTTGGACGTCTAAGTCCAGTATTAAGGCCATTATTGGCCATAACCCTTTCTATCATGGCAGTTAAGTTATTTTCTGTAGCCAGATTTTCTCTTCTGACTCTTTGGACAACCTCATCTGGGTGTTCGTTCCTACCCACAACCCTCTAATTTGGGTTGCTCTTCCTCCGTTTCCTGTCGAACGGGGACGGTTCTTTGATTTGAAGCCTCTAAGTTAATTACTGGAGTTCCTTCGATCGTCTCTGTTCTTCGTGAGGGGCCTACATCCCTAGTGGCTGTCCTAGATAATGGAACTATATCTTGTACACGTTCCATAATGGGCCTCTCTTCTTGATTCGAAGGTTGTTTGTCTTTCCTTCTAGGTGGTGTTACTCCCATGAACTCTGCCATTCGATTCATTTGAGATGATATCTTTTGGAAAGTCTCCACGTTTTCCCTATTTGTAGTAGCAATATTTGTCACTAGTGGGTTTAAAATTGAAGTCAATTCTCTGGCCAAAGCCCCTAGCATATCATGGTTGCTTGCATCCATTTCTTATCGAAATGCTGCTTGGTTATTTGTGGTAAAGTGGGGCATCTGGGTAGAAAAACTAGTGTTGTGTGCACTTCGACCCACTGAACTAACATTCGGTGAAAATGTCGCATTGTTAGTTGGGGCATATATAGGTCCTGCCCCTCGTACGCCTGTTCCATATTGGTATGGCATTTCATATGGATTATTTGGTCTCCATTCGAAAGCAGAATTCGTGCCTTGACCAAACAAATTGTTTGCAGCATTTGTCGAGGAAAACGGTACGTCCTCTGCACTTGTGGATGAGGGTGCGGTTGTCGACACTGAAACTGGAATAGTCCCTGAGGGTCCTGTATTATTTTCAGGCATAGCCTGGGAATTATCTGCAGGTCTCGATCCATTTGGACCCGTTGTATCCCGTGTTCCTTGAGTGGAAGTCGAATTTGCCGCTCCTGATCCTGAACCTTGTGGGGGATCTCGATCACCCCCTGCACTGGCCGTAACGACCATTTTCTTGTTGTACCTTCGTTTGGGAATCGGTTGTGCACTGTTCGTTAATTTACCGTTCCTAAGGTTCATACAAGGTCTTGATATTGTCTAGACAAAAATAAAGCAATTGATTAAAACAATCCGCTTGACACTGTCCCACTGGGCGTGCCAATTTGTTTACGGTGATTTCCGGTAAACAACCGCTAGTCTTCTAAACTATAATAAATATGATTTGGTTACTCGCAGGATCGACTAGATTGATCCTAGGACACATAGTCAAAAAGATTGTTATCAATGTTCATTTGAACCATATTCATGATTCGTCTTCTTCAATAAGCGTTGTTCGATTAAAGAACAAGTAATCTTGATAATCACTTTGTTATATGTAAGTATGATTTCAATGAAAAGATAAGTAACATAACATATGAAACTAAAAGGACTGTTAAAACGTAAAGAATCTTAGAATGCAGAAACGTTAAAGACTTTGAAAATAAATGACATGAAAGTAATTCGAAAGTAAATGACATTAAAGTAAAGATACAGAAGTGTAAATGGCAAGAAGTAAATGGAATGCAGTAATTCTAAAAGATATTTGAAAACGAAAGATAATACACATGTATTAAAGTGGTGGTGTCATACGTACATTTTCTCAGCGAACTCTTTCTCTTAACACTTGATACTTGAGTAAATATGTGAGTGATTTGTACAAAATGAACACACAGAATCCTAACATTAAGACTCCTATTTATACTAGTTTCGACCTTAACGGTCCTACACTAATCTGCTGCCACGTCTCTCATAAGAACTTCCAGCGACGCCATCTGTTACTTGGACAGTTACAAAACCGTCTTCGAATTTCAAATCTTCCCGCCTGAGTTCGTCTTCGACGCGTGGCAGTGTATTAAAAACACTACGAAAACACGCTAAGTAGTAATACTTGAATATATTTTATAAATTTTGTCTAAGTCCCCGAAGACACATACTTTCACTAGCTTTCAGTATTCATTATCTTCATAACGAACTTAGAAATATTTATTCTCGAAGCATGGCCATCAGTAGCCATCTTTTATTTTTAAGGGATGGCCATCAGTAACCATCTTTCCTTCGATTTTCCACTTCTTCGAAGGACAAATATTACAAGACGAAATCTTCAGCTAACAGGTTCTTCACACCTTTAACCTTTTAAGTCGTTCACCTTTATCCTTTTGAGGTCTTCAACACCTTTAAACTTTTGAATTGTTCTCCCTATGGAATTGACATCCACTACCCCCAATATTTTCGTGGAAAAAATGCCTATGATCTCCAAGCCATGAAGGAAGTGCCCCGAGAAATAACCTTGTCATATGCTTCGACGTTTAGATTGAAGGGTATGCCCTTGATCTCCAGGATATGGAGGGATATCCATAGTGTTCTATCCTTTTGAATTTGAATTCTTCCCATGTTTGACATGCCCCTGATTATTATTTCTTCGAGACGTGACCCAAGTCGATTGGACCTTAGGAAGAATGCCCCTAGTAAATAGGATGTTTGATCGTATGCCCCTGTAAACCTTGAGATTTTGCCCCTGTTTAGGAGAACCCTCTGGATGTGGTTCCCCCATTCAAGAGTCTTTATTGGAAATGATCGCCTTTGATTAACCAATTTCGAGATCCCCTTGAGTGCTAAGCGCATGTTCATAGATGATGTTGTACCCTTCGAGAAGTAACTCCAATGCAATGCGTATGCAAGTTTTGGAATCGAAGTCCATTATGAATTAGGACTGGATGATTTAGAAATGAATGCTTGAAGAAGCGCAGTGGTTTAGAGATAGTTTTAACAAACCTAGGAGTCAGTATAACAAAAATCCTGCTTAATATGCTTTCGTAGTTAACCTTGCCTCAATTAGGACTTTTGAATGTTGTAACTTGGCCTGGTTCATGTTTTAAGAAACAATGGATATAAGGCTCAAAATTTATTTAACCCACCCCTTTCTCCTTGATATTCTCCAAATCCTAAAAATTCGCCTAATCCAATGAATGAGCTTTGTTTGCAAGAGAATCGCTTCAGTTTTGATGTTGAGTAGAAGCCTTAGTAGAGATCCAAGCACCGATGAAAAATGTTGTAGAGGTCCAAGCATTGATGGGAAGCTTCGATGATTTAGCAGTCACAAGATTATCCTTTGTATTTCTCCTTTGTTGTTTTTTTTTCTATCCCTTATTTTTGCATGATCCAATTCCTTTGAACTTGATCCATCGGGATGCCCTAATTTTTGCCTAAGTCATTTTGTTTTCTTTCATGGAATTTTCCATTTTGACTTAGCGGGCGCTTTCCTCCTTTTTTTTTTGAATGCTCCTTTTGAAATATTGATCCTTGGATATTGAATGTCGTAACTGCCATGTTGACCTCGATTTATAAGCTTCAGCTTTGATACGCCCTCGATGATGTATTAAGGAAGAAGATGTTGTGAATGTTATCTCCATTGCTTCCTCAATCTTGGGTGAACGCGAGGAAGAAGATATGCTTGAACCTTTACTTTGGTTGATCCTTATGTTTGATCCTTATGCTTGAACCTTTGCTTTAGTTGATCCTCATGCTTGATCCTTATGCTTGAACCTTTGCTTCAACCTTTGCTTGACCCTTTGCTTGAACCCTTGCTTGGGCTGATTGATTCTCTTGACAACCAAAATACACCATTGAATTAATTGAAATCTACCCTGCCCCTGGTTGAAATCAAGGTTTATTTGAAAAGTAGAAATAAACTCCAACTCTTGGCTCAAGGGGGTGACGAGGGATTAACATCCTTATATCTCCACTGTTTAGGAATTGAAACAATGCTTGTACATCGTCGGCTCGGTCTTACCTTGAAAGCATACGTTTAGCGAGATTTAGTTATTTGTATTCGTCATTCTCCCTTATGTTTGTTAACAATCCGAAATTTGAAATTGAAAATAAAATAGAAGTGTGCGAGTGGAAAGTCGTAGTAGTGCGCGATTGAATTGACTCCAAAACCTGCATGGTCATCCCATTAGAATTGCTAATCCGAAGGTACAGCTTTTATTCTGGGTAACACTTAGCGATTGTAGGGGTTGAAATTCTGAGCATGACAAAACCTATTGATCCTAGGGGAAATCTCCTGTGTAAATCCGTTGACCTTGTTTCACTCCTTAGTTCCTAGACTTGTAGAAGTAAAGGGTAACCTCGAATTCTCCTTGGGCACGTCAAACCTGTCGGGAATAAATTGTTGGCGGTGGGTTTTCGTCGTTTCGGATCTTCATGAGTTTCCTTTGGCTAAACCTCTTTTGCCTTTTCTAAGGATAGTATCACACCGTTTGCAACCTTCGGCGTTTGTAAATTGATATAGAAATCTATGACCCTTTTGCCCCTTGGTGGGGAGTTCACATATGTCTTCTTCCCTTCATCGTAAATATGCATCCTTGTTCAGGGTATTGCCCCAGTTGGACTGACCCTTGCCCCCAGGTTATCGTAGAGCGTCCTTGTAAGTTTTGACATGTTCTAAGATGAACCCCTCAATGACTAGATACCTCTTGAGTGTATCTATGAGGGAACTTCTTTGTTGAACTAAGCCTTGCTCGATGATAACCTTTGTTGTATTTACAATCCTGTCGCGAAAAGGCATGGACATGTAATTGGCATGGCGAAAGGTATCCCCTTTTTTTTTAGACCGAGCTCATTCCCAATGATTTATTCTCCTTTCTCCATAGCGTATGATCCTTTTGATTTTCTTCATGGGTTTCGGGAAATCGGCTAGCACGATAAGTAAGGATGCGGGCGAAGATAGAAATGCACATGTAAATATATGAAAATGCGAATGCATGCGTATGCAAAAGACTCTTTTTTTTGTACTCTATGACTCCTTATATGCAATGCAGAAGTGCGACATATATAATCCTAAGGATAGCCTATGCGGATTTAGAGGTGACGTTAGACCCTAGCGAAACCCTTGCAAGCTAGATGTTATGACACGCCAATGGAAATTCCTTAGATTAGGGAGTATGCAGAAGGTAGTGGCTGGTGACCGTTCGAGACAGTCACCAAATCTCATGGCCATCGAGAGGCCGTTCGACATGTACCAATGAAGTTGTCCCTCGTGGGAAGGTTCTCTATGCGGAACACAACCTATCTAAGGACGATATCGAACGAAGTGAAATCCCTACAAGCTAGGGATGAAAGATGTATAAATGGAAATTCAAAACCCTACAAGTTAGGGGGTGTGCGAGAGCAAGCATGGGGTGATCGTTCAAGACAGTCACTGGATCTCATGGCCATTGAGAGGCCAATTGACGCATGCTAACGAAGATGTCCTTCGTACGAAGGATGCGATTTTAGAAATAGAATCCCTACCGGCTAGGGAGTGCGTGGATGTAGGCCCAGGGTGAATGTTCAAGATAGCCACTAGGTCTCATGGCCATAGAGAGACCAATTGACGTGTGTAAATGGAGATGTCCTTCGTGGGAAGGACATGATCTTGGAAATAGCATCCCCACGTGCTAGGGAACGCATATGAAGACCTACAAAGTTAAAACGCAAATATCCACAGTATATAAATCGTAAACATATAATAAGCACCTAAGCACAAAAGCCCTAAGTTCATAGGTTCGGCATGACGGCTTAGGGGGTCTATCCTTCCCATTGGTATGTTATAACAAGGGTCTCATGGGGTCGTTCGTAGCCTCCGAGACTTTTTGTCTCTTTGGATTTTAGAACAACTCATTTATCCATGAGGTTCGAGTTTTAGGGGTAGGTTCCCAGAGAGATCAGCTAAATACCAAGTCCTGCCCTCAACAAAGTCAAGCCTCGTATCAGACATTTCCGGATATTCAACCCACTCTGAGTGGAATTATCAATAAGATTCGTAGACGATGCAAGTCCCCCCTGGTCTTAAGGATAATTCCCACACTTATGTTTTAACGCAATTTATAATCCCAATAGTGCAAGTATATTAAAATACACACATAAACATTTAAGCAAATATATTAATATAAACAATTAAAATATATGAATAAATAAATAAAAACAGAAATTAAATATTTATTAAAAAAACCATAAACCCTAATCTAAAACCCTAACCCTGGCAAATTAGCCAAACCCTAATAATGAACCAAAAAACCTAAATATTTAACCAAAAACCTAAACCCTGCCAAAACCTAGGAGCATAATAATTCACCACTATTGATAAGTCCCCAGCAGAGTCGCCAGGTGTAGCAACCTGCTTAAAAAATAAAGGTTTTTTTGAGTCGCCACCTATTCTACCAGGGCGAATAGGAAATCCAACGCAGTTAAGAGATTCGGGGTAAGTTATTATATTCGGATCAAGGGAAGGTGTTAGGCACCCTTAACCCTTTCCTAAGGTTTTGAATTTAAGGCAAAGGTTTTATGGCTAAAATTATAAGGTTTAATAGCTAAAGAAGTGAATAGGGCGAAAAGTGATGCAACACCCCATATTTTACATTTATTAATTTAATGGGAGTTTAAATTAATTTCTTGGATTATTGGTATTTTAATTGGACTTAAGTTGGAAATTGTGTGAAATAAGCTATTGGGCCAAGTTGTGGTTAGTAATGGAGGGGGTGTGATTGGTAGGCCCTATTACTAAAATTATTTTGCTTTATTTTCATAAAATAAGAAAAAGAAGAAAATTGGAAAGTAGAAGAGGAAAACCTAAGAGGAAGAAGGAGAGATTATGATAAGAACTCTGTTTTGTTTAATTTATTTTGAGGATTGAAAGCATTGACGATGTAATGCTAGTTTTGATGATTTATTCCGCTGTGTAAACATGAGATATTTGCTTTATGAGTTATGTTAAGATGTTTCTTCAGTGAATGCATGACATACGACTGATGATGTTTATTTTATTATGAATTGTGACGCCCTTGTGCATGTTACTCTGATTTATTTAATTAATTTCCGCTGGGGTTTTGGAGGGTGTTACAAGTGAGATTTGAACGAATTGAGGTTTTGGGGAAGGGGACTCACCTTGGTTATCCATGTGCCTACGTACCTCCTTATGGAGGATCAGAGTCAACGTAGTTCGAGGCAGGGTTGTACACCTTAGAATTCGATATGAAGTGGTTTGAAGGCATTTTGAGTTACCTTATCGAAGTGATGAAAATCCGTAGTTTTGCAAGGCATTTTGAATTACCTTATTCGCAGTTTCGAAATTTGCAGTATTGAAGAGATGAGTTTTCGAGTGTTTTAAGTGGCGTACAACCCTGGTTTAATATGTTATCGTTAGTTGCGATGATCAATAGAGTACGAACATTCACGTTCTTGAAACCCTAACCATGGTGATTTAATAACCCTGCGTCCAAACTCATGCACAGTGGTTCTAAACATTCTCAAACCTCATTATAAACATGAATATATGAAACAAAATCATTTATATGTCGTATAACCAAAGTTTTGAGATTCAAGAAGCTTACTAATAAGGCTGCTTCATGGAGGACGATTCCGCGTGCATGGAGCTTCAACAAAGTGTTGGTTGGGCTCCTAGGATCTCCAGAGGGAGGAAGGAACACCTGCTTTGGTGTGAAACTCGCCTGGAGGAATGATTCGATGATGCCCTACCCTTGCCTCTTTTGAAACTCCAAACCCTAGCTTATTACCCCAATTCTTCGTCCTCCCTCTTGCTTCTGAATTATTAAGAATATATATGGCTTCTATTAGGGTTGAGAGATTGGACATAAACCAAGCTTTGATGGCAGGAAATTTGATTGAGAATTTGATTTTAATTTTTTCTAAAAATGGCTTAAACCTAATCTTTTCTCACCAATCCTATTTTCCACGAAATTTACACCATATATTTGATATTTGGATGATTGAAACTTGATTGAAAAATAAATCCTTGATTTAAATAAAATTATTCCATATTTTATGTGTTTTATAAGTATTTAAATGAATAAATATTCAAATAAATAATATAAATATTATAAAATGAAATGATTAGTCTAGGAGTCCATATGAAGCCCAAAGTCATGTTAAAAATCCAAAAGTTAGGCCCATTGGTCAAGAAAACCAAAATCACTTAATTAGGGCTTTATGTATTTCTCCAAAATCGACCAACTCCTAAGCCTTGTATCTCCTTCAATCTTTGCCATATGACCATGTTCTAGGACTTTTTGGAAAGCTCAAAGAGTCCTCTAAATGACCCTTTTGGTTTCATCTCAATGGAAGCTTCCATGCTCAAGTTATGAGCTTTGACCCAAAAGGTGTTTTTGTTGACTTTTTGGAGGACCTATTATCTCTTTGACCATATCTCTTGAATGAAGAATTTCTAGCCTTGGCCTGTGAGAGACAAAGTTGTAGAGAATCCAATTTCCTTCAGAATAGGCTTTGGTTGAGAAATTTTTGATACTCCATGCGAAAGTTATGACCAGTCAAAGTTGAGTTGACTTTCTCCTATAAAAAACCCTAATTTGAACCTTTTGAATTTGTTCATTTCTGAGTTTTTATTAATGGATCATGACCAATATTTGATCAAATGATGGATATAACCTCCAATACTTGATGTTGACCAAAAGTCTTCAAGTTTGACTGTATTTTGACTATAGTTGACTTTTAGGTCAAATTAGTCGACTATGGATCATCTGAGCATTTGAATGAGAAATCCTTGGAATTGAAGCTTTACTTTTGACATGGAGATGCTTTGAGACATATGAGACACCTTGAGATCCACTTGAGGCCTTAGAGATTCAAACTCTTTTGATAAAGTGCAAACCCTAATTTAAGAGGCCCTCGATTAAGAGAATGTTGCTTGTGAATAAACCCTTGAACCTTGAACCCTTGAAGATGAAATGAGATGGGCAAATTTTGTGGTATGACAGACTGCGTGTGGCACGGTCTACTAACTTATTGTGGGTAAGCTGATTTGATGCGTTCTTTTCAGATCTAATGGCTCTCAGAATAAGCAATCTGGAGTGTAGATCTGATGTATGGTAAAATGGAGGGCAATGATTCAAGGTTGACCGGAGTGCATGCTAAAATACCACGCGCGTGATCTAAAATCAAACACCAACCATGTGGCCATCGTGAGGCCACATGGCAGTGATCCAACGATTGAGAGAGGGAGTTATTTCCCAATCTCTTCAATTTCCACTTCATTTTCTTCTTTCTTTTCTCTCTCTAATCCTCTCTTATAACCAACAACACCTAAACGAAGCCTTGGAAAACCACCGTAAAACGCCCCTGAACCTACCGTAGACCACCCTCCAAACCCAGGTTTCCGGTTGAACTTCAACCGGAACCTTCAAACCTTCATACTTTTTTTCCAGAATGGATGAAGATCTTCATGTGATCTTCATCCCGAACCCAGATTTCTCTTAAACCCTCAACCTGAGCCAAGAACCCTAACCCTAACTTCATCCTTACCCACATGAACCCTAACCCAACCCTTATAAATTTCCAGAAACGAAAACGAAGCAAACAAACATGCATGCAAAAAAGAAAAAAAAAACTAAGCTAAGTTCGATTTGTGTTACCTCTTTGCGCTTTAACTCTTCTCCGTTTCTCGACCTGCTTTCTGATCTCTCCCTTATTTCTCTTATTCGCATGTAATCGACGTAAGGGCTTAGCTCAAGGGGATTAGGGTTCTAATGATAAACCCTAACTCTCTTTCGAACAAGGAGCTTTTGAGTGAAGATGGTTTGTTCGCGACTAGGGTTTTTAGATTTTTTCTTCTCCTCCTTTCTGCAAATTTAGGTCTTAGTCTTATAGTCAGTCCTTAGGATATTTATGGATTAGGAAATAGTTTTAAGTGTTTTGATTAGAAATTTGATTTTGTTGTAAATTTATTGATCTGATTCAGATTTTCTTGTTACAAACCGGTATTAATGTAATCCCATTCTTATTTAATAAAAGATTGATTTCTGATTTCGTTTGAATGTGATTTAATCCTTGCTTTTGGATTTGGGCTTAGTAGAAAATTAAGGTTGGCGTTAGGTTAGGGTTGATGGTGGTCGGGCGGCTGCCGCTTGAGGAAGGGGAAGGTGAATAGTGTTTCCTAACCCTAATTTGACTTAGTCAAACATCATCACTTACTTAATTCTTAATTAAACTTAATCATTTACTTAATTAACTAAAACTTAATAATATAAATACTAATAATTAGTTACAATATAATGTTTATAGATCTAATCACTTAAAACTTAATTACTTCAGCATATAATAATATAAATGATTATTTATTATTTAAAAGAAATAATGGTAAAATAAAAAGTAAGTTTTAAAGAAAAGATTCAAATTATATTTATTTATTCAAAAATATGTATATGCATGTATGTCGGTATGTGATGTAAATAAAATAATAAGAAAATTATTCCACTTAAATATATTAAATAGATAATTAATAAATAAATGACACAAAATACACACACACGCATATATATATATATATATATATATATATATATATATATATATATATATATATATATATATAAAGGAATTAATACTAATGAGCCAAAATCTTAACTTGGGTCCAAATGAATACTAATCACACCCCTTCTTCCTTTTATGGTTTACAAGAATGGGCTTAACAATCAAAATGTTAAGCCCAATAACACCCCTATATATATTTTGTACACCCCTTATAAGTTAGATTACAAAAATAGAAGGAAAATAATAATATGCTAAATATTAAAACAATAGGATAAATTTTGGGGTATGACAGAAGCAATGAAGATAAATCTCACAACATCTTCTTCCTCGCGTACATCATCCAAGATCGAGGAAGCGATGAAGATAAAAAAATCACAATAATTCGCATGGCATTCACGACCTTCCTAAATCAAAAGAAAAATTTTCAAAAGCGAAAAAAAATCAATATTTGTTTCCAAAAAAGGAGCCTGTTAAGTAAAAAAGAAAATCCAAAATCAACAAAAGTTGACTTTCTTTTGCACATAATTTCTTTTACACAGATTTACAAGAAGGTTCATGTGGAGTACCACAGATGTGAGGGGTTCTAACACCTTCCCCTTACATAATCAACCCCCGTACCTCAGATCTCTTGCAATTTTATATAATGTTTTGAGTTCAGGAGTCATTAACCAAATCTTTGATAAAAGGAAATCAAACTAGACGATGATATCAACTGACTATGATACCTCATCTATTCTGATAGCAAGCCAGGCTCTGAGATAAAGTGAGATATAGAACCAGGCATGTCCAATCAAGCTCTGAGATAATATAGCCAGACTTTGAGATGACGAACCAGACAATTCCTATCAGACTTTGAGAATTAGATAAGCATCTTAACCAGGGAAGTATTCATTTCATGCTGATTAAAATGTTTTATGCATCAAAATTATCTTATAAGTCTTGAACTCAGGGGGAGCCTCTGAACAAGCTGAGATAATTTTTTATGGTATAAAACTCAAGGGGGCTTTCTAGTTCACTCTGATATGTTTTATGTGATTAAACTAAGTAAAAATTATTCATCAAAATACATAGTTTTGTCATCATCAAAAACAGGGAGATTGTAAGAAAAATATTTGGTTCTACAATTGGCCTTTAGTTTTGATGATAACAATGCATTCTTTCTTAACTAACAATTTTTTACCCTAATGGTTTTTGTCTAATGTGTAGCTTTTTCTAATAGGTTCTGACTCTGATCAAGGGATGTGTGACATCAACAAATTGTGACTTTGAAGAGATCACAAAGCACGTTTTACAAAGAAATGTCAAGTTCTAAAACTCTCTTTTACAATGCTTCTGAAAGAACACTCATCAAATGGCTTCTGACTCTAACTCTGATAAAGGAGCTTCTGAAGATTTTTAAGCTCTGACATTCTGCACAAGTTATGAAGATTCTGAAGACCAAGTTTTGATGACTCTGAAGCCAAGGTTCTGGAGAACAAGTTATGAAGACTCTGATGACAAGGTTCTGAAGACTCTCTTTCAGCTTTTGATCTTTCAAAGCATGCTTCATCAACATGCATTCCGAAGCCTTTGAAGATTAGAAGAAAAGACAAAAAAGGTCTTACGTGAGAAAATAGTACATGGTACAAGATCAAATATTCCTTCCACTACACTGATTTTGTGGAGAAAGGATAGTACTATTGTACCATTTGCCTCCCATTTTCTGCTAACCGTTATGCAAAGATGCAACTAAGAAATTATGGAATTCCATCTTCACCTGTCAATGGGTCTTTTTATGCCTATATAAAGAAGACTTGGAAGAATGAAAAACAAGAGTTTATTACAAGAGCTTTGCACAACATTCTCAAACAAAAAGGCTGAAACTTTGTGTCATAGAAAAGCATCAAGCAAGGAATTTTTGTTCATACACTTGCTCTCAAATACTTTTGTGTTATTCATTGTATTTCAATTTGTGTAATCTACTTTATAGAAGCATTTTTGTAAGCACACATTTGTATCTCAACTTTTGAGTTGATATTATTCCTTGAGAGACTAGCGTATAGTAAGAATTCTCAAGAAGATATTCACAGTAGGTCTTTGTGGTTGTAATCGATTTGGTTGTAGTGGATTAAGTTCTTGTGAGAAGACAAAATCACCTTGGCGGGTGGACTGGAGGTAGCTTCGTTAACAACGAACCAAGTTATAAATATTGCATCATTAATTTTATTCTAAGTTCTTTGTTTGTTTATCTTGGTTTGTAAAAAAATTTCATTCTTGGAACGCAATTCAAACCCTCCCTTTCAGTAATATTATTATGGCATTAGCGTGGAATACAAGACACAAAATCTAGCACTCTACAAATCTTCAATGTAAATACTTAAATGCTTAAATTCCAAAGTCGGTTGTGTCCTCCTTATATAGCAATTATTCCGGGGCATTTCTTCATGAATATTTGATTTGATTTCGTCCAAAAGTAATGCAGATTTTGTTATATATATATATTTGATTTGTTCCTTGAATATCTCAAACAAAAAGCTATGATTTGGTTTGTTACAAATTTAAATCTTTCTAAATTTGATTTGATCTTCACAATTGTCCAACAAATCATATAATCATATTGTTAACTTAATAACAATAAAACCTGATCCAATCTTTGATCAAAGAGTCTTTCAAAACGGAACAACCAAGTCTTGATATGCAAGACCCAGATTGTCGAGCAGCATACTAAGACATCATGTCCACATGTATCCCTTCTACACCTCCATATAACTTTCGCAAGCTAGATCATCTTGAAAACTTTGAAAACTTCTTCCATATTGTTGATTTGCAAAATACATCAAATCCAAAAGACCATTTCACAAAGAACTTCCCTTACATTTTTAAATTAAGAAAATTATAAGATATTTGAAAAATATATACAAATTTTTAAAAAATTCTCACTTAATAGGATATTTTAATTTCCTAAAATTCTACCAAAATAAGAGAAATAAAAAATCATACTAAAGAATAAGTTTAGAAGATTTAGATTAATGTTTCAAATATAATCTATGTTGTACATGTGAGAAATACCATAATATAAGATTGTTTAATTAATTTTTTTTTGGATAAAATTTAATTATTACTTGCGTGCAATTATAAAAATGTTATTTTTCTAATTATATTGAACACAAATATGAAGCAAATTTTTCTCCGAAGCTTTGACAATACTGTATGTTCAAAGTTGAATTTATTACCAATCGTTAGTTGGTTCAGTGGTGTGGTGATTGGCGCTGAATTTGGTAGGGAGGACCACGATTCGATCCCCCGCAACTACGATCGGGAGGTGGCTGGAACCACTTGATGCCAGAACTGACCCCCGAACCGGACTAAACAGGTGGTTATAAACAAAAAAAATAAAAAATTTGAATTTATACTCAAAATCTTATTTAATTTAAACGAACGAGATTTGTGTCATCTCATCTAAGTGTTTATAGAATCAATATTATTTACTACAAAAATAAATAAAATTAAATTGACAATCATAGTAATTGTACATGCTAATTAATTATATACTTCCATTTATGAAAACATAAATATCATTATCTTACACTAAACCGATATATATACTGTTTCATCAAAACAATATTCAAACCTTCAATCCACTCAATGCATGCATCTCTTGCGATAAAGAAAATTCATCCCAAACTAAACTATATTATTCTTCCATATAATCCAAAGCAACAAAACAAAAAGAAAACAAACCAAAAAAATTGAACTTCAAACTTTCCACACCAATTGAAAAACCTTCTTATTTCCTCTCATCATATTTCTATCCTTTTGCTTTGATCTAACATATGCTCCTTTCACAGGGCTTGAACCTCTTCTCAAACTCCTCTCCCAATCAATTTCCTTCACTTCTTTCAAACTTTTTTTTGGTCGAAAATCACAACGCCTTTCTTTTGCTTCTTTATTGTTAACCTCCTTGATTTCAATCTTAGCCCCTCCTTCAATTCCTATGTTTATAATCACCTTAGAAAGTGCTCTAGTTTTGTTATTTACCTTATCGAACGCCGCTTCTTTGGCCTCTCTTTCCTTCCTTTGTTGAAAAACTCGGTTCAATCGACGAGCAAGATTGTATATTCCTTCCTTAATCTCCTCTTCCAAATCCTTTTCAATCTTCATCGCAAGCTCACTTCGTATCTTCAACTCCTCTTCAGAAATAGGAATCTCGGAAACATTTTTATTTGACATATCCACAAAAGTAAAAAAAAATAAAAAAAAATAACGCAACAATTTTATCAACAAAACTTTGAGGAATGAAAACAAAGAATTTAATTAATTATTACAATATATAGTTATATTTGGTGGTGCTATGATTTATATAGTAGTAATGTGATTTGGACATGGTGAAATGGGACCTGTGACACTAAGTAAGGAATAGGACACAACATAAGGTGCTTAGTGAAAATGTGACAGTAAGAGATGTTTCAGATGATTCCTACAAATTTAGACAACAAATTGCTCTAACGGGTTTAGTATAGATTTGGCTTTGCATGATTGATGATGAGGAGATAGAATTAATTTTCGAAAATTTAATTTAAAATTCTGCTTTACGTGGAAGAAATAAAGCTGGTTGGGTTCCCTTAAAAGCACAAATAACTAATAAGGGTAGAATTTGCTCATGTTTGATGTATGTTGGATGTGTACCCTTTTCTTCTATTTGTTGGCATTAATTTGTTTGAAAGAGAATAAGAAAAATAATTCAGTGAAAATAAATTAAAATTTTAAAAATTTTCATATACTAAATTAATTTAAATTTTAAGTTAGGAATTTTTTAAAGAGCAAAATCAATTTCAAATATAAACTTAGAAGTAAATATTTATCTTAAACATATTTTAATCCAAATAGTTTGTACGGTTAAATTTATAAAATAATCAGAGTATTACAAATATATAATATATTTAGTAATAATAGTGATTAAAAGCGGTCATTTTCGATAATAATAATTGAGCACGATGTCACGGAAGAGAGGGCGACCACCGAAGAAGGTTTCATGTTCACCGGTGACATCAAATTCTGGCGAGGAGGCGGCGGAGAAGGTGATTACAGAGAGGATTGAGGAGGTTCCGGAGGAGGTGCGTGATGGAGTGGTGGAGGATGGAAGTGAGAGTGATGGCGAGACTGGCAGGAGCGTGCCAAAACCTAATTTGGAAATTCCAGTCAATGGAACTGATGAAAACACGAAGAGCGAGGTGAAACTGTGGGTTGATGTCATCCGAGGGAATCGTCAAACTGCAAATGGAAAAGCAATTCCGTTTGTAGCACCGGCGATTGTGGATGGCGTGAAGGAGGTGGCAATCGATCTGGAAGATGTGGAAGCAGAGATGCGATATTGGGATACCTCGCCAATCATGTACGCGATTGGGGGAAATCTCAGTATGCACGCAGTGAAGAACTATATGAGGAAGATGTGGTCCTTTGTGCAAATGCCGGAAATGTTCTATAATGAAAAAGGCTACTTCATCCTGAAATTCAAGACAGATGAAGAGAGAGAGGAGGTGATGATGAAGGGGCCTTATACCATTCACAATATGCCTATGGTGATATTGGAATGGAGACCTGATTTCTCCATGGCTAGAGACATGCTTCGCATTGTGCCTATTTGGGTGACTTTGCCACAATTACCATTACATCTATGGGGAGAGAGGAGCCTGGGGAAGATAGGTAGTGTTATTGGCAATCCTTTGTACACAGATGAATGCACAGCAAGGAAATTACGAGTTACGTATGCACGCATTCTTGTGGAAGTAGATATTACACAAAAGCTGTGTGAGGAAGTTACTATTAAGGACTATGAGGGGAACAAGAGGAAACAAAGTGTGGAATACAAGTGGAGACCAAAATATTGTGAAAAATGCCAAAGAGTGGGACATGTCTGCAATGGTGAGAAAAAACCTGCCATAAAAGTCTGGAAGCCAAAGAAGGATAGGCAAGAACCTGAAGGTGAATCCAGCAATACTGAGAAGATCATTCAGAGCCAAGCTGCAGTAGATACTAGTGAGGAAAAGCATTCAGAAGAGCCCAAGCAGCATCAAGAAGAGGAGGAGGAAGTATGGACTTCAGTGACTCGAGGAAGTAATAGAGGTAAGAAACCAATTCTTGATGATAGTCTTAAGCATATTTTTAGTCAGAATGGTTTTCACACCTTGGGAGAGTGGAGAGGGCCACGGGTGAACCCTCTTATTGATAAATGATAGTAACTTGGAATGTAAGGGGGTTAAATAAGATTGCAAAAGTGAAAGAGATTAGCTACCGTCTCTATAATTTGCAACCTGGTATTGCTATTTTAATAGAAACCCGTGTGAAAAAAGAAAAAGCTAAAGAGTGTAGGAGATGGCTTGGTAATAAATGGAGTTATATTGATAACTATGAGAAACATCTTAATGGCAGAGTTTGGATTTTATGGGATGAGAGTAGAGTGCAAATCAAGAAATGTATTCAAACTGATCAAATGATACATTGTAGTGTACATAATAACAGGGGTGACTTTGTGAACTGGATCACTGCTGTGTATGCTGTTAGAACAAGATTTGTTCTTATCAATTATCTTAGTTTTGATGATAACAATAATATGAATTTTGCTTAAGATAATATGGTACTCTAATCCAATGCAATTTCCCTTTCAGGAAATATATATAAAGAGTACGCATAATTCAGCGCTCAGAAGTTGTGTCTCAAATGGTTCGGCATGCAACATCAGAACATGGTCTGGCAAGACATCAGAAGATGGTCGAAGCAGAATCAGAACATGGGTCTATGGAAGCATCAGAAGAACATGAGATCAGAAGCACTGAAGATCAGAAGATGGTATCACGCTCAGAAGCACTTCAAGGTCAGAAGATCAGAAGATGCTGTGCACCAAGCTGTTTGACTCTGATGATATTCAAACGTCGTATTCACAAACATCAGATCAGAAGGAAGTACACGTGGCAGACTACGCTGACTGACAAAAGGAACGTTAAAGCTACTAAAGGCTACGTCAGTAGACACAGCGTGAACAAGGCTCGAGGTAGTTGACAAAAGCGTATAACATTAAATGCAATGCTGTACGGAACACGCAAAGCATTAAATGCACTCAACGGTCATCTTCTCAACGCCTATAAATATGAAGTTCTGATGAGAAGCAAGGTTAACGATTCTGCACCAAAACAACTCATATCAAACTTGCTGAAACGCTGTTCAAATCAAAACTCAGAATCTTCATCTTCATCAACTCACTACATTGCTGTTGTAATATTTTAGTGAGATTAAGCTTAAACGTTAAGAGAAATATCACAGTTGTGATTATCGCTTTTAAGAAGCATTTGTAAACTCTTGAATTGATTACATTAAGTTGTAAGGAACTAGAGTGATCGTGTGATCAGTATACTCTAGGAAGTCTTAGCAGTTGGCTGAGCAGTTTGTAACTAGAGTGATCAGGTTGATCAGTAGACTCTAGAGAAAGTCTTAGGAGTGAACTAAGCCTAGAGTGATCGTGTTGATCAGTAGACTCTAGAAAAGTCTTAGAGGGTATCTAAGCAGTTGTTCCCGGAGTGATCAGTGTGTGATCAGAAGACTCTGGAAGACTTAGTTGCGGACTAAGTGGAAAACCATTGTAATCCGTGCGATTAGTGGATTAAATCCTCAGTTGAGGTAAATCATCTCTGCGGGGGTGGACTGGAGTAGCTTTGTTAACAGCGAACCAGGATAAAAATAGTTGTGCAATTTATTTTTATCGTCCAAGATTTAAAGTTACACTTATTCAATCCCCCCCCTTTCTAAGTGTTTTTCTATCCTTCAATTGGCATCAGAGCGCCGGTTCTAAGGTGCAAGCACTTAACCGTGTTTAGAAAAGATTCAGGAAGAGAAAAACGCTTCATTTAAAAGATGGTTGATGAAAGTGAAAAGTCTACACCTACACCTGCATCTACATCTGGCTCTGCTGAGCAATACAACGGTAACAATGGTTATACTAGACCGCCGGTATTTGATGGTGAAAACTTTGAATACTGGAAAGATAAACTGGAAAGTTACTTTCTGGGTCTAGATGGTGATCTATGGGATCTTCTGATGGATGGTTACAAACATCCAGTAAATGCCAGTGGCGCAAAGCTGTCAAGGCAAGAAATGAATGATGATCAAAAGAAGCTTTTCAGGAATCATCATAAATGCAGAACTGTTTTGCTGAATGCTATTTCTCATGCTGAGTATGAGAAGATATCTAACAGGGAAACAGCCTATGACATATATGAGTCCTTGAAAATGACTCATGAGGGAAATGCTCAAGTCAAGGAGACAAAAGCTCTTGCCTTAATCCAGAAGTATGAAGCCTTCAAGATGGAGGATGATGAAGACATTGAAAAGATGTTTTCGAGATTTCAAACTCTGACTGCTGGATTGAGAGTTCTTGACAAAGGATACACCAAGGCTGATCATGTAAAGAAGATCATCAGAAGCTTACCCAGAAGATGGGGTCCGATGGTGACTGCATTCAAGATTGCAAAGAATCTGAATGAAGTTTCTCTGGAAGAGCTGATCAGTGCCTTGAAAAGCCATGAGATTGAGCTGGATGCAAATGAGCCTCAAAAGAAAGGTAAATCTATTGCATTAAAATCTAATATCAAGAAATGCACTAACGCTTTTCAGGCCAAAGAAGAAGATCCTGAAGAATCAGAATCTGAAGAAGAAGATGAACTGTCCATGATTTCCAGAAGGCTAAGTCAACTCTGGAAGACCAAGCAAAGGAAGTTCAGAGGCTTCAGAAGTTCAAGGAAATTTGAACGTGGAGAATCTTCTGATGAAAGAAGATTTGACAAGAAGAAGGTCATGTGCTATGAATGCAATGAGCCTGGACACTACAAGAATGAATGTCCAAATCTTCAGAAGGAAAGTCCCAAGAAAAAGTTTCATAAGAAGAAAGGTCTTATGGCAACCTGGGATGAGTCAGAAGATGATTCAGAAGATGAGCAGGCCAACTGTGCGCTGATGGCGACAGAAGATGACGGATCAGAATCTACATCAGAATCAGATTCTGAAGAGGTATTTTCTGAACTTACTAGAGATGAGTTAGTTTCCGGTCTAACTGAACTTCTGGAACTCAAGTCTCAGATTAGTCTCAAATACAAAAAGCTGAAAAAGCAATTTGAATTTGAAACAAAGAAGCTTGAGTTGGAGAATTCTGAATTAAAAGAAAAACTTTTAAAATTATCCAATAATGTTGGATCTCCTTCTAATTCAGAAAAATCCACTCCCAGTCTAAACCATATTCTGAAAGAATATGATTTAAGTTTCAGGAAGTTCTTATCTAGAAGTATTGGCAGAAGTCAGCTAGCTTCTATGATATATGCTGTGTCTGGAAACAAAAGAGTCGGCATTGGTTTTGAGGGTGAAATCCCATACAAACTTGAACCTGTTGATGAGATGAAAATCACATACAAGCCATTGTATGATCAGTTCAAGTATGGCCACTCACATGATATTAGGCACACTTCACATGCACAAAGTTTTCACTTAACACACACCAAAAAGCATGTGACACAACCTAGGAAATATCATGAAACTCATATTAAAAATTATCATGCTGTTCCTCCTATTGCTTATAATGTCAAACCCAAGTTCAATCAGAACTTAAGAAAATCTAACAAGAAAGGACCCAAGAAGATGTGGGTACCAAAGAAAAAGATTGTCTCTTTTGCAGATTCTCTTGGTAACAAAGAAGACAACATTCAACATGTCGTGACACCTGGACTCAAGATGTTCTCAACACTTGAAGGGAAGAAAGATTGTCTTCCAAGTTCGGGTTCTTAAATCTGTTGAAGAAACTATGTTTGTAGGAATTCAGAAAAGAGCTTATTAGTCTTGGAACCATCTATGATGTTTGCCTCTAAGGCTTTGATGTTTCTTTCTTTATTATTCTGAATGCTCTAAATGCTACAGAATATACAACATTGAAACATTGATTGTGGACAAAGCAATAAACATCTGTTTTGATGATAAACTTGTTTCTGATGAAACAAAGAGCTTAAGAATCTCTGCAGATACAGTTGTATCTTATCAGAAGCTGCAGAACAAAGTAGTGATCCTCCAGAAGCTGTGTACATCAGAAGTAATGGATCAGAAGATCATCCAGACTCATCTCTGGTCATTCAGAAGATGTCATTCTTGGAAAGAAGGATGATCCAATCAGAACAAGAGCATTCCTTAAGAACAGTGCAGACTGTCAATTAGGTCTTGTATCTTTGATCGAGCCAACTTCTGTTGATCATGCTCTAGAAGATCCAGACTGGATAATTGCTATGCAAGAAGAACTGAACCAGTTTACAAGGAATGATGTTTGGGATCTTGTTCCTAGACCAGATGGATTCAATATAATTGGTACAAAATGGGTCTTCAGAAACAAGCTCAGTGAGAAAGGTGAAGTGGTAAGAAACAAAGCCAGACTGGTGGCTCAGGGTTATAGTCAGCAAGAAGGGATTGATTATACAGAAACCTTTGCACCAGTGGCCAGGTTAGAATCTATTCGTCTATTAATTTCTTTTGCCACTCAACATAACATCACTCTCTATCAAATGGATGTTAAGAGTGCCTTCTTAAATGGTTATATAGATGAAGAAGTTTATGTCCATCAACCTCCTGGTTTTGAAGACTCTATGTCTCCTAATCATGTTTTTAAACTTAAGAAATCATTATATGGATTGAAACAGGCTCCCAGAGCTTGGTATGAACGCTTAAGTTCTTTCCTTCTGGATAATGGTTTCACTAGAGGAAAAGTGGACACTACTCTCTTTTGTAAAACCTTTAAAAAGGATATTTTAATTTGTCAAATATATGTAGATGATATTATTTTTGGAACATCTAATGCTACACTTGGAAAGGAGTTTGCTAAGTCTATGCAGGCTGAGTTTGAAATGAGCATGATGGGAGAACTCAAGTACTTCCTTGGAATACAAATAAATCAAACATCAGAAGGAACATATGTTCACCAAACCAAGTATGTGAAGGAACTTCTGAAGAAGTTTAATCTTCTGGACTGCAAAGAAGCCAAAACTCCTATGCATCCAACATGCATCCTAGGTAAGGATGAGGTAAGTAAGAAGGTAGATCAGAAGTTATACAGAGGTATGATTGGATCTCTTCTATATCTGACTGCTTCTAGACCTGACATTCTGTTCAGTGTTTGTTTGTGTGCTAGATTCCAATCAGATCCTAGAGAATCTCATTTAACTGCTGTTAAGAGAATTCTAAGGTATCTGAAAGGTACTACTAATGTTGGCTTAGTTTACAGAAAATCTAAAGAATACAACTTAGTAGGATTCTGCGATGCTGATTATGCTGGAGACAGAATTGAAAGAAAAAGTACTTCAGGAAGTTGCCAATTTCTTGGAAGTCATTTGATCTCCTGGTACAGCAAGAAGCAAGCAACTATTGCTCTATCAACAACAGAAGCAGAATATGTCGCTGCTGCTGGTTGTAGTACACAGATGCTCTGGATGAAGAGTCAGTTGGAAGATTATCAGATATTTGAGAGTAACATTCCTATATTCTGTGATAATACTTCTGCTATATGTTTATCTAAGAATCCTATTCTTCATTCAAAAGCTAAACATATTGAGATAAAACATCATTTCATAAGGGACTATGTTCAGAAGGGTGTTATTTCTTTAAACTTTGTGGATACAGACCATCAATGGGCTGATATCTTTACAAAACCCCTGGCTGAAGATAGGTTTAAGTTCATTCTGAAGAACATCAGTATGGATTTATGCCCAGAATGAGAAGATGAGAAGTTCTTATGTATGAGTAACTTCTGAAATGAAAATGGATTATTTTTTATATATCAGAAGTTCTGATTGATTTCTTTTAGAAATTATGATTCGGTTATTACTAACGTTTCATTGTCTAAGCTGATTCAGAACCTCTTTTAAAGCAAAACAGCTGTTACGTTTTATCTCGGGATGGTAAACCTGTCGTTACTATTCATGGATAAGCGCGCGTGCAGTTGAAGGGACGCCGACCATAGGTAACTGTGCTAGTCACCTCATTCGTCTTTATTATCTCTCCTCACGTCACGTAACATTAAATGCTTTTCATCAATCGTTTCATTTCATTTTCTTTTTAAATACTCTTCAAAATGGTTTTTGGTTTCCGATCTCTTTGTTTTCCTCTTTAAATTTTTTTTCTTCTCTCTCTCTCTCTCTCGTTTTTCATTTCTTCTCTCAAAACCTAGCGTTCACCCTAAGCCTGTTGAAGCTCCATGACTCAAAGGCGACAGATCTCTGTGCATCTCGGGATGGCTCTTCTAATACCTCTCAAGTCAGATCCTTCTTTGATGTTGTTATCAACTTTCATCCAAAGACAGAAGACTTTCTTGAGTTATGGGAGGAGGTTAAGAATGATATTCTTAACTTCTATGTTGAGGGAAAGCCCCGTTTGCAACATTAGCTCTCTGTCTGTGAACTGTCCCTCACTTCCTCCTTGGTTCTGGGATCTCTCCTACAGTGGAGGTTTCAGTCTGGAAGACAAGAAGTCCTCCGGGATTCTTGATGGGTTGACACAGAGCGTGTCTTGCTAGGGTTCTGTTTTTAATTTTTGTAGTGATTTCCTCTTTGGAAATCCTTTTTTGTATTTGCTAGGAATGTTTCTCATCTTGTTAAACATAGGAACTTCTTGTAATATCTTTTGATTATCAATGAAAAGTTTCTTTGTGTTTTACATTCCAGTAAATGTTTTCTTTTGTCGTTTTTATACATCTGAATCTTTTTAAAAAATTCTTTTTGATGTTATGACAAAAAGGGGGAGAAGATAAATGATAAATGATTTGATTAAATCTATCAGTTGTTGGGTAAAGGCTCCCACACATTCACTAACAAGAACTGCAAGTTCTATATGGTTTAAGTGTTTTGCAGGTACAGAGAAGTGAAGTGAATCTTCAGAAGCAAACACTAGAAGCAAAACCATGGAAACTGAAGCAAGCTGAGTGCTATCAAGCTTCAGAGATCAGAAGCAAGAAAGAAGAATGAATCAGAAGCACTGATAATAGAATTTGAATATCTTTGTCTATCCTGTTCTGACAAAATTCTATTTGCTCTGACACATATAATGTTATGGCTCTGATACATTATTTGCTCTGATACATTATTTCAGCCTATATGGCTCTGATACATATAATGTGTTCAAACATACATTTTATGTTCTAACTCATGCTGACTTTTGTCGTTTAGTTTTTGTTCTGTAACATTTCAGGATGTAGAGATGCTCTGATGATGCTCTGGTACATTCAACAATGTTCTGATACAAATCTAGCATGAAGTGATGTTGGCAGACATTCAAAGTTCTGAAGCTATCCGAGGGAAGCAGAAATCAGAAGATGTGAATGTTCTAAAAGATCCAGAAAACTCAAGTTCTGAAGCTGTCCTGAATGGAAGCAGAAATCAGAAGCTGTGAATGTTCTGAAGATCAAAGAAATTCAAGTTCTGAAGCTGTCCTGAATGGAAGCAGAAGTCAGAAGCTGTGAATGTTCTGAAGATCAAAGAAATTCAAGTTCTGAAGCTGTCCACGATGGAAGCAGGAATCAGAAGCTGTGAGTGTTCTAAGGATCTAAAGAAATTCAAGTTCTGAAGCTGTCCAATGGAAGCAGAAGTCAGAAGCTATGAATTCTCTGAAGGCAGAAGCTTATATGATCGTCTCTACCGAAATAATCAGGGAAGTTTTTTATCAAAGTTCTTCGAGTATTTATTTCAGGGGGAGATTATTTATCTCAGGGGGAGATTGTTAATCTCAGGGGGAGACATATTCATATGCTTATGCTATAGCTGTGTAATTTGTCTTTTGCTGTCTACTCTTTCTGATCGCAAATTCATATCATTTATATATGTTTTTGTCATCATCAAAAAGGGGGAGATTGTTAGAACAAGATTTGTTCTTATCAATTATCTTAGTTTTGATGATAACAATAATATGAATTTTGCTTAAGATAATATGGTACTCTAATCCAATGCAATTTCCCTTTCAGGAAATATATATAAAGAGTACGCATAATTCAGCGCTCAGAAGTTGTGTCTCAAATGGTTCGGCATGCAACATCAGAACATGGTCTGGCAAGACATCAGAAGATGGTCGAAGCAGAATCAGAACATGGGTCTATGGAAGCATCAGAAGAACATGAGATCAGAAGCACTGAAGATCAGAAGATGGTATCACGCTCAGAAGCACTTCAAGGTCAGAAGATCAGAAGATGCTGTGCACCAAGCTGTTTGACTCTGATGATATTCAAACGTCGTATTCACAAACATCAGATCAGAAGGAAGTACACGTGGCAGACTACGCTGACTGACAAAAGGAACGTTAAAGCTACTAAAGGCTACGTCAGTAGACACAGCGTGAACAAGGCTCGAGGTAGTTGACAAAAGCGTATAACATTAAATGCAATGCTGTACGGAACACGCAAAGCATTAAATGCACTCAACGGTCATCTTCTCAACGCCTATAAATATGAAGTTCTGATGAGAAGCAAGGTTAACGATTCTGCACCAAAACAACTCATATCAAACTTGCTGAAACGCTGTTCAAATCAAAACTCAGAATCTTCATCTTCATCAACTCACTACATTGCTGTTGTAATATTTTAGTGAGATTAAGCTTAAACGTTAAGAGAAATATCACAGTTGTGATTATCGCTTTTAAGAAGCATTTGTAAACTCTTGAATTGATTACATTAAGTTGTAAGGAACTAGAGTGATCGTGTGATCAGTATACTCTAGGAAGTCTTAGCAGTTGGCTGAGCAGTTTGTAACTAGAGTGATCAGGTTGATCAGTAGACTCTAGAGAAAGTCTTAGGAGTGAACTAAGCCTAGAGTGATCGTGTTGATCAGTAGACTCTAGAAAAGTCTTAGAGGGTATCTAAGCAGTTGTTCCCGGAGTGATCAGTGTGTGATCAGAAGACTCTGGAAGACTTAGTTGCGGACTAAGTGGAAAACCATTGTAATCCGTGCGATTAGTGGATTAAATCCTCAGTTGAGGTAAATCATCTCTGCGGGGGTGGACTGGAGTAGCTTTGTTAACAGCGAACCAGGATAAAAATAATTGTGCAATTTATTTTTATCGTCCAAGATTTAAAGTTACACTTATTCAATCCCCCCCCCTTTCTAAATGTTTTTCTATCCTTCATATGCCTCCAATAAGCTTGAAATGAGGAAAATTCTTTGGAGAGATATTGGTAGGATAGGTGATAATCAGACTGGGCCTTGGAGTATTCTTGGAGACTTCAATAATGTCTTAGGAGTGCATTATAGAATTGGAGGGAAAGAGGTGAAAGAGGCTGAATTTTGTGATCTGAGGGACATGATGAATGAAGATGGCCTGTTTGATATTGATAGAAAAGGGGAGAAGTTTACTTGGTTTAACAAACACTCTCAAGATCCTATTTACTCATGCATTGATAGGGTTCTTGGCAATTTGGACTAGATCCAGCAGAATAGTGATAAAACTGTATATGTGATGGAGCCTAGAGTTTCTGACCATGCTCTCCTTTGCATTAAAAAGGATGAAGAGAGAATAAGGAGAAAGAGCAATTTCAAATTCATAAATGTTGTTATTGATAGAAGTGGGTACCATGAGGCTGTAAATTGATGAGAATGCAACATGTTATTAGAGATTTGAGCAAGCCCCTGATTGGAATAAAGAGGCAGATTGAAAAGTGTAGAGAGAATCTTACAAAAGCCCAAGTAGAATTGAGACAGGATAGGATGAATCCACAATTGATTATGCAAGAGAAAGTATGCACTGAGGAGATTATTAAGCTAAGTGAAACTGAGGAGAAAATCCTTAGACAAAGGGCAAAAATTGAGTGGATAAGACTTGGAGATGGTAATAATGCATTCTTCCATGCATCTCTGAAAAGGAAAAATAATCAGAAAGTGATAAACAAGTTATGCAAGGAAGATGGTACTGAATTGCTTGAGCAGGATGATATAGAAAGAGAAATACTGGAGTTCTATGGCAGGTTGATGGGAACTGCTGACACAGGGCTGGAAGGTATTGACATTATGGCTATGAGGTCTGGCAAGCAATTGAATAGGGAACAAAGGAGAGAACTCATCAGGCCAATCACTGAGAAGGAAGTGGAATCAGCCCTAAAGAGCTTGGGTGACCTAAAAGCTCCAGGGACTGATGGTTTTGGAGCTAAATTTTTTAAACATTCTTGGCAAACTGTGAAAGCTGATGTGATGAAGACTGTGAGGTTTTTTTGAGGATGGGAAGATGGATCCTAGGATCAATTCTACATTGGTGACTCTAATCCCAAAGCATAACCAAGCCTGTATGCTGAGAGATTTCAAGCCTATCTCATGTTGCTCAACAATATACAAACTGATATGAAAGATTATGGCTGGAAGGATAAGTGAAGTTCTGAATTCAGTGATTAGTAGAAACCAAGCTGCCTTCATTCAAGGGAAGAAAATCCATGACCATGTCTTGGTTGCTTATGAGCTCATTAGAGGATACAGTAGAAGAGGGGGGGCACCAAGATGCATGCTGCAGATGGATATCAAGAAGGCCTATGATTCTATGGATTGGATGGCTCTTGAACAAATCCTTGCTGAGATAGGCTTCCCTAGAAGATTTATTGGATGGATTATGAAAGTTGTTACTACTGTGACTTACCAATTCAACATAAATGGCAATAGAACTAGAAAAATGGCTGCTGCAAAAGGGCTACGACAAGGGGATCCAATCTCTCCCTTATTATTTGTTATAGTCATGGAGTACTTGCACAGGAAGATGGAGGAACTGAAGCACACTGAGTTCAAATACCACAGCAAATGTAAGAATGTTGAGTTGATTGATCTAAGCTTTGCAGATGATCTTTTACTCTTTTCCAAGGGTGAAACCAAGTTTGTCCAATTGATGATGAATGTTTTTAATAGCTGTTCTAAGTCAACAGGTCTAAAGGTTAATCCAGCTAAGTGCAAAGCATATTATGGAGGTATGGAAACTGAGGAGCAGCAGTGTATTGAAGATGTAACTGGATTCAGTACTGGAAAAGTTCCTTTTAGGTATCTGGGCATACCATTGATGAGCAGGAAACTCAGCAGCCAGCACTGTCTTGAACTGTGTGATAAGGTTGGAGATCGTATGAGACACTGGAGCTCACATCTCCTCAGTTATGCTGGGAGAGTACAATTGATACAAAGCACCATCTTTGGCATTGCAAACTATTGGATGCAATGCATCCCTCTCCCTAAAGGTGTGCTTAAAAGGCTTGAAGCTATGTGTAGAGTGTTCTTTTGGACTGGAAAAGACATCAAAGCCAAAAAATCTCCTATTGCTTGGGATAGAGTTTGCCATATGCAACAGAAGGGAGGTTTGAACATCATCAATATGTCAGCTTGGAATAAGGCCTGTATGGTTAAATTGCTTTGGAATCTGTGTAAGAAGGAGGATAGTATGTGGGTGAGGTGGATCCACACATACTATGTAAAAAATGGCACAATCATGGAGATGCAAAGTAAGGACTCTTTCTCTTGGGTGTTTAAAGCTATTCTGCAAGTGAGGGATCTAGCAAAGAATTCTGTACAGTGGGAGCATGTGAGCCAAAGCTAGAAGTTTAAGATGAAGCTGGTGTACATGTCTTTCTTGGAACAATCTGCTGATGTAGATTGGAAGGGTCTGGTAATGGGGAATCAGGCTAGACCCCGTGCAAAAATTGTCTTGTGGCTAGCGTGTCATGGTAGACTTGCTACCAAAGATATATTGGTCAAATTTGGCTTCATAAGTGATAGCAAGTGTGAATTCTGTGCTGAAGCTGAGACTTTGCAACACCTATTTTTTGAATGCAGAGAAACTCAAAGTATATGGAAGGCTGTCATGAGGTGGCTACACATGGAGCACCATGATAGTGGGTGGTTGCAGGTAAAGGATTGGGGGATTAAACTCTATAGAAGCAGAAACTGGAGGAAGAATTTCTTCAAAATAGCTCTGCCTGAAATTATATATGCTATATGGATGCTTAGAAATAGAAAAGTGTATAGAAAGGATACCATAGATAGTGAGATAGTTACTCATATTATAGAAAATATTGTCAATAGAGCTTGGGTTGTTCCAAAGCTTAGAGAAAATCTAGCTTTCTTAATGATGTATCGAGTGGGTTTGTTCCCATATGTTTGGCCCTATGGGTCGCTTGTTTTGTAAATGTTTTTGGTAATAATAATATATTCCCTTATTTCCAAAAAAAGCGGTCATTTTCAATTAGGGGTGTCCGTGGTTCATAAACTGCACTGAACCGAACTATATAAATGATTCAATTAATCATATTAATAATAATTCAGTTTAATATTAAAACAGTTTCAATTCAATTATAAACTAGTTTAAATCGGTTTGTATATATAAATTAGTTTAAAATCATTTTATAGTTCTAAACTAGTTTTATACTAGTATTTAATTTTTCTTTTTTTACGAAAATTAAAAATAGTTTTACAATCATTTTATTTTGAAACAAAGGGCGAAGATTATACCTTACTCACGTGCAGCCTTTTCCATGTTCAAGTGATTTTTATACCTTGTTCTTCTGCTATATGCTCTTTTCATAGAATAACAAATAGAAATTGTGCATCAAATTTCATCTGTTAATTTTCTTTTAATTTTTTATTTGCTCATTTATGCAAAAGAAAAAATGTGAAATTAAATTTTCTTGACTTTCTATGCTTCAAGAAAGAAAATGTTGGGAGAATTAAAATTGTTGAAGACATTAATTCATTTGCCATTGCATATCAAAACGAAGTGAATATTCTGCCTATTTTAGTAGGCTTTGAGAATTTAGATTACCAGTGCTTTATAAAATCCACTAAAACCCAATTTGGGAAATCTCATATTTGTTTATTTATTAGTAATTAATATAATTTCTATAGCATATGCATATACATACAAAAGTTTCAATTCTTTTCGGACACTAAATGTACATTTGATAAATTCCATTTATCTTGAGACAATAAATTTTCTTGATGACTTATAATCATTAATAATATATCAAGATATTAAAAATAATTTATTCATATTTACAGTCAAACAAATTAATTTGTAATTTGCAATTTAGAAAGGAAAAATTGACACCATATAATAAATATAATATAAAGTTTGTTATATTTTAGTATTCATAATAATATATATAGAACTGTTTTTTTAATTTTTGAAAATCTGTAAAAAAAAATTAAAATTAAAAAAGTTAAACAGTTCAAAGAAGTTTAAATCAGTTTATAAACTTAAATTTGGTTAACTGAATTGTTTAAAATATGTGGTTCAGTTCATTAATCATTTAAATGGTTTAAGTTTTTTTTTATTCAATGCAATTCAGTTTAGGTATATGGTTCAGTTAACCTTATTTTTGGACACCCCTATTTTCAATAGACATTTATTAGAGTGGTGATCGTTGGTCACAATGTTGGTTGGTGATGGTCAAAGTGTAGTTGTTGGAGAAGAATGTGAGTGTTGAATGCTCAAGAGATTGAATAAACATTTCCCCTTTAAAACCAATTTCTTAATGTTTTCTTTAAAATTAGAATTTTACAAAAAATTTGGCAGCAGAATTTTATATCAGAAAAACAATAAAGATGGAAGATAAGAACACTAAACAATCAATGTGTCAATTAACTATATTCAATTCACACGAGGTAACTAGATTGAATCTTATTAATCAAGAAGTCAATCTCACATTACCAATTATACGATTATAATCATCAGAAAGAATATTTGAATGACTAAATCTACCATAGACATACGCTTACACAAAAATCGATTTAATCAGATAAATCCTAGCCGCCACATGCGATTCTAGAAAAGAGATAAATCCTAAGATCCAACAAATCTATACTAAAATTTAAAAGAGAGAAGGAAAGAGAAATTTTGCACTAGATTTATATTGGTTCAGTAATGCGTCTTTGCTAGCACTTTGTCTAGTGTTCAGTGGCAAACCATTAGAAATTCATTGGAATCTTCCACTAATTTTATAAATTAATACAAGTGTTTTTGATACAACAGACAACCAAGACTATATCGAACACTTCAAACCAAAATGCCAAGCAAACACATGTCTGAATCTATATTTCCCTTTTGTTGTATGCAGAACACTAAAAACTGCCAAATCTTCAAGATCTTTGCTTGATCTAGAGCTAGTCACCTTCCAAGAACCAATGATATGCTCCAATATTCCGTCCACATTTGTCTTCACTCAACCATGCTAGAATTCCTTTGTCCGAGACTTAGTTCTACTAAAGGATCTTAGAAACTCCAAAACTTCATCTGCAACATTCTTCACTCTACCCTACCCAAATTAATTCTTCAAATTGATACACACAAAAAGCTTCACAAAAAACATTATATTTTTAATGTATCTTGCAACTACCAATCACACTTAATCTTTAGAGTCGAGTACCACAATATTGAATATTTGGTTCAAGGTTGAAGATGATTGGTTATCAGAAGAATATCGCACAACTTCCTAAACAAAACTCATGAAATTAACACTCTTTGAAGTTTTTCTATATGCTTGACTTGAGAGAAAATGTGTTTGTGAAAGAAATAACACTCTTGATTTTTTTCAAGGTTTGAGATAATTATGGATTTACAAAAATCAACAAAATGAGTTGTTGATTGTTTTTGGAGTTAAGTGAAAAATGAATTTATATGTGCTAGATGTAAGGCACAAAATAGGTGAAAAATTAAGCAATTGATTCAAGTCAGATCCTACAACAATAATTGGAATTAGATGAAATAGTGACTTGAATAAAGGTGATAAATTATTGGTTTTGCTCGTTTGATTCAAATTATTATTTGAATCAAGAAATTCCATGATTCGAATCACACAACCATAGGTGATTTTCAAAAGAGTTTATTTAGTCATGATTTATGTGTTTCGCATCAAGATGTCTTTGATTTGAATCTGACACAATCTTGATTCGAGTCACATTCCTAGCACCAAAACCCAAATTTTCCTTTTACTCTTGATTCAAATCAAGCTTAATAACATCTTTTTTAAGACTACTAACTTGTGATTCAAGTCATCTATAGCCAACTTTTGACAATTTTGGTGGAAAAAAATATTGCAATGGTTTCAACCTAAATGAGCGTAAGGGATAACCAAAGTACAAATCTGCAGCATATGATAAAATCAAGTTACAAATAAATGATAGTTTGAAAATATCAAAAAAATGACAAAACATCAAAATACACAAATGAAATTTCACTGTTACCGACAGAACAATTTCAATAACCGATGGTAGTGGCTGGAAGATGTTAGAGTTGTGGTATGTAGTATTAATGGTTAGTGACATAGTCAGAATGACAAATGATTAGCAAGCACTAAGCCTAAATCGGAACACAAGTTTACAATCGATAAACTTGTCAGATTAAGCTCTAGAATCCACTAAAAGAAGAAAACTCTCGAATTTTATTATATTAAAAGATAACTGATGGCCACGTTCCAAAAGAAAAAAATATTATTGGTCTTATGCCATACAACATGCATTGTTTATGAATAGAATTCCTACACCTATACTTCAAAACAAAGTCCTTTATAGTGTCTTGCATGACATGGAACCTGACCTACACCAATTCATTGTTTTTGGATGCTTGGTGTATGCCTCCATATTATCCAACCGTAGAACAAAACTAGAACCTAAAGCTAGAAAAGTTGTTTTCATGGGATACAAGGGAGCTTTCAAATGCAGTGTTCTTCCTGATCTTGACTCTAAAGAGATATTCATCTCAAGACACACTTGCTTTTCTGAACATATTTTACCATATCGATCAACACCACAACCAACTATCACAAAATAGACCATTTACCAACCTCACATCAAACCAATAAACCCACCAACCAATACACCAACCATACTTAATACACAAACCATAGCTAATACACTAGTAAACGAATCACCACATATCATTGTATCTACACCACCAACACTTTGTGAATACAAGATCACACTCACAAAGATGTTTTTGATTCATGGCAAACTCAACAAGCATACAAGCAACAAGGTACAAGCAGAAGAACTCAAAGAAAAGCAAGCTTTGGTCACTCATAACAGAGCAGGTCGACCTACTATGCATACAAGTCGACTCAACACAAGAAAAATAAGAGGAACTTAGAAAATCAGCAGTCAGGTCGACCTACTCCCAACACAGGTCGACCTAAAATGAAGAAATTTACATATCATTCTGCTAGGTCGACCTACACAACAACTAGGTCGACCTAATCTGAGAAAATATCCCCAAAACGCATCTGAAGTGGATTCTGGTCGACCTACTTCTTTGACAGGTCGACCTAACTGGGAACAAATGACATCCAAAGGATAAGCAGCTCTATTAGGTCAACCCAGCCCTAAATTAGGTCGACCTATCTGATCAAAACTGCCAAAATTTCTGGTTTTCTCTGCATCAACTGAAAAGCTCTCATATATATTGTCCAAGGTTCAATTATTGAAAAAAACACCAACGACTGAAAGATACACAAAGGCTTCTCATCTTCGTTCTTCGTCATCTCCAACACAATTACACATAATCATTCTTGCGTTGAGGGTTAGTGATCGAGTTCGATAACGTCCATGGAACGGAATTGAAGATTCCTAGTGGGTGAAGATTTGTGGGGTTTTTGGTGAATAAAATCCGAGGGTTTTGTCCTCCAAGATAGGTGTTTCTTGGGGGTTTTTATCAAGAGGTTTCATCGAGGATCCATCTGAGTGTGAAGATTGAAGAACAAGGGTTCAAGGCAATTCAAGACACTGCAGAAAAGGGATCAAGTGAAGCTCTTGGATCACCTTGATCTGGCTCAAGATTAAGGGGGAAGAAGATTCAAAGGATCGACAAATTCGGTTTATTGTTTATCGCTTTGTTTTCTTCTTTGTATATACTACTTTCAACATTAATGGAAGATTTCCCAATTTCAATTTGGAGTTGGGGGAAGACGTAGTCGTAGCAAGGACGATCGACGAACTGCCTGAACAAATATCGTGTTCTTGTCGCTTTTATCTTTTCATTTACGTTCTGTTCATATTTGGTCATAATTGCAAAATTGATTAACGATTCAAGTGTTAAAATTGTGAATTAAGGTTCTGCATAAACATCACAATTCACCACATCTTGAATCATCATCAATTTGAACATTATCACCAAGTGTTTGTCTTTTTGCTTATTCCATTATTACTGCATTGCAAATCAAAGTTTGTCAATTTAGAAGTTAATTGATTTTCAGCTGTGAAACGTATTGATTCGATAACATATCACTTCATCGTTGATCTCAATTATCTTGTGGTTTTGTCACATATACAACCCTTGCAATAACGGTCCGGAATAGACGCAAGTCGAATCAGAACAACTTTCGCTTTAGTTCGAACTAATTCCGAAAAAACTCTGTGAGATCTATTCACCCCCCCTCTAGATCCTCAGGCCAGCGTCTAACAAGTGGCATCAAGAGCTCTGGTTTATTCCGTGCTACGTGAAACACTTATTGGAAAGATGGCTTCCGGACCTAAAGGGGCTCACAATAGAGCTCCAGTTTTCAACGGTGAAAACTATGGCTATTGGAAGGATTGTATGTGTGTCCACATCAATGCAATTGATAGGAACATCTGGGCAGCTATTGTCAATGGTCCCTTTCAGATCACCATGACAAATGCAGCTGGTGCAGTTGTTCCAAAACCAGAAAATACTTGGGATGCTGAAGATGAAAAGAGATATGCATACGATTGGAAAGCGAGAAACATTCTAATCTCAGCTCTAGGAGTTGATGAATACTATCGCGTTTCCCATTGTAGATCCGCTAAAGCTATGTGGGACACATTGCAAGTTGCCCACGAGGGAACGAATGATGTCAAACTAGCTAGAATCAATACGTTAACTCAAGAATTCGAACTCTTCCACATGGAAGATGGTGAATCCATCGAAAACATGCAGAAGAGATTCGTTCACTTGAAAAATCGTTTAAATTCTCTTGATAGACCTGTTTCCAATGCAGTTGCTACTAACAAAATCTTAAGATGTTTGAACAGGGAATGGCAACCCAAGGTTACAGCAATAAAGGAAGCAAATGATCTAAACACCTTAGACATTACCACTCTCTTTGGTAAACTAGAGGAACATGAACAACACCTTAAATGCCTTGACATGCATGAGAAAAGGGCAAAGAAAGAAAAGAACATGGAGAAAGAGGTAGAGAAGAAGTCAATAGCTCTAAAAGCTTCAAGCTCCAAGACCTCAAGACAAGAGCTAGAGGATAGTGATACAAGTGATGACGAAGACTCCGATGATGAGGAAATGGGACTGTTTGTGCGAAGATACAACAAATATCTAAAGAAAAATGGAGCAAAACATTCTGACAAAGGCTTGATCAACTATAGAAAGCAATCAAACAAGTTCAAACAAGATGACGACAACAAAGGAAAAATCAAAGGCCCTTGCTTTAATTGTGGGAAAGCCGGTCACTACAAACCGGATTGTCCATACCTTAAGAAGAAGAAAGAGAAGAACCAAAGCAAAGGTCATAAAAAATCTAAGAGAGCATACATAGCATGGGAAAGTGATTCATCTAGTGAAAGCTCATCAAGCGATGAAGAAGAATCAGCAAACTTATGCCTTATGGCTCATCAACACAAGAAAAAGAAAGTTGTAAGTCATCTTAAACCTGAACTCATAGATAAGGTATCTCATTCTCTACTAAAACTTGCTTTTGAAGAATTACATAGAGATGCAATTGAAGCTTTCAAACTTTTGGCCTCAAATAAGAAAATCTTTTCATATATTGAATCAAAAGTTGAGAAAACCGAAAAGGATATGGAAGCTTTAAAACAATCTATGCTAGACATTCAAAAGGATAAAGTTGAAATAGATCCTACATCATGGTTTGGTTGTGAGACATGTCACATTTGGCAAAAAGAAGTAAGAGATCTAAAAGCCAAGTTAGACAAGGCTCTACAACCAAAAGTGACCTTTGCGGTTGATCCAAATAAGTTCAAAAGATCGTATACTCCTTTATATAGTAAATACACTTTTGTACCAAAAGTATCAACTAGCAAAACATCATATTCTCATCATATTACCTGTCATTATTGTTGCAAAAAGGGACATACCATTGAAAAATGCAAATTTAGGAGAATTTTAGTTCCTAAAGGAGTATTTCAATGGTTGCCTAAGTGCAACAAAATGTGTACTCACTACCAAGGACCCAATGAAAATTGGGGACCTCCCTCTCTAAATTAATCTTGCAGGAAAAGTGTCTTGACATTGCCGAAAGGTTGTGGTTCCTTGATAGCGGATGTTCAAGACACATGACGGGAGACCTATCTCTTTTCGTTGAGTTTCAAGCAAAGAAAAAGGGGTATGTCACCTATGGAGATAACAATCGGGGAGCCATACTTGGTAAAGGAAGTGTAGGTAACCCTTCTACCACTACTATAACTGATGTGCTGCTAGTAGAAGGCCTTAAACATAATCTTTTAAGTATAAGTCAATTGTGTGACAAAGATTTTAAAGTAATGTTTACAAATTCTGGCTGCACAATAGAACATACTAAGAAAAGAGACATTATGTTTAAGGGCTTAAGAGTAAACAACATTTACATGCTAAACTTTGATGAGGTATCTAAGTCTAGTACCAAGTGTCTAATTGCTCTAGGCGAAGACTCATGGCTTTGGCATAGACGTCTCGCCCACATAAATTTTGACTTACTTAATAAAGTTGTCACAAAAGATTTAGTAATCGGCTTACCTAAAATGAAGTTTTCAAAAGATCATCTATGTGATGCTTGTCAAAAGGGAAAGCAAACAAAAATCTCTTTTAAATCAAAGAATGTGGTTTCAACATCACGCCCTCTTGAACTACTTCACATGGATCTCTTTGGCCCTTCAAGGACTAAAAGCATAGGTGGAAACACCTATGGTTTTGTCATTGTCGATGATTACTCTAGATTTTGTTGGACAATCTTTCTACCTAGTAAGGGTCAAACTTTTCCTACTTTCACACAATTTGCAAGATTATGTCAAAACAAAATGAACAACAAAATAGTTGCAATTCGAAGTGATCACGGTGGAGAGTTTGAAAACTATCTTTTTGAAAAATACTGTGATAAACATGGAATTGAGCATAACTTTTCAGCTCCTAGAACACCTCAACAAAACGGAGTAGTTGAACGTAAAAATCGGGTTCTAGAGGAGCTGGTAAGAACAATGCTGAATGAGGGTAATCTACCCAAGTATTTCTGGGCTGACGCGATTAGTACCGCATGTTATGTTTTGAATAGGATAATAATACGTCCTATAGTGAACAAAACTCCCTATGAATTACTAAAAGGTAGAAAACCAAATGTATCTCATCTCCATGTATTCGGTTGCAAGTGTTTTGTCTTGAACAATGGTAAGGATAATCTTGGTAAATTCGATGCTAAAGCTGATGAGGGCATATTCCTTGGTTACTCACAATCTAGCAAAGCATATCGGGTATATAATAAGAGATTACTTATAGTAGAAGAGTCAGTACACGTGTCTTTTGATGAATCTTATACAAAATATGTCGAGAAAGGTCTTTCGTTTAATGGTGCAGGTCCATCCACTGAAGACATTGTCAAAGATAAGGAAGACGAGAATGAAAGTATTGTAAAGAAAGATGCTGAGAGAGAGAAAGATGAGTCTCATGATGAAAATGAAAAAGAAAGCATCTCAAACAATGAAGAACTTCCTAAGGCCTGGACAAATGTGAAAGACCATCCAATTGACAATATAATAGGAGACGTCTCAAGGGGCGTTACAACACGCTCAAAGATAAGTAACTTCTGTCATCATTTTGCTTTTGTTTCACAAGTTGAGCCGAAAAACGCTAAGGATGCATTACTTGATGAGCATTGGCTAATGGCCATGCAAGAAGAATTAAACCAATTTAAACGGAATGATGTTTGGGACTTAGTCCCTCATCCGGAAGATCATCAAGTAATAGGCACTAGATGGGTTTTTCGTAACAAACTTGATGAAAACGGCGTTATTACTAGAAACAAAGCTAGATTAGTTGCCCAAGGGTATAATCAAGAGGAAGGTATTGATTATGAAGAGACATACGCTCCTGTAGCACGTCTCGAAGCTATTCGTCTCTTACTTGCTTATGCGTGTTCTAAAGACTTCAAACTATTCCAAATGGATGTTAAAAGTGCTTTTCTAAATGGCTATATAAATGAAGAAGTCTATGTTGCTCAGCCACCCGGCTTTGAGAATTACATGTACCCAACTCATGTTTATAAGCTGAAACGTGCTCTATACGGTCTTAAACAAGCCCCTCGGGCTTGGTACGAACATTTGAGCAAATTTCTTCTTAGTCAAGGGTACTCTAGGGGTAAAGTTGACACTACTCTCTTTATTAAAAGAAAAGATAAAGATGTTCTCTTAGTCCAAGTTTATGTAGATGATATTATATTTGGGTCGACTAATGCAAAACTTGTCAAAGATTTTTCTAAGCTTATGCAGAGTGAATTTGAGATGAGTCTCATGGGTGAGCTAAATTTCTTCCTTGGCCTACAAATCAAGCAACTCAGTCATGGAACGTTTGTGAATCAAACTAAATACTGTACGGAGCTGCTCAAAAGATTTGGAATGAGTGAAGCGAAGGAAATTGACACACCTATGGCAACAAATACTAACCTATACAAAGATGAGAAAGGTAAAGAGGTTGACGTGAAATTGTACCGAGGTATGATAGGTTCACTATTATATCTTACTGCCTCAAGACCAGACATTATGTTTAGTGTGTGTATGTGTGCAAGATATCAATCTTGTCCAAAAGAATCTCACTTAAAAGCTGTCAAAAGAATTTTGCGATACTTACGTGGAACTACTACATATGGCCTATGGTATCCAAAGGGAAATGAGTGTCATTTGGTAGGATTCTCCGATTCAGATTTTGCTGGCTGCAAATCCGATAGAAAAAGCACCAGTGGAACATGTCATCTATTCTCAAATTCATTGATAAGTTGGCATAGCAAGAAACAAGTATCGGTTGCATTATCTACTGCTGAGGCAGAATATGTAGCTGCTGGAAGCTGCTGTGCACAAATATTATGGCTCAAGCAACAACTTCTTGACTTTGGTATTAAGCTTGATCGTATACCTATCATGTGCGACAACACAAGTGCCATAAACTTGAGTAAAAATCCTGTCTTACACTCACACACCAAGCATATTGAAATAAGACATCACTTCCTACGAGATCATGTAGAGAAAGGAGACGTTACATTTGAACATGTAGAAAGCAAGAAGCAACTAGCCGACATCTTCACCAAACCTCTAGCAACGGAGCAATACTTCAACATTCGTAGGGAATTAGGGATACTCGATATCTCTAATTTGGGCTAATTACGTTTGTTCTCTCTTAATATTATTCCTTTACTTTATATATATATATATATATATATTTCTGCTAACATTTCTCTTAGCGTAAAGGTAGTTCATTATCAAGCCAGGCGTCATTCCACATTGACTAAAGGCTGCCACTAAAGTTGACACCTACATATTGAGAAAGCGGTAACGTAATTGTTGTTCACTTCCAAAAATATTATTGATACTATAATATGCTATCAATTAACATGCTTATAGTGACTTCATACATATATCTCTCTTGCTCATATATGTGTCTCATCTTTAATACACCTTTAAACATATTTGGCTCTCATACTATCACTATCTACCTTTATCTACTATACTATGAATGCTAGCGTTTTATCTATGTTTCTCTCGTTACTCTCCTCTTCTGTTTTTCTTGTATATCTTTTGATGTTGTCAAAGGGGGAGATAGATGCTGAGTGTACGGGGGAGTTCAGCTGAGTAAATAGATGCTGAGTGTACGGGGGAGCTTTTACCACTTATTGCCAAAGCTTCTACTACCGGTACCGGTTTGCCATCATCAAAAAAGGGGAGTATGTGAATACAAGATCACACTCACAAAGATGTTTTTGATTCATGGCAAACTCAACAAGCATACAAGCAACAAGGTACAAGCAGAAGAACTCAAAGAAAAGCAAGCTTTGGTCACTCATAACAGAGTAGGTCGACCTACTATGCATACAGGTCGACTCAACACAAGAAAAATAAGAGGAACTCAGAAAATCAGCAGTCAGGTCGACCTACTCCCAACACAGGTCGACCTAAAATGAAGAAATTTACATATCATTCTGCTAGGTCGACCTACACAACAACTAGGTCGACCTAATCTGAGAAAATATCCCCAAAACGCATCTGAAGTGGATTCTGGTCGACCTACTTCTTTGACAGGTCGACCTAACTGGGAACAAATGACATCCAAAGGATATGCAGCTCTGTTAGGTCGACCCAGCCCTAAATTAGGTCGACCTATCTGATCAAAACTGCCAAAATTTCTGGTTTTCTCTGCATCAACTGAAAAGCTCTCATATATATTGTCCAAGGTTCAATTATTGAAAAAAACACCAACGACTGAAAGATACACAAAGGCTTCTCATCTTCGTTCTTCGTCATCTCCAACACAATTACACATAATCATTCTTGCGTTGAGGGTTAGTGATCGAGTTCGATAACGTCCATGGAACGGAATTGAAGATTCCTAGTGGGTGAAGATTTGTGGGGTTTTTGGTGAATAAAATCCGAGGGTTTTGTCCTCCAAGATAGGTGTTTCTTGGGGGTTTTTATCAAGAGGTTTCATCGAGGATCCATCTGAGTGTGAAGATTGAAGAACAAGGGTTCAAGGCAATTCAAGACACTGCAGAAAAGGGATCAAGTGAAGCTCTTGGATCACCTTGATCTGGCTCAAGATTAAGGGGGAAGAAGATTCAAAGGATCGACAAATTCGGTTTATTGTTTATCGCTTTGTTTTCTTCTTTGTATATACTACTTTCAACATTAATGGAAGATTTCCCAATTTCAATTTGGAATTGGGGGCAGACGTAGTCGTAGCGAGGACGATCGACGAACTGCCTAAACAAATATCGTGTTCTTGTCGCTTTTATCTTTTCATTTACGTTCTGTTCATATTTGGTCATAATTGCAAAATTGATTAACGATTCAAGTGTTAAAATTGTGAATTAAGGTTCTGCATAAACATCACAATTCACCACATCTTGAATCATCATCAATTTGAACATTATCACCAAGTGTTTGTCTTTTTGCTTATTCCATTATTACTGCATTGCAAATCAAAGTTTGTCAATTTAGAAGTTAATTGATTTTCAGCTGTGAAACGTATTGATTCGATAACATATCACTTCATCGTTGATCTCAATTATCTTGTGGTTTTGTCACATATACGACCCTTGCAATAACGGTCCGGAATAGACGCAAGTCGATTCAGAACCGCTTTCGCTTTAGTTCGAAATAATTCCGAAAAAACTCTGTGAGATCTATTCACCCCCCTCTAGATCCTCAAGCCAGCGTCTAACACACTTAACACTACCATACTTGATGATGATACTGATCCTTACACAGATGTCAACCCTAAAACTCTTTCACCTACCGATGTCAACATATTACTTGACATTCTCCCACCTACAGATGTCAATACCTTGATTCCTAAACATTCCACAATAACAAAACGATCATCAACTCACCTCAAAGATTATTTGTGCAATTCATTCATGGATCAGACCAATCAACCACCTTCATCATGTGCTAATTATCCAATTCCTCATTATTTATCTTATTATTATCTATCTCCGTAATACAATCATTTCATCATGTCCACTAATACTCTTCATGAAACAATGTCTTTTGCTGAAGTTTGCAAGTTTAGATGTTGGAATCAAGCAATGCAAGCTGAACTTACAACACTTAAGAGAACATCTACTTAGAAAATTGTTGATGCACCACCAAACATAAAACCAGTTGACTGCATATGGATTTACAAGATCAAATATCAAGATGATTAGGGGTGGAAAACAGTTGACCCGTTGGACATGTCCGTTTTGCCCGCACTTTTCTGCAGGGAAGACCAAGATTTTAGGCTCGCAACCTCTAATATGCCCGCCTCGCCCTACCCCGTTTTATGCGGGATTTTGCAGGCATGGGCATTTACATTAAATTTTACATTTTTAGGCCTAAAAGATGCAAAGTCTGGGCATTCCTCGCCCCACCCTCATTTTTTATGGGGCGGACCAATCTTTTAGACCTGCACCCTTAACAATGCCCACCATGCCCCTCCTTGATATTTTTTACGGGCTTTCGTGGCGCGGGTCAAAATGGGGCGAGCATAATGCCCGTTTGCCACACCTAGTGCTAATAGCACAATTGAAAGGTTCAAGGCACACCATGTAGTTAAAGGATACAACAAATCAAAGGCCTTTACTACTTTGAAACCTACTCCCCTGTTGTAAAGATGACCACAATCAAACTAGTCATTGCCTTGTCGGCCATTCAGGGCCGGTTATACAACTAGTCAAACTAGTCATTGTCCGGTCCAATGCACAGAGTCTCTACTCATATAAGGGCCTTCAAATAAGTCAGTCCAATTAAAAATAAAGAAACAAGTGACAAAGTTTGTGTGGGTAGCAAATTCACCAAAAATTAATTATGACTTTCTACATAACTTTTCTTCATACAACGTAGAAAATAAAAGTACCTATCAAATTTAACTAATAACGAAAAGTATATAAACGTTTCACTTTCAGCTTTTTCTATCAAATATTCTTTAAAGATTTTTATATAATAAGGCTTATATAATTAATTATTAATTAATTCTTATTATTATTAATATATTTGTTTAGAAATAGTGAATTGTAATAATTTTTTTATGAATATCAATTCAATATTTTAATTCTTTCTATTCTAATTAATTAATATGTTATACCTTATTCAACCTTTATTTATTAATATGTTTTAAAGTTTGAATATTTAAGATGAATTGCACGATTTTACTAAAATTTAAAGGTGCTCTTATGAAATATTGTCTTTTTATTTTTTAATATTATATTTTTATTATTTTATATAAACATTTTAATTTAAAAATTCAGACGTATACTATACATTATAATGATATTTTTCATTGTTCCTATTTTATAACTTTACTTTTTAATTATTATTTTCTTCTCTTTTATTGTTAATTTTTAATTTTTAATTTTATTTGCTAGTTGTTAATTAACTCTTAATTATATTTATTGGTTCAACTTTAATATTGTCTACCTTGTCTACCTCGATCAAATTTTAATGTTGCAAATTTGACTAAAAATACTAGCGAAATTAGGTTTTAATTTTTCTTCTTCTTTCCATTTTTCATTAATGCCTCATAAACTATCTCTTAAGATTATAAAGTTTAATTTTAAATATGAAAAGAAAAAAAAAAGTGAAAAGTTAACTTAATTTAAAACAAAAATTCTTAAGAAAAATAACAAAATTTTTTTTGAAAACTGTATGAATTTTTTTGATTTTTTGATTAGAGATTTTTAAAAAAATAAAAATAGAATAGGGCTTCCAAATAGTTTTTGAGACGGCCCTACAGTCACTCATAACTGGTTTATTCACCAATTATATTTCAGCAACACATTTTTTCGTGGTGAATTGCAGGAAGATGTGTACATAACTATTCCATCAGACATCAAGTCAGCCAAGGCCGATCAAGTATGTAAACTAATCAAGTCTTTGTATGCCTCAAGCTGAAATGATTTCACTATTAATAAAAAATCAAAAAATTCAAAAATATTTATAGAACTCTAATTTAATTATCTTTAAATTTTTTAATTTTAATGAATAAAATTATTTTTAAAATAAAATTATTTTTGGACTTGTCACCTCTATCTTTTTAAAACATACCAATCTTTTTTAATAAACAATAAAAATAAAATTATACACTTTATTAAAAGATAAACAACTTTTGCCAATAAAAAGAAAAACAACGTTAACAAAAGCTCAAAAGCATATAATAATAAACATGAATTTTTTTTAATAACCAAACTTTTTTAAAAAAATAAACAAACTCATATTTTAAAATAATTATCTCACTAATTATGTTTGTGAATGTTTTATACATTAGGCGCAATCTCGTGGCTCCTGATTTTATTTTTTTAAATTTTTTTCCAATTATCTGTAAATTTATTGTTACCTGCGAAATTTTATTTTTATCTAAAAAAATTATTTATCAAGTTTGTTTCAAATCTTTTTGTTATTTTCTGTTTCTTTTTTTTAAATCAACGATCTACAGTTACTTCATTTATTTAATCAACGTCCTAAACAGTTATTGAATTTGACCAAAAATTATTCAACCTTACCAAAAGTAAAAACAAATAAAAACAATATTAACAAATTTGAAGTTTCCTAGTAACACTATATTTTAAGATTCAGAATAATAAATCCACCTATTGAAAACAACAGCTGCCGTCTCCACATTAAAAGTACACCAATTTTCCCAAGTACACACCAATTTTCCCATTATTCACTAATCTAATTTTTTTTTTTATTATTTTTTTCACCGCTAATATCTAGTATTGAATCGATTAATCAGATTCGAAATTAATTCTAACATTAAATATTTTAATTTTTTCGATCGTAATCACGAATATGGAATATGGAATCGTAATCCTTCTTATCAAATTTAGAATCAATCACTAGTCAACGAACTTATCATTAAATTTTTTTTTAATTTCATGTGAAGAAAACTCTTTAAAAAAAACCAACTACCTAACGAACCAGAAACTCAAAAAAAAAAAAAAAAATCGTTATTTATTTATTTCTCCTTCTCCTCGTTCTCTCCGGTTCAATTCACACGATCACAATTCATGGACACTACTCTTCCACACGTGATCACCACCCCTTACCTCACAACAACCTTTCGTCATGGTTTAACGACTTCTAAACTCCGTCACTCCAACCCTCGTCTTTTCCGTTCATTCAGAGTCGCAAGTAACGTTCGCGTCTTTTCCGAGCTTAAGAGCCACAACAACACAGCCACAATTGATTACACTGATCCTGGTTGGAAAACTAAGTTCAAAGAGGATTTCGAAGCGCGGTTTAGGCTCCCTCATGTTACTGATACGTTTCCTGATTCTGTTTCTATGCCTTCCACTTTTTGTCTCAAAATGAGGTTTGTGTTTTGGTTGTAGTGGTTTAATTTTTGTGGTTGGAAGTGTTTGAGATGGAAGTTGTTTGTTTTTGTGTGGCAGGACTCCGGTGATGAATGGTGTTCCGGGGAATTATCTGTCTGATGAGGAGTGGAATGGATATATTAATGATAATGATAGAGTGCTGCTTAAGGTAGTTTGAATTATTTGTTTTTTATGTTAAATGAAGTTTGAAATTTGAATTGAAATTGATTATGATGTGATGATGTAGCTTGGTGTTTCTTGTTAATGTGGATATTGGATATATTGTTTTATGCTGATATTCATTGTTTTCGTGTCTGTGTCGAGTCATGTAGTGTACTCAATTTGTGTCTTCATTAGCTATGATATTTGATTTTATTTTTTTTTAAGATTTTGAGTCAGATTAGTCTTTGAGGTTGAAATCCCGCGCGAAGTGTTAGAATGGCGTTTGTAGGCCTTTGAGATGATAAGTAACTGACAGCTTGAATTGGAATACTAAATGGCTTGCTCGAATCGAAGTCTTAGGTAAAAATGTGTTGCCGCGTAAATTGGTTGAAAAATTGGCTCTCTTTGTTGTTAACAAACTTGTTTATTCTTGGTTTTGCAATTAAGCTAATATTTGTCTTGTGTGAGAATATTTTCTCATGTTTCACTTATTCTTTGGATTGGAATGTCCTTTTGTAATTGTAATTGAATAGAAGTGAAATGCCTGACGTGGATATTAACCGATGATCTTATTCAATTATGTTTAAAATACATGTTTTGCAATGTCGTTAAATAGCCGTTATAGCGTAGCAGAGTTTGGACAAAAAGATATTGTTCTGCGATACGTTATTTATTACAAAATTGTATCGAATAGCAGCTATAGTGGCGCTATTGCATAGCAGAATTTTAACAATCTGCAATTGACAACCCTGATGTTTTGGCCTTGTTGAATGTTAATGTTTTTGTTTGCTTTGATCTTTCAGACAATATACCATTCATCCCCCACATCTGCTGGCGCCGAGTGCATTGATCCTGGTTGTAATTGGGTAGAACAATGGTAAAGTATTTGATTTCTCAATGTCAATCTGGAATATAATGACTGATTATACGTTTGTCAGTTGAAGGGATATTAATGTCACTATATTGAAATGAAAGAACTTAACATTGATTGCAATCCCCTTGTTAATTCTGTTTCTCCAAGGGCAAGAATGTGATGTTCAGAGATGAACATGCTCCTGAAAAATTATGAACAAAGTAGTTATTAATTCTTTCTTTTAAGTTATCAAATGGTTATATTATTTACAGTATGTAGTTTCAATGTCTTTTATAAGTCTTCTTGATGCATACATTTTTTTTCCAAGATTAGTGTATGATGGTATGGTAAAAGGTTTTGATATCCTTGTAGGGTTCATCGAGCTGGACCTCGGAAAAATATATACTTCAAACCAGAAGAAGTAAAGGCAGCCATTGTTACTTGTGGAGGACTGTGTCCTGGACTCAACGATGTCATTAGACAGGTTTGTTTGTGATCAATTTGTTTCTGACACGGCTTTGAGAAATTCTCGAGAAAAGATAAAATGCCTGTTTGTTTTAGAGTGTTTGTTTAAGCTTTTGAAAACATCACATTTCTGATTCAATAATGAATGTGCTGCAGATTGTAATCACACTTGAAATATATGGTGTAAAAAAGATTATTGGTATTCCTTTTGGCTATCGCGGCTTTTCTGACAAAGAGTTGATGGAAGTCCAGGTAATCTCATAATTCCCTTCTTGTTGACTTAGTCATAAACAGCAATTGATTCGACAAGTTTGAAATTAAATCTATTGAACTTGAGGTCCATCTAATACTATTTAGTATATTGCGATTTCAATTACAGCTTTCGAGGAAAGTAGTTCAAAATATTCATCTTTCAGGTGGAAGCCTATTAGGAGTTTCACGCGGAGGACCTGAAGTTAGTGAAATTGTGAACAGTTTGGAGGTTGTTAATCGATTCATTCTATTAATTAAATTGATTATTCCATTGAGAACTAATAGGTGCCTATACATGTTTGCGCGCGCTTGTGTGTACACATTGTAGTATATATACTGGTTTTCTTATATATGCATACTATTGATTGCAGGAAAGAGGGATTAACATGCTCTTCGTATTGGGTGGAAATGGTACACATGCTGGTGCAAATGCAATTCACAATGAGGTTTTAATTCTTTAACCTTTAACTAATTAATTGCATTCAATTGGATCATCTAAGGAAAATATCTATTGGGATCCGAGATTAGTTGAAATTCTCAGAAAATTTTATGTATAAGTATGTCTTAAAAGTCTAATGATTTAAAGATTTTACTGCTTTCAGTGCTGTAAAAGAAGGCTTAAAGTGTCGGTAATCGGAGTGCCGAAAACTATAGACAATGACATTTTATTGATGGACAAAACTTTTGGCTTTGACACTGCAGTAGAAGAAGCCCAAAGAGCAATAAATTCTGCATACATTGAGGTAAATTACTTGAGTAATGCTTATCATAATTACATCCACTGGTGTTAAATTGCGGCATTGTTACATAGCAGAAATTGAAAAAACTGTCATTTTTCACGATCTGCAATTGACATCACGGTTTAAATCTTCTCCTAATCTTATTAGGCACATAGTGCATATCATGGAATTGGGATCGTGAAATTAATGGGTCGTAGTAGTGGATTCATCGCAATGCAATCTTCACTAGCCAGTGGACAGATTGACGTATGTCTAATTCCCGAGGTATGTAAAATAAAAATTGAACATACTGCTCTCTTTCTTTGTCGTATAGATAAACTGATACAAGTTCTATCTATGGTTCAAAAAGGTTCCTTTCAATTTGCATGGACCTCATGGAGTTTTGAGTCATCTCAAGTACCTTATAGAATCACAGGGATCAGCTGTAGTTTGTGTAGCAGAGGGAGCTGGACAGGTGATTTAGATTTTGTAATCATTACCGCGATCGACATAACTTGCATTCCTGATATAATTATTTATCTCGAGAAATATAACGTCAGACATAGAAATACAAACTTGCTAATCAATATTATCTTCCTGATGCAGAATTTACTTAAAAAAACTAATGCTACTGATGCTTCAGGGAATGTTATATTTGGAGACATTGGCGTTTATATCCAACAACAGGTTTGTCATTATTTTCTTAAAATAGTTAATGCAATTGTATATACTTTCTGAAATGAGTAAGACATTTAGTAGTTTTGAACTCATTGCGATCTTGATCTGCTTTACCTAGTTTTATTTCAGTTAAAATTGAAATTCAAATTGCATATTTTAAGGTATAATGCAACTCTGCAAGCATTGGGTTTAAGTATGGTGTATGTTGCAAATTGTTGTAAGCCGAACAAACAAATATTGTGTCGAGTTGTTTAGTAATGCAGATGCCTGCTTCTATTGTAAATTTTTGAAGTTTCAGATAGTTTTGAACTCGTTGCGATCTTGATCTGCTTTACCTAGTGATTTGTTCCAACAAATAACAATTATTTTTTGTTTCAGACGAAAAAATATTTCAAGGAGATTGGTATTCATGCTGATGTGAAATATATTGATCCAACATACATGATTCGTGCGTGTCGAGCAAATGCTTCAGATGGAATTTTATGCACCGTACTTGGACAAAATGCGGTTAGTCACTCTTCTTTTCTATCTTTGCCCATTGTTTGATATGTGCGATTTCACTTTTATTATTGGTTCCCATAAGAAAATTTACCAACCTTCTATTCTTTTCAACTCGTTACTACTAATCAATATTGTTAAATAACAGATATATAGCGTAGCGAAATTTGAACTAATCACAATTGTTCCGCGTTACACCATGCGCCTAATATTGATTAGGAGAAGGTTGTCAATTGTTTAAATCTTCTCCTAGTCTTATTAGGTGCCTTCTTGCTTATACGAGAATAGTTTGATTTTATTTTACCTTTTGTCATACATTTATTATTTGATACTGATTCTCAGTTTTTGTATTGCAGGTTCATGGTGCATTTGCTGGATTTAGTGGCATTACAGTAGGCACATGTAACACACATTATGCTTACTTTCCAATCACCGAAGTAATATCGCATCCTCAGTTGGTGGATCCCAACAGTCGCATGTGGCATCGATGCTTAACTTCAACAGGCCAACCCGACTTCGTTTGAAAATTTTTTTCTTGTTCAGTTAATATATTCAACAGGCTTGGAAATTCAGGCTTTCATAAGAAGATAGTTTCAAAAGTTACTTTAGTTAATCAATCCATACAGAATAATACAGAAGATGACATTTTTTGTAATTGATTACTTGTATAGCAAGGCAAATTCACTGTCCTGCCAGTTGAATTTACAATAAAACTTGAGGAAAAAATTGTTTCATTGTGACATTTTTTGTAACCTTTTAATAAGGGACATTTTTCTGTAATTTATGCTATGAATTTTAATAGCAATTTTATACCTCTATGGTTAGAGTACAGAGCAAATAAAAGTATAACATTTGAAGATCAATATTAATAGTATATGATTGAATCTTCTTTGATGGTAAACTCTGTTAAGGTATCAACAAGTTAGATGACTTTTATTTTGCAGTAAACTTATGGTGGAATTAAAATTGGTTTTCAATTCTCGTAGTTATACCTTAATTATGGGCCCGTTTGTTTTGGCTTTTTTTTAAAATGATTTTTATAGTGTTATCAAATATTGTGAAAATTTTTTTTATAAAAGCTTCAAATGAAAATTTTGTTTAAATAGTTATTCTTAAAATATGTGATTTTAGGTATTTTATCTATTTTTGGAAAAAAATTTAGATATCAAAATTTCAAAAAATCACTTCATTTTAAAGCTATTTCTAATAGATTTTCATAAAAATCATTTTTGAAATACAAGTTTCTGAAAAAATTATGATTTTGACTAAGTTTTGGTCTTCAATTATGTATGTTTATGTTATAAAATGTTAAAATTAGTGTTTTTCCATTTTAGAAAAAACGAATATAAAAAAACTTCTAATATTTTGAAAAACGATTTTAAAAAATCTATTTTCAAAAATACAAAAAAAAAATCTATTTTTTTAAAGCTGAAACAAACTGGCCCTATATCTTATTCCATATAGAGAAAAACAAATTTCTATAATGCATCAACATAAACCCAAGCAAGAACCTCTTGGAGCAAATAAACTCTATGCATGACAAAACAACTTTCTATACTACATACATCTAGACAATTATTCTATTGCTTTTTTGTTTTTCTCTGGAAGTTACTTGAACTCCTAATTTAACTAATCACTAAGTTTAATTAACAATTAATCCACATCTAACTTTAAACAATGAATCTAATAAGTCCCCAAATCTTAGCTCAATTGGGCAGAAGTATATATTGCTAAGTTGATACTCCAGTGTTGATACTCTATTGTGTGTAAATTTTTAATAGTTATTTTTATTTCGTGAGTTTTTAATAGTTATTATCATTTCGTCTACGTACAAAAAAACAAAAAAGAATTGACAATAATAAATAACTAGTAACAAACCCGTGCGTTCGCACGAATTCATTATTTTGATCAGTAACTTCAAGTTCACATTAATATTGAATATTTTAATTGATCAGTAACTGCAGGTTCCCGTTAATATTTAATATTGTGATCAGTAACTTCATGTTCCCGTTAATATTTACTATTTTAATCAGTAGCTTCAGGTTCCCGTTAATTTTCAATATTGTGATCAGTAACTTCATGTTCCCATAATACTCAATATTGTGATCAGTAACTTCATGTTCCCGTTAATATTCAATATTTTGGTCACTAATTTTAAGTTTCCGTTAATATTTAATATTGTGATCAGTAACTTCATGTTCCCGTTAATTTTCAAATTTGTGATCAGTAACTTCATGTTTCCCTAATATTCAATATTGTGATCAATAACTTCATGTTCCCGTTAATATTCACTATTTTAAATAGTAATTTCAGGTTCACGTTAATATTCAATATTGTGATCAGTAACTTCATGTTCCCGTTAATATTTACTATTTTAAATAGTAATTTCAGGTTCCCGTTAATATTCAATATTGTGATCAATAACTTCATGTTCCTGTTAATATTCAATATTTTGATCAGTAATTCCATGTTACGGTTAATATTCAATATTTTAATAGTTGATTAATTTTCATATTTAAATATTTGAAATAATAGTTTCATTGTTCTATTTTATATAATTTTCATATTAAAAGAAAATAAATTTATTAAAATTTTATTGCATTTATTTTTTCTTTGCCAAATAATAATTATCATCCATAAAATTATTAACAAAATAATTGCATTCAATAGGATTTGATACTAATATAATTTGACTATAAATAATAGTAGTATATTACAATTGAATAAGTAGTACATTTTTTTCCGTATATATATATATATATATATATATATATATATATATATATATATATATATATATATATATATATATATATATATATATATATATATATATATATATATATATATATATATATATATATATATAGCAATGCTATTCTTACACCCCAAGTATTTACACCGTATGTACGGACGGTACTATTCACCGTCCGTACATGAACAGTGCAATATTATATTAATATTTTTTTTTACGTTTTTTTTTAATTTTTTTTAAATATTATTTTTTTAAAAAATATTTTTTTAATGTTTCTAAAAAAAATATTTGACAATACCTGCAGATTTACTTTCGGATTTACCTGCATTTGACATTACCTACGGATTTACCTAAATTCGTAGGTAAATCCGCAGGTATTGTCAAATTCGTAGGTAAATCCACAAGTAAATCCGCAGGTATTGTCAAATCTGTAGGTAAATCCGCAAGTAAATCCGGAAGTAAATCCGCAGGTATTGTCAAATATTTTTTTAAAAAACATAAAAAAATATTTTTTAAAAAAAATATTTAAAAAAAACAAAAAAAACGTAAAAAAATAAAAAAATAAAAATAATATTGCACTGTTCATGTACGTACGGTGAATAGTATCGTCCGTATATGAACAGTGTCGTCCGTACATACGGTGTAGGTGTACACTTTAGTGTACAAATAGCATTATATATATGAGGAATGTTATTCTTACACGGATTGTTACATTTACACCGTACATATGTACGCTTTTGTTTTTTTATAATGTTTAATAATAATTTTTTGTTTTTTCTTACACAAACCAACACATACTAATGATGTATTTTATACGGTGTAACTACAAGGTGTTTGATTTTGGGTGTCAAAATAGCAAGGCTATATATATATATATATATATATATATATATATATATATATATATATATATATATATATATATATATATATATATATATATATATATATATATATATATATATATCCTATTTATATCCTATTTATACTGATAAATATATATCCTATTTATATCCTATTTATACTGATAAATATTTTTGTGAAATGACATCAATAACAAATAATAATTAATATATTTATATGTGCAAATATTATTTTAATTGTATAAACTTTATTAATAACATATATTAATATAATAATATTTTGAATTATATAAAGTAAATGATAAGTGACACACATTTTTGTATTTTATTCAATAACACATCTTTTCAAGTATATTTTTAAATTCATTTTAATTAAAATGTTTTTTTAAACTAAAAATATTATTATTTTCTTAAAAAATATTGTATCTTAAAATAAAATTATTTCAAATTATATTTCTTTTTTACTAATATTCAATTACTAAAGTTAACAATCATTTAAAATGATCATAATAATCTTTTTATTAAAAAATAATTTATTGGAATATTTTGATTAATAATTTATTAGAATTAATAATAATAATAATAATAATAATAATAATAATAATAATAATAATAATAATAATAATAATAATAATGCAATAAAAAGTGAAAGGTGAAAAGTGGGTTGGAAAAGTGAAAAGTGAAAAAGTGAGTTGAAAAATAAAAAGTGAATTTGAAAAAACTATCAAAAGACATTTTTATCCTCAAATTTATAATTTAGACTAAGATAACAAAAGTGTATTTTTGTGATTTCCAAAACAATAAATTATTTTATATTATAGATACTACCTTGGTCTCTAATTATAGGACCCTTTTGAATTTTTTTTTTGTCTTTTTTTTATAAGACTCTCTTCAACTTTTAAAATACATTAATTATTTTTTTTTCCATACATATTCCTAATTATATAACATCTTTCTCTGCAATTGATAATAAATACTCTAATTTAACATTATTTATTTCTCTCTCCAAAAGATAAATTTGTAAAATTACATAAATAATCAATAAATTTAATACTCCTACCAACTTTTTTTTAATTAGCATAATTGATTCTATATGGTGGTATATTTAGGGATGGAGGTGTAGTAGTAATAAACTATAAAACGTGATCGATTACTCACAAAATTATAGGAGGAGAACTTATAGTACTTGATGAAAAGTGAAATTGAGAAGAAAAATCTCATTTTCTTGTCAACTAACTAATCTAAGTATATAAATACTTTTCTTCATTTTTAACATCAAAGATGTGATGGCCTAGTTGGCATTGGTGGAAGACCATAGACTCTTCTCAACTTAGAAGACCATGCTAATTAAATTATGCTATTAATATTTTATTTATTTTAAATATAAATCTTATAACTGGTCTTTGAAGTATCAATGATGCATTAAATTATTCTCTCTCCCTCTCCCTCCATCATCTTTTCAATTTTTAGTTTCTCTCTCATTACATTTAAAAAAATTTAAAATGCAATTTTGTCCTCCAATTTTCATTTCTTACACTACAACAAGGAAGCCCTACAAGAGCGCTTTTTTTGGGCTTTAAGAGCGCTTAAAAGCGCTGTTAAAGGCTGCGCTGGCGTAGCCTACAAAAGCGCTTCTAAAAGCGCTCTGGTAGGCCCCCCCTATAAGAGCGCTTTTCTGGAAAAAGCGCTCTCGTAGGTCCCCCTATAAGAGCGTTTTCCTGGAAAAAGCGCTCTCGTAGGCCCCCTTTAAGAGCGCTTTTTCCAGAAAAGCGCTCTTATAGCCCCCCCTGTGAGAGTTAAAAAAAAAAAAAAAAGCAACATACGAAAGCGCTTTTGGAAAAGCGCTCTTATAGGGTGGCCTTTAAGAGCGCTTTTTTAGGAAAAAGCGCTCTTAAAGCCCACCCTATAAGAGCGCTTTTACAGAAGAGCTTTCGTATGTTGCGTTTTTTTTTTTTAATTCTTTTTTATTAATCTTTGGCAGCGCTTTTACTAAGAAGCGCTTTAGTAGGTTTGTGAGGTTTTTTAATGTGCAGCCTGTAATTTAATCCTCCCAGTCGACCTGTAATATTTTCGACCTGTAATATTTTCGACCTGTAATTTATTTTCGACCTGTAATTTATTTTCGACGATATTATTTCAGCCATCAGTAAGACAATATATATACCAAAATAATATCCAAAATTATATATATACATCATATATTACAACATCAATAATGTTATATAAAATTGTAAGTAAATCGACACAAATCCTACATGAAAAAGTGCTTAATATAAAAATGACTCAAATCCTCTTTTATTTCTTCCAACTTAAGTTTCGGGTATGTAGCGGCACGGAATTCGTCAAGGTACTACAAAACAAAAAAAAATATGAATGATACATTTAGTTAAATGTAATAAGTTATATGAAATTATCTTAAGTTATAAATTCATACCGTGAGCGGAATCTCTAATTGATTTGCCTGAAGGATTTCTTTTATATACCTCAATACAAAGTATCCGCAGTCGTAACTGTTTCGCTGTTGCGGACACTACATAGAAAAACAAATAAGATTCTATAGTTGTGCATTGTTTTATCAAGTAGCATAAATATATTATAAGCAACATTGTGAAAAATAATGTACCTGCACTTGGATCCAAGTAATGTTGCTAGATTTAGTTCGGGATACCTGTGCGTCCCGTTGACTTCGGAACACTTGTATTGATCTAATTAACAAATATATAAAAGCATATGTTTAGATCAATCCCACAAATAAGTAAATATATATATATAAATATACACGAATATATATTTAGAACGATCCCACTTACAAATCAACGATGTCCTTCATGGCCTGATAATTGGTCCATTCACCGTTTACCGAATTCAGATAATACACGACTTCCCTTATAGGGTTGATAGCAAGCAGCAACCAGTGTGCTCTATAAATAAAAACAATAGGTTATATGAAAATTTTGCTATACACAAAAGAAACAGAGATTAGATGAACAAAGAATGAGAAACTAACCCTACTGGTCGGGTATTATACGCCCAAAGATGCAGACATTCTATGTTGCCGGTGGACATGAATCTATCGACTAATCGCTGTCTAACTGATTCCCGTTCCGAAGCAATTGCCATTCCGCTGCAGTGGGCGGAAGACACGAAACGGAATCTGTTAGACAACGGAGTCCCGCGCAACACTCTGTCATACAACAACCTTAAATAAAAACATAACAAACATTAGATTATTTTCATTGAAATGTGTAAATAAATTATATTGTGAGACTAATTAAATAATATATCGGATGAGGGAATATTACCGGATGTATGAGTGCATGTTATTGACGCCTAGTTGATCATGCTTAAAAATCTCCTCCAAGTCATCAAGTTCAATAAGTGACTTGAATTCAATACCGAAGACACTCTCATCCATAACGATTTCACGTAAAGCACCGTCCTTCAAATCGGACATATCAACCATTGTTGCGAGCGTCGACCGGTACCGAGGCACAAAAGCACCGCCTTTTTTTCCCGCTGGCTTCGGAGGACCAGTGGGTGGTACGGTACGAACATGCTGCGTCACTTGTTGTGACTCCCGAGCGGATGCCTAAAAATCATATAAGTTAGGTAAAATATAAAATCATGCAGATTTAGATTCAGATTAATTATTAACACTTTAAATGTACCTCTTTTAGTGATGCAACAGACTCCTCCTCCTGTAAAATCCCTTTACCCTTATTTGCGGGTTTTATAGGAGCAATCTAAAATTAAAATGTAAAAAATAGTTAATAAACGGTTTAGAATTGACATTCGAAAACTAAATGATTTCTTAATCGTTTTCAATATACCTCATCACTAATGACAATGAGCTCCGAGGGCCATGCAACAAATGATCCTATTGCATCTCGCAGCAATGTCGTCTCTGAGACCAAGTCAGGTACCGGTAGCATCGCATCATGATCTACTACAACATCCACCGATACTTTCAGGTGTCCATCCGGGAGCGGTCTATGGTGAAGTAAATCTCCCACAGTGTTGTGCACTTTTCCCTTGCCAACTAGGCGATAACACGGTGCCGATAAGAATAGTTGGCAAGAAGAAATGCCCTAAACCAATAGTAAATATAAAGTCATTATCGTTAACAAAATAGAACAATTTGTAAGGAAATAGAACAATTTGTAAGAAATACCTCGGGAAATTTTCTTTGACCGTTGAAACTAGCTTTATCACTAGTTTCTCTCACCGATGCAGTATTGCACTTTTCTCTCATATACAAATCTTTATCTTTTTGCAATGCAGAGACTTGTGCTTGCAATTCCGCCAACTTTTGCAACACTTCTTCATTTGAAGGATTTCTTCTCCTAGGATTCTTGTAATAAGAGGTTGGAGTCACACCATGACCCTTACCCCTCACCCGACCGGGATACTCAGGAGCATGTAGGGCTCTACTAAGTACGCTCCTATCATCATGATCCTCACCGGTGGACACCGATTGCGACAAGGTCTCCTGTAATTCATTTATATTTCAATAATTATTAGTGGAGATAAAAAATCATTTATATATTAAAAAACATTTGATTTAAATAAAGACACAGTATTATACTTACACATTCAGTATACACTCTCTGAACTTCGGGATCGACGGCTTGATTCTTGCCCACCCGAGCTTCCCTCCACAACACATGTACAGGAAGTGAGGTTTCCTCACTTTTAGACTCCTCCAACTATGCATTGACACAAATCGCAAAATCGTCAAATAAAACACATTTAGACAATTAATTAAAACGCATTTCTATTTACTTACAATTTTATCCTCCAAGCGTGCATATCCCATACGCCCTTTTTTGTATGGATATGCGGGTTTTGATGCTCTCGCGCTATTTGTGACACTCCTTTTCCGAAAAGCTTCATCTCTTTGATTTACAAACTTAACCCAATCTTCTTCATCAATGAAGATCTTATACTTTAGTGGTCTTCCCGGCGCCTCTTCAAGAAAGTTTCCATCTTTATCCTTAAGATAGTTATTTGTCAAAAAAGCTTTCCACCCTCTATATCTTTTTCCGGCCAAACTAAGTATGTACTTTTTACGCTCATCTGGTATGTCAAAGGTCCTCTGCAAAAAAACATACGCATAGTGTGTTAGTATAAGTAATGTAAACAATTTATCGTCAATATAATAACAACAACCATATATGGTATATACCTGAAGCTCTTCCCAAATCGCCTTTTTTTTATTATCCAAGTCGTCACTCTTCATATTCCATTTAGCTACGGAGATTGGAATATGCATACGAACAAGTGTACCAATGTAACTTGTCAACTTTGCAGAATTAGGACCAATTGGTTGGTTTTCAGAATTCCATTCCAAAGGGTATACTAATCCTTGGTCTCTATGTCGTATGATTCCCTTCATAATCGTGATGCCTCGTGCAACTTCTTTTGCTTCAGTATCAGGTGGAGCATTTGTATCCGGAGCATCTCTTTCTTGTGAGTTTTCTTGTGAGTTTGCAGGTGGAGCATCTTTATCTGAAGCCATTGAACCTGTATCAAACAAAGTAAAGCACATTAGTACACTATTAATAAGCTTACAATCTATACAAGTCAAACCATGCATGAACAAGTGTATCGGAAACGAAATCGGTACAAATCAAAATGAGCGTCAAAAAAGAAAGTTGTCGGAATGGAACGAAATTTACATGGCTATGGTAAAACGTCCCCACGGACTCAAAAATAAAGTCGGTTTTCCGAAATTCAGACCCTAAGCCCGACTTTTGATTACGGGCAGAAGCAAAACCGATAAAAAAACAGTCCCGAAATGTAAAGATAAGTGCATGAGCAGCTCCGGAATCGTCAAAATAGTATATTTACATGTAAAGAAGTCGACAAACGGATACATGGTTCAAAACAAATTAGTCGGTAAAAATTGAATAAAATAATCGGTACAAATTGAATAAAACAAAAACGGTTTGATCCCATCCATGTCTTATCCATGACTTAATTAAGCTAAACAAAAACGGTCAAACTTTCACTCTTCACAAGTAACCCCTATGGCGAATTCAATTCACAAAGTTAGTAAGTACATCACTTAACGATTAACGAAATTGATATCATGTCGGAATAATGAGTATTACTTAATATAATCTAAAAGTTACAAAGTTAGTAAGTTCATCACTTCAAAATCAGAGAATATTCCACATGTCGGAATAATGAGTATTACACTCATGTCTTAATTAATTAAGCTAAACAAAAACAACTAATTATTTAGGAACAGAACGGTATAATGCGTTTCTGTCAATAAAACGCAATGAATCAGAAGCAATAAAACGCAACATATTACGGAATGAATCAGAAGCAATAAAACTCAACATATTACTTTGGCGAGAGAGAACAATATATTACCTGTATAGTAGTAAGCAACTTGTAGACCCACACAATGTAAGATTCTTGAATGAGATCAAACTTTCACTCTTCACAAGTAACCCCTATCAATACAAAAAGAATAAGTCACAAATCTATAACATTGACAACACTAGAAATTGTGTCAATGGAAAGCAATTAATTACCTGTATAGTAGAAAGCAACTTCTTGAATGAGATCAAACTTTCACTCTTCACAAGTAACCCCTATCTAGCAAAGATATTCCTAAAAAATATAAAATAAAAAACTTAATTGAAGAATATAAAAATTAGGTCATAATCCATAGCTTAAAAAAATCAGCATTGTATCATTATGTCAAATTCATTCAAATTCAAGTAAACTCACAAACAAACACAATTTTCAAACCAAAAATGAAACAAGATGCAAGAAGTCACATTGTACCATGAGAAATTGGGTTCAAAACAAGTTCTAAATCCCTAAACCAACATCCCGGACAGCCATGATATACGTATAAATTGGCTCTCAAAATTCACTTCAAACAAGTTCAAGATGAAATAATGTAAAATTTGAAAGAGAATAATGTGAATGTTTCCCATCTCATTTCATTTCAGAAATAAATATAGATATTTCCTTCTTATCTCTTAAAGTCAATTTAATATATGAGCATGTTTTAATATAGTTCAATCCATTTCAAAACTTGTAGAATTTCATAAACCAAGTTGCAATAAAGTAGAGACATCAATATGAACTCATACATTAAATCCAAAACCAAACTAAGACACCTTTTTCAATTTACAAAATAGCAAGAGGAAGAGTTGAAATGTTTGTATTACATTCAAACATGCTCATAGTGCACAACGATCATGTTTTAGAATAAAGATAGCATTTTCATTCTCAATCCCACAAATAAGTAAATATATAAATATACTTCACGAAATAGTATGCCAAAGTTTTCATGTAATCAAAATAACAGTAGAACTTCAAAACTTATACTTTTATATAAAACCTCACGAAACATTGTTCCAATAAGTCAACAAAACCTGAAGCATAACAACCTAACTTAAGTATACTTAAGTATAGTTAAGAGCACAAACCTGAACTAAGGAGAAAGAAGAGTGGTGATATATTGGGAACAAGGTTAAGCAATTTTCTTTTAGAGATTCAGATTCTGCAGATACAAAGAGACAATAAAACAAGATTATAAAAATTGTCTCACCAAATCACCATCTCAAGTAAGAAAATATCATAAAAGTAAGAAAATATTCAATGAAAATTAAACACTCTAAAGACATTTAATCAAACATGTAATATGCTTCATTCTCAAATTGCAGTGCAACCCTTAGTTGAAACCCTTAAAACTAAACCCATAAATCATATTACCTTGCACAGTCAGACGGAGGAGAGAACGACGGTGGTGGCTGGCGACGGAGGGACGAACGTGGTGGCTGGCGACGGAGGGACGAACGGTGGTGGCTGGCGACGGAGGGACGAACGGTGGTGGCTGTGGCTGGCGACGACGGAGGGTTTTTCGGTTGCAGAGAAAGTGAGAAACAGTAATAAAAAGAAAACGAAAGAGAGAAAGTGAGAAAGTGAAAGCGTGTTTTTGTTTTTAATTTTTACTAATAAAGGCTACTAAAGCGCTTCTGAAAAGCGCTCTCATAGCCTGGTCTATACCAGCGCTTTTTAGCAGAAAGCGCTCTCATTAAACCCCCCTATAGCAGCGCTTTGAAAAGCGCTCTCATACCCCCCCCCCCCCCCCTTACCAAAGTGCTTTTCAAAAGCGCTCTCATACCCCCCCTTACCAAAGCGCTTTTCAAAAGCGCTCTCATACACCCCCCCTACCACAGCGCTTTTCAGAAGCGCTCTCATACCCCCCCCTTTAAGAGCGCTTTTTTAGCGTGTTTTTTTATTTTGTTTTTAGTGCAACCTATAAGAGCGCTTTTTACTAGAAGCGCTTTAGTAGGGGTGCTGTTAAAAATTAAATTTGGCGTAGTGTTAGAAGTTTTTATTTATTTTCTCTATTTTTTTAATAAACATCAGAAACTGTATTAGATTTAGACACTAGGGGTGCTTAACCCAACACATAAGGAGAAAAGAAGAATTAAGTCGAGCTTAAAAAGAACCGGTCTGTTACAAACAAGGAGCAGGATTTACATGATTCCAATCTTCTCAAGAGAATTCAATCCTATCTCTTATACAAAGTACTAACCAATTCCACAAAATAGATTTTACCCGAAAAAAATTACATTTAAATTCACCCAATCATTTTTGAAAATAATGGCATTTCTAGACAACCATAAAATCCAAGTTACCGCCAGCCACAAAATCCTCCAAAGCTTTTTCAGTGTCTTTCCTCGCATTAGACAGTCGAAATACTCGAAACTCTCCGAAATAGTCCCTTGCATAGGCTGCACCGGATTGCCCAATCAATTATACGATTTTGACCAAAGCTGAAACAAAAAGAGCAATGGAAAAAGAGGTGAAATGCAAATTCTTCATCTGCTGAGCATAGAGGAAAGCCAAGGCCATTGACATTAATAACATTCTTTTTGCCAATTTGAATATGCGTTGGGAGACGCTCGAGTAATAATCTCCAACCGAAAAAAGCGATTATTTGAAGGTACCAGGACCTTCCATAACTTTGCAAACACCGTAAGATAAGAATGTACCTGCATAGATCATAACGAAATTAGAGAAGACAACCATGTAACATCCAGATTTTTATTAGTTATTTTATTAATTATTTTATTTGGTGATTTTATTAATGATTTATTATTTAATTATTATGTGGTATAATAATTATGTAATTATTTAATTATGTGTGTATTTGTGCTATTTGGGTTAATTATGTTATTAGAGAGATATAACTAGTTTGGCCTAAATGGTAGTGATAGAGGTAATAGGGGAGGTGTTAAGTAAGTAAGCCCATTAAGAATAGAAGATAGTAAGGGTTGAGATTAGAAAGTTATCATTTCATTTTTGGAGATAACAAGAGAAGAGAGCAGCAGAGGAGAAAGGAAGAGAAGAGGAAAAAGAGGCTAAACCTAGATCTACAAGAGGTAAGGGTTTGACTTCCCATTATTATGGTTGTATGTGATTATATGCAATGGGTAGTATGTATGTTTAGGAATGGGTGTTCCATTTTCCCTAATTTGGAGTAGTTAGGTTTTGGTTTGAAACTTTGGATTTGATGATGAAATAGGAGAAATTGATGTGATAGGTTAGTACCCATAAAGAGTTGTGCATTAGGTTGTTATTGTATGGTGGTAATCTGATGTTTGATTGGAGTATTTGGACCTATAACATGCAATATTTGTATTTGGTTTTGTGTTGGAAGTGCTGAAAAATGCACAATATTTTTCTGTTTCTGGTGTGATTCGTCGGGCGAGCCTTTGTAGTCGTCGGGTGAGTGCTCGCGTGTGGGATCCGCCGGTCGAATCAAACGGGCAAGCGAGGTCAAAATGTGGCCAAGTTTCTAGAGTTAGTCGCCGGGCGAGTGAATGATTTCGCCGGGCGAAATCGCCAGATTTGTGATTTTCCAAAGGGTATAACTTTTGATCCGTAATTCCGTTTTATGAGTCGTTCGAAGCATTAGGAAGATAATGAAATTATCTTCATGTTAGAACTAGAATTGTTGGCACTTGATGACTTTATTATGAGGTGGTTGTATAATAACATGTATACATGTGAATATGTGTTATGGCTTGATGGAATGTGAATACTATGTGTTTCGGTTTACCCCCCCCCCCCCCCCACCGTTTCCAAAAGGTAGGGAGGGGGGAAAAGAAAAATTCGCTAACATTACAGGGGGGTGAATTACTATTAACCCTATTATATATGATTCATGATTGTGTGCAAATGAATACATGCTATTTTAATATACCTTATTGTGGATGATTACTTGATGCATGTTGTGCAACATTTTGGTGGATAAATTCATATGAGATGGATTATCGTGGTATGTGTATATTATTAAGATTGAGAGATGGTCTTTGTCATACCCCAAAATTTGCCCATACTATTTCTTTTGTTCAAACTCAAGTCAAAGTACAAAGCACAAGAACACTTCCATACAATAAAAATTGAGAAAGTTATGGCTTGCACAAGATGAGTAATTTTGAGAAAATAAATGGAAAGTCAATTTGAGTAAATTTGATATTTTGTGACTAAGGGGCCCATCATTTGGCTTCTAAACAAGCCCATGATATCAAAATAATTCTTTATATCCATTATGTTATTTTTATGATATTTATTTAGGTTTATTGGAATTTTATTCATGTAAACCTTAAATAAATTATTAAAAATATAAAATAAAAGGATTAAATCATAAATGTTATCTCAAATGCTTCTAAAAGCTAAAGATTTGGCCTTGGACAGCAAATGAAGCGTGTGAAATTGAATGAAGATTTGATTGAGACCAAAATAGCAAATTTCATATGAATCTCAAATCAAACCTCAATCATGAAAATTATATAGATTTGGTTTAGTTTTGTTAACCTAAATCAATATCTTATAAATACATGATTCTCAAATGCCACAAAAAAAAATAAAAAAGGATTGCAGAGGTTTTTTTTGGGAACGAAAATTCGCGGCCAGAGGTACCTAGACGAAATTGGGAAACCTGCATCATCTCCAAGAACTCACCAACCTGGAATTCAATCAATTCAAACAATTCTAAGGATCCAAGAGGCTTTTTCGGAACTCTCTAAAGCTACCTGCATCATCTCCCAAGAACTCACGCACGCGTACTCATCTTGCAGGCATTCACGATTTGCTCGATTTTGAATAATCCATATCCATTAAATTATGCTATTTGAATGAGATTTAAGCATACACATATGTTCCTGTTATTGTTTCGATGCTGTTTGAATCGTTAATTGCAGGTTTTTGTACCGAAATCAATGACTGCCATGGTTAGGGTTTGAGGTTATGAATTTGGGGAATTAGGATTCTAGATGGTTTCGGGTCAGATTAACGATTCTATGGGGTTCGTGAGTTAGTGTGCGATCGATTTATGCTATTGTTTGGTATTGTTTGATATTCTTCTGCAGGTTTTGGAAATTGGTGTCTACGGCCACGCTACCAAACCGTGGCCAAAAAAAACGTTCTCCATTACAAGCATTCCAAGGAAGAGGAAGAAGCCTGCAGGGCGCGACCTTTTTTTTAAACTTGCTAAAACGTGTTGCATTATAATGTTATGGATGCACTATAGTTTCAAGTAATCAAGTCTGGTGCAGATGGCAAGGAGCGATGTTGGCAAAGTGAAGGACCTGGGATCGATCCTCACTACTGACACCCATTTTTCTCTATTTTTCTTTGATAATCCTCATGCGCAGATTCAATGCAATGCGCCCCTGATTGACTACCATGCATCCTCAGACGTGCATCGCCAGATTCACAAGAGGACTAATCCAAGGGCTCAGGAGACGTTTGTCAATGGTGAACGATCAGGACGCAGCCACACCCAATCCCAGCTATGTCTTTTTCTAAATCTTTACTTATTTTTAATTGTTTATTATTTATCTCTTTTATTTTTGTTTCATTACTATTTTAATTATTTGTTTATATATATAACTTTTTTATAACCAATTATAATTATTGATTTTATCGAAAGTTCGAGTTTTCATATTTTTCTTAATTGTTTTATTATTATTTAAAATTCGATATTGCTTTCCGATAAACCTTTTATCAATTAAATAATTAGGATTACATCCAATAATTATTTAATTGATATTTTGATTCGAACTCTCGATTCTTCTCCGTAGCTTTGATATTATTTCCATCAGTTTATTATTATTTTATTAATCAGGGTTAACTTGTGCCTTGACGAAGGGTTGTGAGGTTTGTCTTAGATCTTGCCTACACTAAAAATATTTCTTTGTGTACTCTTTTCAGGGTTATTTTCAGATACCTTCCGATCACGCGCCACGCCCATTATGAAGCTAAGTCCCGACTCTATTATTTTATTTAAATATGTGTTGGCCTTATAAAATATCATTAGGGTTTCATCCTCAAAAGTCAGTGGACTCTTCCTACACTCACTTTCTTTCCTGTTTTTTCCTTTGCCTTTTGTCAAACTTTTTCAGGGTTAGCAACAGGATTTTGCCTCCGACTGCCAACCATATCAGATCAAATCAAAAAGCTAAGTCTCTTCCATGTTTTCTTTCTTTCTTTTGCCTCTTTTAGTTAATATAATTAGGGTTATCCTTAATTATCAAAGAACTTTCATACACTCACTGTATTTTATTTTTTCTGTCAATTCTCAGATGATCAGAGTCAATGTTCGAGACAACCTCCAACTATCAACTTTCATCAATCGAAGCCAAGTATTTATTTATCTTAATTCCTTTTACCTCTTTATTTGTTAAATTAGGGTTAACCCTAATTGCAATATGGACTGATAATGCACTCACCCTACCTTTTGCTATTTTTCCCACCTTTTCAGGGTTTGTCAACCGTCAAAGCTACCAATAGTCGGTAACCCTAAACCCTGATTTCAATTATTATTTGTGTCAAACCTATTGCTTATTCATCCCGCTGGTTTCAATTCCCCTCTCCTCCGCTGGTTGCAATTTCCCTTCCCCGTTACTGTTACTTTAATTGCTAATATTAATTGCTGTGGTTAGTAATTTTAGGGAGTGCAACTCTGAATTGAATTAGAATCACCTAATTACAAGATAATATAATTGAATATAATCACGTGATTGCTGCATCCACGCACTCTTTTGGGGTAACCTCTCTGTTACCTTGTTGCCTGTTGCCTTGTTGCCTTGTTGCCTTGTGTATTTTTTGCAAAATAGCCATGTCCCTCGAATTCGAGGATACCTTAACTCTGTTGCCTCGATACAAATAAAAGTCATAAGTCCCTAAAATGATGCTGCTGTCGGTACACGAATATGACTTTGACCCTCGAAAGTTTCCTACGAAAGGTTGAGGTATCCTCTGGCTGCCTGCGAAAAGGCTATTCTGATCCTTCCCTTAGACTACCTGCCTCTCTATGGCATGGGTCAGTCTTATGGCGAACGATGATGCGATGACCCGTTTACATCCAAACGAAAGGCTTCCTGCCCTCTCATGGCATGGATAGATCCTTTCATCCTGAAAGGCTAAAAGAAACCTATCATCTAACTTTAAGGTAACTGCTCCTAATTGCCTTGCTCTGGCTAAAACTGTTTTCTCATATTCTTTCTCATAAATCTTCAAAATGGCTACGCTCATTTACGAGCTAAAGTCCATATTCTTTTCTTCTACATTTCTTTTCAAAAAAAAAGAGCAAAGCAATTAAGAGCCCATGGAAAACCATGGATGCAAAGGGTGCCTTACACCTTCCCTTTGCATAATTACCCCCCGAACTCAGTTTCTATTTAAAAGGTTTTTCCTGTTCTTTTAGCCTTTCTAACTTGTTTGGATAAAATAAAAGTCGGTGGCGACTCATGCTTAACCGCGACATTTCGATTAAAAAGTCAGTTCACCGTATTACAGTCTTAATTTTCATATGTTGTTGTTGAGTTGAACATGCATCATTTGTGTCAAGAGGCAATGGGTTCTACCTCTCGCGAAGACTAATGACTTGTTCCAAGCTCAGAGAGGGGGCTTGAAATCTTAGAGAACGGGCTTTTTGCAGGTTATCTGTCTGGGAGATGGACTCGATATGTCCGAAAAGGATAACAGAGTTGGTACCACATGCATGAGTTCCATTTGTTGTCTTCGAGTCACATACATTATGTTTGTGGATGCTATGTGATGATATGAACTTGTGATAATTGTGTTTGGATTCTTTCGGTGATTAATCCTTGGAGATTTGTTGTATAATTGAATATGTGAAATAGACTTGAGAAAATGCTATTTACATGATTATGCAAGGTGTGATGAATTCTTATATATGTATGCTATGCATCGCTTATTTTTACATATTTCTATGATGATGTGAATTCTCACCCTTCTGTTGGAATGATGTTCTATGCGATATTGCTTAGGTACCAAAGATAGTGGTGCTCTACACGAGGATAGGGAAGAAGCCTAGTTTGGTCTTTTCCATTTGATTAGGTAGTGAGTCAATGCTCTGGTCATGTAACACTTGGGGGTTGTTATGTGTTGAACTCATGTTTTATTTGTTGAGATGTATTATGATGTTTTCCTTATGGATCATATATTTTTGAGATGTTAATGGTTGTTGAATGGCCTTAGTGCCTAGTATCTTTGAATTTGTTTATGTTATGTTTAATTGATGAGGATATGGAGACATGATCATAGTATGGGATATGATCATTGTTAATACATGAGTATTTGTTATTTCTGCTGTGATATGTATTTGTTAAGAAACGTAATGTTCAATATGTGTTATGTATTTATGACCAGGTATATCTGTGTTCGAGATATTATTTTGTTGGTTCTTGAAAGCTTTTAGATTTTGGGAACGTCGATGTGACACCATTTGTATGTATGCATGTTAATTTAATCTGATTATATGTTATATCTTTGGGGTTATAGAAAGGGGTGTTACAAACCATAAATATGTCCCTCTAACCGTAAAACTGAGTGGATCTCTTCACCAAATAAAAGAGTCTGTATTGTTGGAAATAGGCTGAATATCTGTCAGGGTGTTCATCAATTGACTCAAATCATCGGAATCCGTTGGCAACAACAATTCAACCCCGATGTTCAAACACCATTATCATTTACCCTTAACCCAATAAACTGATGAAATTACGCTAGAAGCATTCTGAACAGCCACTAACAGAGATGGGAATGTAACTTTCAAAGGTTGCATAACAACCCAATAATAATTCCAGAAATCTATCAAATTTTCATTACCCAATTTAGAAGAATTACTTTTACCGAACTAATTCTCGTCCGCTCCCCAACTACCCACAATATCCTTCAAATCTATCCACCATAAGGATGATTTTGCCAACGGAGTAGAGAACCGGAAAGGCTCAAGCAGAATATTTTTGATATTTCCATATCGGAAAGAAAGTATAGAAGCCCCTGCAACTGAATTATTCAAATATAGCTTCCAAGCCCATTAAGCCAACAACGCCGTATTGAATACTTTACAATCTTTTATCCCCAATCTCTCTTCTGATTTGGATTTACAAATGTCCGCCCGTGAAACCCAGTTAATCTTATGCTTATGATCCTCCCCTGTCCCAAGAAAAGCCCTCTGTATCTTTATAATTTCCTGTATAACATCTTTTGGAGCACGAAAAAAGAGAAGAAAAATAACGATACAAAATTGAGAACCGCATTAATCAATATCAAGCGCCCACCAAATGAGATAGGTTTCCCTCTCGACAAAGAAATCTTACTCCTGAGCTTCAATAGTATAGGATCCTAAATGATCTTCCTTCTCGGGTTTGCAACGATTTGAATACCTAGAAAAACAAAAGGAATTCAGGCTATAGGGTAAGAAAGAAAAGCATAAGCCTAATTTAGAAAATTTTCCTCCAAAAAATTTTCTCTAATGAAAATTCACTCTCATTCTGAAACCCAATTCAAAACCGCGAAGCAGAGCCTTTACAACCATGATGTTATCAGGGTTTGCATGCCCTAAAATCACCGTATCATCGGCAAACTATAACAAGCCGAACTTAAGCTCTTTTGAAAGTTTGAATGGATGAAACACTGAACTAGCAATTGCATTCTTCATCAAACCAGCAAAACCTTCTATTGCAATGATAAAAATTAGAGGCGAAAGAGGATCACCTTCACGCAAACCTCTTTCCATCCTTTGAGCCATTTAATCTATTTAGAATCAAAGTTCATCTTTGTTAGCACAAAAAACATATAATCCCAAGCTACCGAATCGAACGCCTTCTTGAAGCCTACTTTAAACATAAAAAGACTTTTCTTATGTCTTTGAGCATAATCCATTAGTTCATTAATAACTAGCACACCATCCAGCATATATCTATTTAGGGATGAACACCGTTTGATTACTCGAAATCAGACCATTAATAACCTTTTCCAATCTACCTGCAAGCAACTTTAAAATTATTCTATAGAAACTACCAATTAAACAAATTGGCCTGTATTCATGCAGCCCTTGCGGATTAGAATTTTTTGGAATGATAGTCAAGAAGGAAGCCAAAAAAGCTTTTGGCATGAAACATGCATGAAAAAACTCATTTATACAAGAAAATAAATCTTCTTTGATTATGCCTGAAACTGCTTTGAAAAAAATTCATTGTAAAACTGTCTGGACCCGGACTCTTATCCAAGCTCGCTGCCCATAAAACTTCTTTAACTTCCTCGATTGAAAACGGATCTTCAAGATTTGCACTCTCCTCCACTATTAAGTACTTAAAACCCACCCCTTTCAATATATGCCTTCTATTATTTGACTCGTGATAACTAATTCTGAAATGGTTGTAGACCAATGTTTTAACCCCTTCCACATCCTCAATCAAATTATCCCTATCTCTTAATGCCAAGATGCCATTCCTCCTGCACTTGAAGTTCATAGTCGAATGAAAATATTTTAATTTGCAATCCCCATATTTTAGCCAAGCACTTTTCGATTTCAGCCTGAGAAACTCTTCACACCTATTTTGCTCATCCCAGTAAGACAATTGGGCTTCTGACCTTTTTCTCACCACCTCTTCTTCCCCTCGATATCCCTCCTCCGCAACAACTTGATCCAGCGTATTTATTTCTTTGATGGCCTCTACTATATTCAAATCTAAAATGTCGATTCCTCTCTATTCCATTGCTTTAGCTCAGACTTCAACAATTTCAATTTCTTCTTAAAGATAAGCACCTTCTTACCACTAATATTCAGAGACTTCCAAACCGATTCAACAAAAGAAATACTCTATTCGTGGTTCATCCAAGAATTATAGAACTTAAAAGGTTTTCGATCCCAATTCATTTTATTTTCTTAAGAAATAGTGAATAGTGATCTGAAAATGATTTGTCCCCCACCTTCTGCATCTTCAGATCCTAAACACCAATTAAAGCTTCAGACAGAAGGAAATGATCTAACCTGCTCATAGAGGTACCTGAAGCGTTAAATCATGTATATTGCTTCCTACTGCAAGCAGATCGACCAACTCCATCTCATAAATGAATGCTCCAAACTCTGCCATTTCCAAAGAATTGATCCTCGCATTCCTCCCCTCCCTTTCATTAGCCTTCTTAATCACATTGAAATCTCCGTCCAAGCACCACAACCCCTCTAGAAAAAATCGATTTCCACCTTAGAATCTCAGCCTAAAGACACCTCTTATCTTCTATGAAGCAAGAGAAATATATAAATGCTATATATAACAGCAAACTTCCCCATCGAATTTGAATTCCCACGAACCATGCACCTTGAAAGCTACGAAGAACCTAGAAAATATTTGGTTTCCAACAAAGAATCATACCTCCAGTACTCCCTTCCGCCTTCTTGAATGACCACTCTATTTCCCTTTTGCCCCAAATAGAATGAGCAAAAGCTTCAGATATTTGAGATTATTTCATTTCTTGAATTAAACATATATCAATGTTATCTGATTCCAGTAGTTTACTAATCTCCTTCCTCTTTAACCTATTCCCTCCCTATGATATTTAATGAAATTAAATTCATTTAAACTTTGAAGAGGTGGCATCCTTCAATTTGTTATGGTATTGCTCCTTCTTCTCTAGCCTTAAGATATCCCTGATATAAACACATTCATCTTCTCCACCCCTAATTCCAATCTCCAACGCCATCTTTCATGCTGCCACAGCCTTTGAATGGTTTTCCTGCTCCCAAAAACGCGCAATTCCCATGTTAACATCCACATCAGAAATTGTTTCACAACACAAGATTGAACCCCCAGAGAATTTGTCTGAAGAGATAAATAAAGATGGTTTGTTTGGAAGTAGACATCAATTTCTTCCCCCTTATAGATGAAAAATATGGGGCCTTAACAATAGGGGAGAAGAGTTCTCCAGAGATAATGGGAAGCGAAATTTCTTTGGTTGGGTTTGGAACAATCTCAACAGGGTAAGTAATTCTCAAATCAGCGAGACTCTGTAATGGTTCCACACAACAGATGGAAGTTTATAGAATAAGGGTTTGAAATTGCACTAGATTTTCAATTCAATAGTACCAGTACAAGAATAATTCAGTACATAAGAAATGGTCTCAAACCAAAAGGGAAATATTACTAGAATAAGATAAAGCTTAAAAGCTCTGAGGGAGAAGAGAGACGGTTTTACGTATAATATCCCACACCCCATTACTACCACTTTCATCCTATTTAATGTAAACCTCCCCATAGTTTTTGTTAGGAAATTTGGCTTTGGTTCCATTTCTAGGTTCCTGGAAGTTAAGATCATTTACCAATTGTCCCACGTCTGATTCCATCATGGAATTGTCCTCTTTTCCCTTATGCATAACATTACCCCCTCCATCAAAAGTCACTTAGTCCTCAAGGAGAGAGTTGGGAAATTTTTCTTTAAAATCATCCCAGTTATCCCATGAACCATTATAATGTAGTGAATTTATCCATTTGACCAACACTTGTTGAATTTCTTGTCCTCGTTGCAACACTACTCGTGACTCTAATATCTCCTCTAGAATCAGCAAAGGGCCTGTCTCTATGGTGAGCAGTGTAAGTGGAAAGTACTGCATGGTAAGACTTTATATGCAACTTTTCCAATTTTCTCTATGAACGGAAAGGGTCCAAAGTAGCGCATGCCCAATTTCTGATTGCGATGTAGTGCCACTGAATGTTGATGGTATAGTTGCAGCTTTACCAACACCATGTCCCCTATCTGAAACTCAACAAATCTTCGCTTAGCATCTGCGTACTTCTTCATTACCTGTTGGGCATGGTTCAAGTTATCTTTTAAAAGTTGAAGAGTAAGATCACGTTCAGTTAGTAGTGTTTACAAGGAGGGAGAAACTGGTAGTGTTTGATCATACTTGATCAAGAGAGGGGGCTCACGCCCATTGACAACTTTGAATGGGGTCATATCAATGCTGCAGTGAAATGAAGTATAGTACCAAAATTCAGACCAGTCCAGGAGTTTCGACCACTAGTTAGGGACTTGTCCAGTAAAGCAACGCAGATAGAGTTCCAAGCACTTATTGACAACTTCAGTTTGGTCGTCAGACTACAGATGGTAGGTTGAACTCATGGCGAGAGTGGTTCCACTTAATTTGAACAAATGTTTTCAAAAAGAACTAGTGAAAACCTTATCACGATCAGACACCAAGATGCGGGGAAACCCATGTAGCTTAACTACATTGTGCAGAAATGCCTCAGCAACTTTGAGACTGTTGAAATATGCCTTTGGAGGGGTAAAATGGTTGTATTTAGATAGTCTGTCCACCACAACCATAATCACAGTGAAACCATTGGAAGGGGGTAGACCCATGATGAAGTCCATAGAAAGGTCCTCCCAAATTTGAGCTGGAATTGGTAGAGGTTGTAGTAGTCCAGCAGGGGCAGCAATAGAGGATTTAGCTTGTTGAGAGACCAAACATTGTGAGATAAACAAGCAGATATCTCCGGGCATGGAAGGCCATGTAAATTGAGAAGTGATTTAGGCTTTGGTGTGTGCCACTCCAGAATGTCCACCAAGCATGGAGGAGTGGAATTCTTCCAAGATGGTTTGAATCAACTATGGTTTAGGAGGTACCATGACTCGCTGTTTCCAGTATAAGACACCGTTATGGACAGAAAAGTACGGGTCCGTGCATGATTTTTCCAGACACTAGTTCTTGATGGAGGACAAGTGCAGGTATTCGTTCACAGCATCTTCAATTAGAGGCATCAGTGGGTTGACAGGTCTGGAGATAGCAAGGAATGAACGAGAAAGTGCATTTGCTTCCACATTGTCTTTTCCTGGTTTGTACTCTATTTAAAAATCAAAACCCAAGAATTTGTGAAGCCACTTTTGCTGCTCAGGCCTCTGAATTGTTTGATTCTTCAAGGCCTTCAAACTCTTTTGATCAGTGTCGGAATTTGGCCATAGCTTCAGTTACTGCATATAGTTCTCTCACATAGGTAGACTTACTTTGCAAAGATGGGTTTAATTTCTTTGAGAAGTAAGCAATTGGGTGTTTATATTGACTGAGGATTGCGCCAATGTCTGTACCAAATGCGTCTGTCTCCATAATAAAAGGCTTAGAGAAGTCTGGGAGAGCTAGCACTGGTGCAGTTGTGATGGCTAGCTTAAGAACTTGTAAGGTTTTAGTTACAGAAGGACTCTAGATAAACGGATCCTTCTTCAAAAGTTCAGTTAATGGGGCAGCTATTGTTGCATAATGGCGCAGAAACCTTCTGTAGTAGCCGGAGAGTCCCAAGAAACCACGTAATAGTTTAAGATTTGTAGAAGTCAACCAATCAAGGACTGTCTGAACCTTGGTCTTGTCCATTTAAACCCCTTGTGGAGATGGTGTCATACCCCAAAATTTTCCCTTCATATTTCAAGATATTTTTGCTCTACCAGTCTCCTCAGACTCATATGATCTCCAGCTGCTCAAGGCCACACAAGGATTAAGCACACCTATTTTTCTCCAAAGCAATGAGTCTCTAACTAGGGTTTTATTTCTTTTCAGGGAAATGAGACTTCTGATACCTCAAGTGGACTCCATGTATCCCAGGTAAATCAAAGTATTCTCATACCAAGTTTCAAGCCTTACAGTACAATATTGCTCAGTCAAATGCCCAAATGATCAACAGTCGACTATGCTAGGTTAAAAGTCAACTATGGTCAACTTACAGTCAAAACTTCTAATTTTTGGTCAACATCAACATTTTGAGGTTATATTCATCATTTGATCAAGGGTTTACCATGATTCATCAAGAAAAGCTCCAAGATCACCAAAACTCAAAGTTTCTAAATTAGGGTTTTTGAACTAAAAGTCAACTCAACTTTGACCAGCCATAACTTTCACATGGTTCATCAGAAATTTTCCAACCAAAGCTCCTTTTAAAGGAAATTTAATTCTCTACAACTTTGTCTCTCATAGAGCAAGGCCAAAATGCTTCATTTGGAAGATATGAGCCAAAACATTACAAGTCCTTTTATAAGTCCACCAAAAGCTCTTTTTTGTCAAAGCCAATATCATTAAGATAAAAACTCCAAATGCAAAAACGTTTCTAGAGTGGCTTGTAGAGGACATCTTGGGCTTTCCAAAAAGTCCTAGAACACCTTCATATGATAAATATTGAGGGAATTATGGTTTTCTAAAGTTGGGAAATTTTGGAGAAATGCACAAAAGTGAATGTGAGTGTCATACCCCAAAATTTGCCCTTATATATCTGCCAATGTCATGTTATTTCAAACAAGCGCAATGGCCTAGCGGATAATGAGTTGGGTATAAGGAGTTGCCTATGTGTGAAGAGGATTGAGTTCGAATCCCACCACCTCTTTTATATTGACATTTTTGTCTTTTCACTTTTTTTTCTCTCGTTGTTATTATTATTATTTTTTTTTAAAATTTTTATAGTTTAGTATTTTAGATTTTTAAGTTAATTTTAGTCACTTCATTTTGTTTTAAATTTGGTTTCTTAGTATTTTTAGTTTTAATTATTTTTCTAGAAATTTTAGATCCTATTATTATTATAAAAAATAAAAAAATAAAAAAATATAAGTTTTCTCTTAAGTAGTGAAGTTTTAAGTTTTTTTTATATAAAATATAGTTTTTCTTGGTATGTTATACTGTTGTTATAAGAAAAATATTCATCAAATCTTTTCACTCTCAAACTTGCAGATACGCTGTGAATCCAAGATTACGCAGTAAAAAATGTCCAAGTTTAATTTCAATTCCAATCTAATAATATCATTCCAAGAATAAAGATCTTCAATCATCCTCAAATCTCCAATCAACATTAAATCATCAAGACCTAAATTAACACTATAAAATAACAACAACTTCAACAGAAAAGGGGATGGGACAAAAAAAATTGTGCGGCACAATAACCACAGTATAGCGTCAAAAAAAAAAAGAAAGGAAAAAAGCTCAAAAAGTTCAAGAAATCAAGATTTCGGTTTGAGGTTTTTGGAGGTGATTCAGAGACCTTTGGAGGTTCAGACCAGTTCCTGGGACACTCTTGATCGATTCCCAATCATTATCTAGGCCTAAAACGATCGGAGTTGGAGCATATACATTCACGGTTTGGTATCCTTTCTTCAAACTCGATTTTGATTTTTCATGCGTATCTAACAAAATCCAATTACATATTTGCATTCATCATGATGTATGGAAACTTTCTGCATAGTTTAATTTTGTTTTAGGCGTAGATACAAGAATCCGCCATTGTTAGGTCACGGAGGTCATAAAAAGGGGATTTTAGTTCCAAGCAAAATCCGGGAAAACCATGGATACTATCGTGCTCAGAGCGTGATTTCTAATCGAATTATGTTAAGTTTTTATGTTTATTTGTTGTGTTCAGTCGTATGTCAAGGATTACAGGTTCCATTGGAGGTTGAAGCTTCGTACGAACAGGGAAGGGGAAGAAGGCGCGTTGCTTTTCAATTCAAAATCCTATTCGTTTTTGTTTCAAATGGTTTGTATGTTGCAATACTATCAGCGAGCAAAAGTTGGTGTGGTGGCAAGAGTGTTCGTCCAAAGTCACTGATACGCAAGGGCAGGGGTTCGATCCCTGCCTCTTGCATTATTTCAAGATTTTATTTTGTAAAACCTTGCAGGTTAATCCAGTGCTCCCCCTTTGTGTATACGCATGGCGCACATCCCTTTCTCCGCCGTCAGATCTTCACGTGGCTTGATCTAACGCTCCAGATGACACCCCACCATGATAGGCTTTCAGATCAGCATCACACTGAAACATAAGCTGAGTTTCTAAATGCTTTATTTTTTTTAATTGTTATTTATTTGGCCTATTTAATAAAATCTCTTTTGTTCTTTAAGCCAAACTTCTTGTAAATTTCTTTTTTTTATATAAAATCTTTATTTTAGTAATGTTAAGTTAATCAATTTAATTTAGTTATTGTTTTTTTTATTTATTTGGTTAAGAATAATTTAGTTGTTTAATTATTTAGTTGATTACAAATATTTTATTAATTGATAAAAAAATTTACGGTAAGGTCATATATTTAATCAAAATTTATTTTTTCATCGATTTAATTAATTAGGTTGAAAAACCAATAATTAATTAAATTGATTATTTATTTCGTACCCTAATCAGGGTTTACGAAGATCACACCTACACTAAAAATTTTCTATTTCTTTTATGTGCCTTTTCAGGGTTACTCGTCAAGTACACTCCGACTATGCGCCACGTAAAATACGAAGTTAATTAATTTAATTTAATTTAATTTAAATTATATTTGATTTATATTTTAAATTAGGGTTTGTTTCGCCTTCATCTTCTTCTGCCTTGTCCCTTTTCAGGGTTAACCTTAAAGCGTCCTATCAACCATATCAGATCAAATCCGAGCTAAGTACCCTTACCTATTTAATTATTTTTTATATATATTTATTTATTCTTTAGTTTAGGGTCAATCCCGTTCGCCTTTGAATTAGCCATACACTCACCCTATTTTTGTCTATTTGCATTTTCAGGGTTTGTCGATCGCCAAAGCTACAAGTTTGGTAACCCTAAACCCTGTTTTCCTGCTTTATTATTACTTATGTCAAACCCTGATTAAGGGATCCGCTGGTTACAATTTCCCGCCCCCGTATTTTGTTATATTTGCGTGGTTAGTAATTTAGGGAGTGCAAGATTGTAATTAACCTAGAATCACTAATTTACAAGATAATATATTGAAATTAACCACGTGATTGTTGCACACACGCACCCTTTTGGGGTAACCTCTCTGTTGCCTTGTTGCCTGTTGCCTTTGTGTTTTGCAGAATAAGCCATGTCCCTCGAATATGAGGATACCTCAGCCATGCTGCCTCGATAACTAAAGGTCATGCGACCCTAAATGATGCTGCCTTCGATACACAAATATGACCTCGACCCTCGGAAGTTGCCTACGAAAAAGGCTGAGGTATCTTCTGGCTGCCTACGAAAAGGCTTATTCTGATCCTTACCTTAGACTACCTGCCCTTCTATGGCATGGGACAGTCTTATGGTAAAGGATGCTTCGACGACCCTTCAACCTCCAAACGAAAGGCTTCCTGCCCTCTTATGGCAAGGATAGACCCTTTCATTCTGAAAGGCTAAAAAGTGACCTATCATCTGAGTTTAAGGTAATTGCCCCTAATTGCCTTGCAATGCTCATCTTTAATATTCTTTCTCACAATTCTTCAAAAACTGGCTACGCTCATTTACGAGCTAAAGTCCACTTTTTTCTTTCATCTACTTTTTTCTAAAAACAAACGAGCAAGCAAAGCAATTAAGAGCCCATGGAAAACCATGGATGCAAAGGGTGCCTTACACCTTCCCTGTGCATAAATTACCCCCCGAACTTAGATCTCTTTAAAGGTTTTTTTCTGTTTCTTTTTGCCTTTCTGAATTTGTTTGGATAAAATAAAAGTCGGTGGCGACTCATGCTTAACCGCGACATTTCGATTATTAAAAAGTCAGTTCACCGTATTACAGTGAGCAAAATGGACTTTTTGGATCAATGAGCCTAAGATATAGATTTCAAACGTGTCTATGGGCTTTATAGTAACTTCTAAACTAATTATTTTATTTTTATAGTATTTATTTTATTTATTTGAATTTTAATTCATTTAAACATTAATAAATCATATAAAATATGAATAATTTGTTTTAAATCCAAAATTTGGTTTTCCAATCAGTTGCAACTATCCAATAGGTCAAATATATGGTCTGAATTCGTGGCTAGAGACATTGGAGAGAGATGAGCAAGATTTGAAGCCAATTTAGAAAGTTTGCATATGATTGAAAATCAAATATCAATCTAAAAAATTATGAAGATTTGATTGAGTTTTTTTACCTAATTCAATCTCCTATATATGCTAAGGACTCCAAGCAAGAAGGGGACGAAAAATTCTAGAGGAAGATTTTTGGGTGAAAGAAAACAAGGCTTCGAAGAACAAAAATCATCAAGAGCTAGGGCATAGTTGATTTTCAATTCAAGCCAATCTCAGAACAAACCAACCACTCCAATCTCTTCCCAAGACATCAAAAGGTACGTCCAGGTGAGTAGACACGCTCTAAGACATCGATAACTAACTCGCCATGAGAAGTATCTTCATCCATGAGTTTTTTTTGTGTATTTTGATTTTTGTTATGTTTTAACGCAAATTGAAACTTCTAACGTGTTCTTGATGATGATTAAGACAGGATAAAACCTTTGAGTCGTAGATTTACCGTCTACAGCGCGACACATCATTGTTAGGGCACTAACGAAGTGCACCTTCATTTTCATGCCTACATGCGATTTTTGATCAGGATAATCGCACCATTCGACTCGTGACAGCCTATTCAGTCGATCTGGGTCGTTTTTGATTTCGTTTATGGTCTTTTTTGTGGTTTGTAATTTGCAGGTTATTTGGCTACCACGGAAATCGTAGCAAAACCATAGGGAATTCGTAACAAAATTGGCTTGCAGGTTGGATGAAGACGATGAAGGGAGAGGCGGCACGTGTGTTGGTTTGGTTCGTGGGTCAAAGAGTCAAACATTCCCTTCAGTCTGATTGGTTGGGCGCGGTATCCGTGGGCTCCACTGATGACCGATCATATATTATTAGACGATCCTGATTCAATATCACTAAGGCTCTATAGCGCATATGGCAAGGGCATATGTTGGTAACCTAGCAATTCTGAGTTCAAGTCCCAGTATTCCCATTCCTTTTTTCAAATTTTTCAACCTTTCTTGCCTTTCCATTAACTTTACTTCTTTTTTAAATTGCTTTATTAATTAACTTTTAATTAGCTATTAGGTTAAATAATTAGCAATTTTTTTCAATTAGGACGGTTAATTAGATAATTAGGTTGAATTATTTAACTAATCTAGTTTTTATTTCCCTAATTAATTAATTTAATTTATAATTAGGTTAGATAATTAGGTGTTAATTTGATTTAATTTCCGTAGGTTAATTAACTTAGTAATTAGGATTAATTAATTAACTTAGAATTAGGTTTAATTTAAATTAGGCTTTCGCTTAAAAATCCAAAAATGACTTAATTTCTCACCTATTTTTCAAAACGTTAATTTTCTAGGGATCTTCTTTCTCGTCTCAAACTCCAATGATTGTTGCATGTATGTTTAAATTTTCGTTATTTTTATTTAAATTCTAGAAGGTGTATAGGTTGCAAATTCTTTTTGATGTAATAGTAATTAGAATTTACTTTCCCACACATTCACTTTTCGCACTCCCCCGTTTTTTGGTTATGTATCCTCCATCCCGAAGCCCTATAATAGCGTAGATTTACTTTTCCACATTTACTTTCCGCACTTATAACTGCAATAAGTTGTTTAGATGTATGTTAATAGGATTGTATGGCAAGATAAAATCAAACTAGAATAACCCTAATTTTCAGGATTAGATAAATCAACCACTTTTGTTCACACACTCACCTTTAGGGTAATCCTTGTTAGAACAAGATTTGTTCTGATCAATATTCTTGTTTTGATGATAACAATATATATGAATTTTGTATAAGACAATATGGTACTCTAATCCTTTGCATTTTCTATTTCAAGAAATATATAAAGAGTATGCACAATTCAGCGCTAAGAAGCACTAACTCAGAAGGTTCAAGATTGCAACATCAGAACATGCTCTCGCAAGACATCAGAAGATGGTCAACAAGAATCAGAACATGGTCTATGAAGCATCAGAAGAACATGAAGTCAGAAGCAGAAGCACTGAAGTTCTTATGGTATGATCAGTGCATTTTGATGCACGTTCTTCCATGTTTGTACTCAAGCATTTCTTGGGTTTGTTTTATTTATTTTTATGTTTTAATATGTTTTTATATTTTATTTTATTTTTGCACTTAATTGTTTTTCGTTTTAATTTTTCAGCATTAGCAGTCTGCACAGAAACGATCTTATCTGGAGTTCCAGGAGTCCGATTGAGGCGTTATAATAATCGACGGAAAGCTAAGAGAAAGAGCTACAATTCTTATGTTGAAGTCGAAGTCAGAATCGGACTGTAGCAGGGCCAGAAAATTCGTTGAAGTTGCAGCACTAGTTTTAGTTAAGTTTTAGGTCAATTGGTTTTGGGCCTGGGTCGTATGTTTGACCCAGTTGGATTGTAAAACGGGTTGTGGTATTTTCCCTTAGGGTAGCAGCCGCGTCACTATTCACTTGTTACTGTTCGTCACGAAACACTATTCACGATTTGGAAGTTTTGCACGAACTCATGGAGAACTAATCGCTTTTGAGTCGATCTACTGTAATTCAGGTTCCAATACTTGAGATTATTATAATGTTAATTCTAATTTAATTCCTTTCGATTATATTTTGTGTTCTTGTTTGCTTAATTCAATTACATGAGATATATTGATTAAATTTGGTTGATTGTATGATCCTAACATAGACGCGTTGTGTTTGCTTAATTCATACCGTGTCTGATCGATCGTGTTTGCTTAATTCATGATAATTTTTCCCGTTTGCTTAATTCGGACATTAGGATCGACATCTCGCAAACCTCACCGCGCTTGTCATTGAGTTTGCATCCAAATAGGATTAGAATCCGCTTAGGGAATTAAAATTATGATAATCGATGATAGTAGGAACTGATTCAGTAGATTGGCTTATTTCCATAATCACTTTTTCAAAACAGCTTATTTTCATAATCACTTTTGATAATCATTTTTTCGACCAAACCAACCCCCCCCCCCCCCCCCCAATTTCGATTTCGGTTAGTAAAACCCAAGAGTCCTTGAGAGACGATACACGAGTTACCGTTACCGTCGTTACTACAGTTTTTGCAAATTAACTCGTTTTTGACCCGCACGCGACAGCGGATCATGGTATCACGCTCAAGCACTTAAAAGTCTGAAGACAAGAAGATGCTCTGCACCAAGCTGATTGACTCTGATATTCAAACGTTGTATTCACAAATCCGAGATCAGAAGCAAGTACAAGATGACAGGCTAATAAGTCTAATCTCTGACTTACAAAAGGAACGTCAGAAGCTACAAAAGGCAAAGTCAGTAAAAGCAACAAAAGCATGGCTCGAGGTAGTTGACAAAAGTGTGAAACATTAAATGCAGCGTTGTACTATTCACGCAATGCATCAAATGCAACCCAACGGTCATCTTCTCAAACGCCTATAAATATGGAAGTTCTGATCAGAAGCAGCTAACAAACACTTGCAAAAAAAATATTGAAACGCTGTTGAAATCAAAACTCACGAACTTCATCTTCAACCTCACATCTCTTGTAATATTTTAGTGAGTGTTAAGCTTAGAACTTAAGAGAAATATCACAGTTGTGATTATAGCTTTCTTAGAAGCAAATTCATATTCTTGTAAACATTTATTTTACATTGATTGTAAAAGGTTCCTAGAGTGATCAGTTAGATCAGTAGACTTTAGAAGACTTAGAGGTTATCTAAGTGGTGATTTCCTAGAGTGATCTGTAACACCCATATTTAATTAAATATTTTAATTAAATATTATAATGTATTTTTCCGATTAATTCTTGGTTATGTCAAAATTATAGTTTAAGTGGTTAAGTTAATAGTCGGGTAAAATTAGTCGGGAGAAAAATAATATTAAAATATATTATTAGTTTTAGAATTATTAATTAAATTGGTGGAATTAAGTATAGAGGTGAAATAGCATTTTTAGATGTAATAGATAGTGGACCCAATATAAGCTTGAGTGGCCCATTTACTATTTTATTAGTTTTGGTGAACTAGAAGAAAAGTAGTAACATTAGAAACAAAAGCCATCACGTACAGTAGAGAGGAGGAAAAATCAAATTGGGAACAAGGGTTGTTGGCAGTGTCTAATTGAAGTCCAAAGATTGCGAATTTTTGATCGATTTTCAAACTCTCTTCAATCCAAAGGTAAGGATGGGGTTCTAACTCTATAATTGGGTTTATGATGATTGATATATGGGGATTGATTGTATAAAAATTGGTTGTGTAATTGATGTTGAGAAATTGGTTGATTTATTGTCTGTGTTGCAAGATTGAAACTGTAGCATAAATGTTTTTCTTTCAAAACTCTAATGTGATATATGTATGAAGCTGTGCAGATTTAGGGTAGTGTAGCGGCATAACAAATTGATTATGCATACTGTAGCGTCGTATTGGAAAATAATTGGAATACTACATATTGTAGTGTCATCCGTAGCAGCACATTTGTTAAACCAAAAAAATATATTTCAAGTCTATAATATTTTCATGAGTATGGATAATAATAAATAGTGATAATTTAATATTATTTATATTATATTTTAGGAGTTTTGAGTTAGAGATAATATTTGAACTATTTAGTTAATTTAAGTTAATTTCAATTTTGTTAGAGGTTTCAATAGAGTTATTAGAGTTGTCAATAGAGTTGTCAGAGTTGTGTTGGGTTATTAAGAATCATAATTTTAATTATTTTGTGTCACTCTGACATACTTAGAGTCGTTAGTAGAGCAATTTGGTGTTGGCGAGTAATAATACATCCTTACTAAATTGTTGATAATTTTAGTTATAATATGATTATTGAAATTAATTAAGTAGTCTAACTAAATTACAATATATATATATATATATATATATATATATATATATATATATATATATATATATATATATATATATATATATATATATATTATATATATTTAGTAGAGTTTTAAGTAAATTAAGTAGTCCAATTTAGTCAAAATAGTAGAGTAGTTTAATAATTAGTTGATATTAGTAATGAAAATTTAGCAGAAGATAGCAGGACAATGTAATATTGCTATATCTAGCCTCAACTAGAAATTAACAGTAGATGGTGAAGACTAGTATAGTAGAGTAAATACAAAAAAAATATATTAGTAGAATAAAATTGACAAAAATTTTGTAGTTAAGTAGTAATAGTGCAGGAAACAAAACAATCCCAAAATTAGACAGTTAGCCGAATTAAGCGGTATTTTTAGTTGTCCAAAATTTGATGAAATTTTACAGGGAAGTTCGTGAATACGAGTAGTTAATTAATGTTGGTTGTTTCGTTGAATTCTATACTGAATGCTGAAATTGTAGGTACTGTTGAAATAAGTTATTTTTGTCCTAAAATGGACAATTTTTGAGTTGTAGGCTTAAATGGCCAAAGTTGAAAGTTGAAGTTGATTACGTTGTTATGAGTTGAATTGTTATTGATGTTGTTTTGTATACCATTCATATCAAGTTGCATACCTTGCATTTTTCTAAGTTGGAGTGTATGCTCACCACGTTGGCCTGGATTGGCAAAGTTGAAAGTTGAAGGCTTATGCCTTAATTGAATGCCTCGATAACCTGGCATGATTTTAAGTTGGGAGTTTTACTCCGATGGATCCACATGCATGTGCATAGTCGAGTCTCATTTTGAGTTGCATTATAAAGTTGTTGCTATTGATTATGTTGTTTTGTTGATTGTTATGTTGTGGTTGTTGGAACGGTGAATATTGTATGATTCTTTATCTAATATATTGATTATCATACTCTCGCTTATATTTTTCGATATCTCACCCTTTCTATTTGTTTTCGCCGTTGCCTTTATATTGGTAACGTGCAGGTAACGAGGAGTAAAGAATTTAGTAGCTTTTTGGTGTCATCGCTCTGATACGTAGCACTCGGGGGGAAATGAACGCTTGTTTTGATTTTTGTTATTTCCTTTAGTTGAATTAAAGTTATTGTTAGGATAAGTTGTTGGTGAATTTTCAGTTGTTTAAAAGATGCTATGCTTATTTTATTGAATATCCGCTGCATTTATTTTATTGAAGACGAATCATTAGAGACTAATGTGTTCCTAAGTCTTTCTAATTAGTATGTGCTATGTATCTGTTGCAATTAAGTTATTTTACTGTTGTCTATATGTTGTGACGATGTAATACCTCAAGTTTTAAGTTGAAATTTTGGCACTCTGAATTATATAAACGTTGGGTAGATTTGGGGTGTTACATTAGTGGTATCAGAGCAGGTCGGTTCGTCCGGCCAAGTTGTCGTGTCGTTGACAATCTAGTATTGTTAATCATTCTTATCTGACTATTGTTTATGTTATAGTGCTTAGTTGAAATGGCTGGAAGGAACGATGTTGCGATTGCTGCTGCTTTGGAGGCTATGGCTCATGCTATGGAGAATCAGCCGAATGTTGGTGGAGACGCTAGATCCCGAAGTTTGGCTACCTTCCAGAGAGAGAATCCGCCAGTGTTCAAAGGCAAGCATGATCCTGATGGAGCATTAGAATGGTTGAAAGAAATCGAGAGGATCTTTTGCGTGATGGATTGCACTCCAACGCAGAAGGTTTGGTATGGAACTCATATGCTGGCAAGCGAGGATGATGACTGGTGGTTAGAAACGCATCAGAGATTGGAGGCTGTAGGTGGAGAGATCACTTGGGCTGTGTTCCGTATGGAGTTTCTGAGGAAGTATTATCCTGAAGATGTTCAGGGTAAGAAAGAAATTGAATTCCTTTCGCTGAAACAGGGTAGTATGTCTGTCACTGAATATGCTGCAAAGTTTGTTGAGCTGGCTAAGTTTTATCCGCATTTTGATGGTGCTGGTGCTGAATTTTCAAAGTGCATCAAGTTCGAGAATGGGTTGCGCTCTGAGATCAAGAAAGCCATTGGGTACCAGCAGATCTGTGTCTTTTCTAAATTGGTTGACAGCTGCAGAATTTATGAAGAGGATAATGATGCTCATTACAAAATTGTTAAAGAGAAAAGAGGCAAGCAACAACAGAACCGTGGTAAACCGTATGATGCTCCAGCTGGTAGAGGTAGACAGAGAGCTACTCCGAGTCAGAGAACTAGTGGGGGAGGTGCTCCTATTGGTATTGTTTGCTTCAAATGTGGGCAAGCTGGTCACAAGAGTAATGTTTGCAATGATGTTAAAAGGTGTTTCCGTTGTGGCAAGACTGGGCATGCAATATCTGATTGCAAGCACAAGGAGATGATCTGTTTTAATTATGGTGAAGAGGGACACATTGGGAGTCAGTGTCAGAAACCAAAGAAGGCACAATCTAGTGGAAAAGTGTTTGCTTTGGCTGGTGATCCGTCAGGAAATGAGGACAGACTTATCAGAGGTACATGTTTCATAAATAGTACTCCTTTAATTACTATTATTGATACTGGTGCTACTCACTGTTTTATTGCTGCTGATTGTGTTGAAAGATTGGGTCTTGTGTTGTCTTCTATGAATGGCGAAATGGTAGTTGAGGTTCCAGCTAAGGGGACAGTGACTACTTCCCTAGTATGTTTGAGATGTCCTTTGTCGATCTTCGGAAGGGACTCTGCTGTTGACTTAGTTTGTCTGCCGTTAAGTGGGTTGGATGTAATTTTGGGTATGAACTGGTTAGAGTATAACTATGTTCATATTAACTGTTATAACAAGTCTGTGAGGTTTTAAACCGTTGAAGAGGAAGAAGCTAGTTTAGTGTCGCCTAAGCAGTTGCGACAATTGCTGAAGGAAGAAGTTAAGATGTTCTCATTGATGGCAACGTTATCAATGGAGAATCAAGCTATCATTGATGAGTTGCTGGTAGTGCGTGAGTTTCCTGAAGTTTCCCTGATGAAATTCCAGATGTACCGCCGGAAAGAGAAGTTGAATTCGGGATTAATCTTGTACCTGGTACCAGACCTGTATCTATGGCACCGTACAGGATGTCTGCATCGGAGTTGGCAGAATTAAAGAAGCAGTTAGAAGAGCTACTCGAGAAGAAGTTTGTCAGACCAAGTGTATCTCCGTGGGGAGCTCCAGTGCTGTTAGTAAAGAAAAAGGATGGAAGCATGAGACTTTGTTTTGATTACAAGAGCCACAACCTCCTCAAAAGCTGGGTAACTTTTGTTTTCTAGTAGTAATCGAGCCTTTTCCATTAAGAACTTAGCAAGCAAACCCTTAACTCCACTCTTTGTTTCCCAATTGGACTCGATTTCTGACTTTCGCAAATGTAAAGCAGCAACAATGGTTTCAGGTTTTGGAATCCTTTCTAAACCAGTGAAAGGTAATTGATTTCGAACAGGTAATCCAATTAGTTCAGAGAACTCTTCCAAAGTGGGTACTAACTGGTAATCAGAAAAGGTGAAGCAATGATGTTCGGGATCAAAGAATTGGAACAGGACCCGTATCATGTCTTCTTCAAATTTTGAGGTAACCAAATGGAGTAGGTGACCGTGCTTTTCGGTGAATTGAACATTCCTGGGGAATTCTGATACTAAGTTTTTCAGTTCAGATGGCACCGTTGAGATGTTGATTCGGATGTAATCTCTGGTGGCGGGAGCCATTACCTGCAATAACAAAGGTAAACTCTTTGATCCTTGAAATGATTAGTGAAAAAATGATATGCTTATGATGCTTATGATGTTATGATGTCAAACATGTGGCACACACAAACAAATCAAACAATAGCCTTAAGTTTAAAGGCTTGCACGAAGTCCATAGGTGATACCCTCCCCACTGAAGTTGAGTTGGTTAAAACCTGTCCTAGAATAGTATTCGGGTTCTATGATCCTTGGAGGTAACATCTCAATACGGCGCTCGGACGGCCGATCAAAATATTCCTCGAGGATAACTAACTTCGATCAACTTCAAAACTAGCCACTTAATAGGCCACAAGTCAAGTTCAACTAAAAGATTCTAAGACAAATTAGTGTTTAATGACATTTCGGAAGCCTAATATACTCCTTGATCGTTTTCAAGGGACATCAGTATAAACCAAAGTATCGCACTAACGGTGACTACCAGATCAACCGTATCGGTACATGCCGTACAGTTTCCTTGGTCTATTGTCACATACTTAAGGTATCTCGAGATTCGGGTTAGAATCTTTCACACAAGCAAAATACCCAAACAACCTTTTGAAAAATAGAGCAATCAAGTCAAACAATTGAAAACATCAGAGTGATCTATTCTCTTAAGGTAACCCCTTTTGAAAACATTTTTTTTTTAGAAAGTATCCCCAGTAGAGTCGCCAGTTCTGTCATGCACTCGGTTTTTTGCCATACCTCTCGTGGAGAGATACACGAACTGACTCTTTTTTGTTTCTGCTTTTGTATTTTTGAAAATCAGAGAGTCGCCACCGACCTTTTATTTTATCCAATTAAGGAAAGGTTAATAAAAGAAACAAAAAAAAGACCTTTAAGAAATTCTGGGTAAGGGGGTAGGTTATACAAAGGGAAGGTGTTAGCACTCTTTGTATCCATGGTTATCCATGGGCTCTTTAATTTGCTTAGCTCACTTGTTTTCAATTGCTTTTAAATGCTCGTATGTGGTTTCAAATACCTTTGTAAATTGACTTTGTAATGATCCTTGTGCGGATGTATACAAAGTGTTTTTATCTTTCAAAAGATGCTTTGGAAAAAAGAACGTTAACTTCGTAATGATCCTTGTTTGGATATATACAAAGTATTGTCTTTTTGAAAGTTTTATTTTGAAAAACAATGATATATGAGAGATTTGTTTGTTTTGATTTGAGCAAGCAAATTAGGAGGTCTACCTCGAGTTATAAGGTCTTTATCCTATTTCCTTTAAAAATCTATCCTTTCACCGGATATAAACAAAAGTTCGATTTTGCGTTTGAAATAATAGAATTTGATTTTGATTTTGAAAAGAATGAGAAAGGGATTACCCTAAGAGGTGCAAGTGTGATTGTGTTTGGATTCAGATATTTTATCTTTGAAGTTAGTGATCTAACGATTCAATTTTATCTTTGGCATACACGCAGTTTATATGTGCTGGAATTTAAAATGCGGAAATGTAAAATGCGGAAAGTAAATCTACGCTATTACATTGATTGTGCAGGAAATGTAAACTATGCTATTTACATGAATTTGACAACCTATACATTTATCTAGGAATTTAAATTGCAGGAAAATAAAAGAAATGTTTTTGGATTTTTTATGATTGATTTTAATTATAATTAATGCATGATTAATTAAATTAAAATGAGGAAAAGATGAAAATAAATTTAAACCTAAAAATTAAGTTCAAAATATGTTCAAAATGCTTTTCAATTAATTTTAAAACAAAACTAATTTTTTTGGGATTTTTGAAATTGATTTGAAATTGATTAAGTTAATTAACACATAATTATATAAATAATTACACAAATAATTAAAACTTAAAGAGAAAATTATTCTAAATATGAACAAAATTAGTTTATAATATATAAACAATATTTAATATAAAGAACAAATTTTTTATGATTTTTGATTGGTTGAAAATAATTAAAAAGATAAATATATGCATATTATCTAATTAATTATACAAAATATTTAAGTTATGAAGAAAAATAAAATATTTTTATATCAGAAAATAAAATATTATTTTAGAAACTTAAAAATATTTTTTGTGTATTTTTTGGATATTTAAAACTATTTTTAATTAATTTTGCAAGGAAATTAAAATAAAAATAGAAAAATAGAAAGTAAAATAATCAGGTGTGTGATGCTGATGAGTCCATGGTATGGACCACTTGTCTGGTGCGTTGGATGAAAAGTTGAGATGATCCAAGGGCTCAGATCGTGAGGGAACATGATATGATGGTGGTGGGGGACATGCGCTGAATTCAAGGAGAATTCAAACTTTCTGACTGGGACCCACAAGTGCACGCGTGGATGGAAGACTAGTTGACCAGCCAATGATAAGGAGCCACGCGAGCGGAGGGAAGAGTCAGCTCTGACTGACGAACCACGCTTGGACGCGCGGTCATCTTCAACCTCCGTCACCTTCATTTTTTAACATAGATAGCGGTGGTTTTAAACCCCTCTATTTTTACGATAAAAAACACCATTTTTGGTAGCTTCACAAACCTGCAAGAACAAACGTTAGGAAGAGTAACAAATGACCCAGATCCCCTAATTAGGGTGCTCTGAGTCCAATTATGGCATTAGTTTCACTGTTTGAGTGCTGTAGCCATGGGTTCGATGGAGTTGAAGTTTGAACATGCATGAGCACTTGTTAATGGCATGGGATGATTCTCGCGTGGGAGCTAACATGTTAGGGCCCAGATCTACCCTATGGGAACTCATGAACTCATTAGAATGATTAGACTACATTGATATTGATTAAATGTATGAAAACGAAAATTAATTATGTATGAGAGTGAAGAGTACTATACACGTGTTATAACTCTTATAGGACCATATTATGAGTTCATTCTTACTCTATGCCACCTTAGGAGAAGATTGAAAGTGATAGTTTATATTGAAAATTACAAAGTTATGGAATTTTGAGAGAATTTTGGTGAGTTTTCTTGCTATGCCTTGGCTATAATTTCGTGTGTGTCTTGTTGTTGAAGTATTCAGCTTCATTTATAGGCCAAGAGGTGCTTAGAAACTAAGCCAAGAAGCATTGATTGCCTTTGTTGAATTCTTGATTTTTAAATATTAAAATCTTTGAATTGTTGACCAAGTCTTGCTCCTCTTCACTTCTCTTGCCTTGTACTTCAATCTTTTGCAGAAAATTAAAGATTCTTTGATGACTCATGCTTAGAAACTAAGCTATGCATTATCCTTCCATTTTCCATTTTCATTTAATCTTAAAATAGGATAAAATTAAACCAAAAATGAATAAAAATGGTGTGGGCTTTGTCTTGGTCGTGGGAGGCCCATTATATCATGGTAAACATGTTTGAACTATGAAAACTTGGCCCCATTTGGAAAAAATACATTTTTGAGCAATGTTGGTTTTATGCATTTTCCCAAAATTTAGCCAACTTCAACAAGGTGCAAATCCCTCAATTTTTGTCATATGAAGGAGATCTTGCACTTTTTGGAAACCTCAAAGAGTCCTATAACCAATGTATTTGGTCTCATGTCAAAATGATTTTTGATGCTCCTTGTGTATCCTTTTGAAAAAAGTGTCTTTTTGTTGACTTTGAAAATGACCTGTAATGTCTTGGTTCATATTTTTCAAATGGTGAACCTAATGACCATGGGACCAATTGCATTTGAAAGATAATTGAATTTCCTTCAAAATGAGCTTTGTTTTGAATTTTTTGGATGAAGGATGAGAGAGTTATGACCAGTCAAAGTTCAGTTGACTTTTTAGGAGAAAACCCTAATTTTGAATCTTAGGGTTTTGTTGATTTTTGACCTTTCCTTGATGAATTATGATCATCCAATGATCAAATGATGAATCCTTTGACAAAATATGGATGTTGACAAAAAATTTCATTTTTGACTGTCTGTTGACTTTTTTGGTCAAACGGGTCGTCTATTGACTATTTGAGCTGCTGACGGTGCGTCTGAGTGAATTGAAGTTTGAAAATTTGTATGATGGTACTTTGAGATGTATGGAGGTCCATGAAATCCATTTGAGGTCTCAAAAACTTGTTTCTCCTGAAAAAACAATAAACCCTAATCAGGGACTGTTTGTGTAGGAGACAGTTAAGCGTACCTGATTTTTGTGCAGTGTTGAGTCTCTGCTAATCATGTGATATTCAGAAGACTTCTAGGACAAAAATCTTGGAATTTTGAAATGCAAAAGTTTGATTTGATTGATGGTACAAAACACGGAGAATTGTACTGTCAGCAGTTTGACTATCAACTGACTGTTCAGGCATTAATGTAGCAGTTAGAGTGAAAAATCAACAGTCAAAGTTAATTTTCTTTTTGTTGTTTTTGTTTTATGTGAAAGATGAAAGTTTATTTTCATGACTTGTTAAAAAACACAGACATAATAAATAATTAATATTTACTGTACGCGAGCAAAATTACCGATAATAACCCTGAAAATTATTTAATGCACAGAAAAATAAATATTTGACTGGCAGAAAACACACAAAATATTATCTGAATAATTAAGCAACAATATGACAAATAGTACAACATTTAATACTGACAGTACAAATATTACATACTATAATGAACAGTACGACGAGTAAACGGTACATTTAAGAAAATAAGAGATACGGCAAACTTTGAGAATGACGATTAATAACCCATGCTATGACCAACAGAAAATAGATGATCGGGAGTGTAACCATCGCAGGTCCATATTTTTCAGGACTATGCAGACAGAAGAAGGACATGATCACCATAGCAATGGTGATGACCATAAGAAAACATGTTTCCATCCGCTTCGCCATTTTGCCGGGGAGGAAGAGAGAATGGATATGAAGTAGAAATTTGAGAAATGATTTAGAATTTGATGTGAGATTTTATGAAAAAAATGAGAGGTATTTATAGAATGAAAAGAAGGATAGAGACGTTGGGGAATGAAGTGATTCCGTACAAAAGGAAAATTTGAGTGGAAGTAAGATTTGAAAGAAAGTGTATGATAGTGTTGGGAAAAAGAGAGATGTGTAGAATAAAGTTAAGATTTGATTTTTGAAAAAGAGATTTGAAAAGAGATTTTGAAAATAATGGAATATAGTACAAAAGTTAGTGGGAAACAAAAATTAATAATAATTTACTTGTTACCAGTACATTCTGAATCCCGGACTCTGCGCCTGCAAAAGATTTAACTCTGTACCAATTGCGTTAGTACTACTTATCTGTAAATAAATATCAAATAAATAGCGTGTGTGAAGTAATAAACAGTAACTGGCGTTTGCGTAAGAATAAATTCAACAGCAAGCCAAAATACTGTATAAGAAAAAATTCTAAAAAATCAAGTATTCATAAATCAGGATGTGAAAATCCAAGATTATATGAAACTCTTAATTTTTAGATTGAAGTTTTCTTGAAAAAAGATGCGGGCAAATTTTGGGGTATAACAGTTGCCCCTATTCAATCTTCTTAAACCTGAAGAGATTGTCTGAAATCTGAAGGTGGAAGATGATTGAATATTTTAGACGCCCTGAAAATTTGCACTTACCTCCATCGGGAGTGATGTTGGAATTTGTCTTTGAATGTTGTCTGAGAAATGTGGTTGGAAGATTGAAACATTACTTGAGATGGGCTTTCAGATGCCATCTGGCAATTGTGTTGATGGTTTGTTCACCAGAATGAATCCATTGATTATATCTTGATGAAGGATTTGAGAACCTCTGCGTCGACCGTTTCGGAACCGTTTAAGGTTACCGTTTTAAGTCTAGGAGGATGATCGTTACGGAACTGTCCAAAGTTTTTCCGCTTTAGATTTTGAAAGTTGATCGTTGTGGAACCGTCTGAGGTATCAGCTTTAGATCTTCGATGGTAGATCGTTCTGGAACCGTCTGAGGTATCAGCTTTAGATCTTCGATGGTAGATCGTTCTAGAACCGTCTGAGGTATCAGCTTTAGATCTTCGATGGTAGATTGTTCTGGAACCGTTTGAGGTATCAGCTTTAGACCTTCGATGGTAGATCGTTCTGGAACCGTCTGAGGTATCAGCTTTAGATCTTTGTTGCTTGTTTTTGAGTTGATAAGTGATTTGAAAGGAGAGATCTCTTCAGAATGAATCCTTGGCTTGATTATATCTAAGAGGACTGCTTATTTGAATAGAGTTCAAGGGGAACACTGTATCTGATTGAGAACATCTTTGTTGAAGACATCCGTCTGCCTGAAAAATCAAGTTAGTGATATACAATGGCGTGATGCATGTAATGCATGAGATTCTCTAACTAAAGGAGAAATATGCATGTTATGTATGCGTTTGTCATGAAACATTATATGCTGTGTATGAATACGCGTATGACGTATGATGTATGATGTATGATGTATGATGTATGATGTATGATGTATGATGTATGATGTATGATGTATGATATATGATGTATGATGTATGATTGGGAAAATAAATCCCAGCTAGTCAGTCATCTGGAGATGAAGGTATTGTGATTGTTGATGATCTTTTGAGTGGGAATGAGGAAGATGCATAATCCTCCGATGCACTATTTGACCAAGTCCTGGTGTGGAGACCACACCTTCTGGAGATAGTAATCTGGAACAGCCCTGCTGGAGGATAAGATTTCTCGAATCACTTCGTTTGGAGAGAAAAATCTTATCGAGGAATTTGCTGAGAAATGCATTTCTCTTGGGGATTTTCTTCTGATGCTGGTTTCGGGATGATGTCCAAATGATTGGGACATTACCTGAATGCTGTTCCTGTTTTTCCTGGTAAACATCAATCATATTCAAATGCACATGTTCATTCAAAATTATCATTGGGACGTTTACGTATTCAAAACAGAAAAAAGTGAAAATGTTGATTTTGAGCCTAAGCTGCATTGATTTTTGAAAAAGAGCCATGATAGGCGGATTAGTACAGGGAGACAACAATCCTAGTAGTAGGAAATTGTCATAAAGCTTTGAAAAATATTTATAAAGTGAAATAGCTATGTGAAAACAATCCAGTCAAGTTTCAATTCTGCTATTGCCAATCTGTCTTCGAGCATCTCATCCCTCACTTGTTGGAAGAAAGTAATTGGACTGATCGGTGTCTTTGATGTGTTGAATCTTAAAGGTGAATAGGCAGCTATACAGAACATAGTTGTACGCTTTATTCCCTAACTTTTGCCTAGGCTGCCTTTTCAGGTTTTCAGCCTACCGGGATAGTATTATTTAGTCTCTAATTTTTGCCTGGACCGCCCTTTCGGGTTTTCAATCCACCGAGACGCTCATTTTTTTTGGCCTAAGTTTCCCTTTCAGGTTTTCAACTTAGCGAGCTTTTCTTTTCAAGCGAAGTATTTTTTGACTATGTCCGCATTTACAGGGTGTGGGAAATCCTCGCCATCCATGGTGGTAAGCAACATGGCACCGCCGGAGAATATTTTCTTGATTACAAATGGTCCCTCATAAGTGGGAGTCCACTTGCCTCTGGGATCACTTTGTGGTAAGATGATGCGTTTGACAACCAAGCCGCCGGTTTGGTATGCCTGACTTTTGACTTTCTTGTTGAAGGCTTTGATCATACGCTTTTGGTACAACTGACCATGACAAATAGCTGCGAGCCTCTTCTCATCAATCAAGTTTATTTGGTCCAACCGGGTCTGAATCCAATCGTTTTCGTCTAGATCGGCTTCTTTCATAATCCTTAGGGAAGGAATCTGAATTTCAATTGGAAGAACTGCCTCCGTACCATAGACTAAGGAGAATGGAGTTGCCCCTGTTGAAGTACGCGCAGATGTGCGATAACCATGAAGAGCAAAAGGTAACATCTCATGCCAGTCTTTGTAGGTTACTGTCATCTTTTGTATGATTTTCTTGATGTTTTTATTGGCAGCTTCCACTGCGCCATTCATCTTTGGTCGATATGGAGAAGAATTATGATGTTTGATCTTGAACTGTGTGCAAAGTTCAGTAATCATTCTGTTGTTTAGATTTGTGCCATTGTCTGTGATGATCCGTTCAGGGATGCCATACCGACAAATGAGATTGTGCTTGATAAACCGGGCCACAACATTCTTGGTGACAGAAGCAAATGAAGCTGCTTCTACCCATTTTGTGAAGTAGTCAATGGCGACCAGGATAAAACGATGTCCGTTGGAGGCAGTGGGCTTGATTTCTCCAATCATATCAATACCCCACATTGCAAAAGGCCAAGGAGCTGTCAGGACGTTTAACGGGACTGGAGGTACATGTACCTTGTTTGCATATATCTGACATTTGTGACAGGTTCGGGAATGATGATGACAGTCCGTCTCCATGGTAGACCAGTAATAACCTGCTCTGAGGATCTTTTTAGCCATTGTATGTCCACTTGAATGAGTACCAAAGGCACCATCGTGTATGTCTTCCATAATCTGTTCTGCTTCCTTCTTGTTTACACAACGAAGTAAAGTCGAGTCATGGTTGTGTTTGTATAGGGTTCCATTACTTAGAAAGAATTTGGCGGCAAACCTCCTTAGAAACTTTCTGTCGTTGATGGACGCCCCTTCAGGGTACTCCTGAGTTTCGAGATATCTTTTTACTTCATGGAACCATGGTTTTTCTCCCGTTCCTTCGGCATTGATCTCATTGCAATAGGATGGTTCATCTTGTCTGTAAATGGTGATTGTCGGCGCCTCATTGTCCCACCTGACTTTGAACATGGATGACATGGTAGCCAAGGCATCAGCTAGTTGATTTTCCTCGCGTGGGATGTGTTCAAAAGTGATTTCTTCGAAATAAGGAATCCGACTCAGCACATATTCTTTGTAAGGAATTAAATTCGGGTGCTTCGTATCCCATTCCTTTTTGACTTGGTAAATTACCAAGGCCGAGTCTCCGTAGACCTTCAGGAACTTGATTCTTAGATCGATTGCAGCTTTGAGACCCAGAATACATGCTTCGTACTCGGCTATATTGTTAGTGCAGTTGAAGCATAATCTGGCAGTGAATGGTGTATAACCTCCTGCAGGAGAAATGATCACAGCTCCGATGCCAATGCCAAGTGCGTTAGAAGCTCCGTCAAAAACCATAGTCCACCGGGATCCTGGCTCGGGTCCTTCTTCTGGTCCTGGTTGTTTGTAGTCATTGACTAGCATAATGTCCTCGTCTGGGAAGTCAAAGTTCAATGCTTGATAATCATCCACTGCTTGATGAGCCAGATGATCAGCTACCACACTTCCTTTGATTGCTTTTTGTGAAGTGTATTGAATGTCATATTCTGTTAGGATCATTTGCCATCTTGCTATTCTTCCAGAGAGAGCAGGTTTTTCGAACACGTACTTGATAGGATCCCTTTTGGAGATTAGGAAAATGGTGTGATTTAGCATATACTGTCTTAGTCGGCGAGCCGCCCATGCTAAGGCACAACAAGTTTTTTCGAGTAGTGAGTATCTTGTTTCACAATCGGTAAACTTTTTGCTAAGATAGTAGATTGCATGCTCCTTTCGGCCGGACTCGTCATGTTGCCCCAGTACACACCCCATTGAATCTTCTAACACAGTTAGGTACATTATCAGAGGTCTTCCTTCCACAGGTGGTAACAAGATTGGTGGTTTTTGGAGATACTCTTTGATTTTGTCAAAGGCTAACTGGCATTTGTCATTCCACCTTTCCACTTGATCTTTCTTCAACAGTTTGAAGATCGGCACACAAGTAGTAGTCATGTGGGTAATAAATCGGGCGATGTAATTCAAACGTCCCAAGAATCCTCTGACTTGTTTCTCGGTACGGGGTATAGGCATTTCTTGAATGGCTTTGACCTTGGCCGGATCAACCTCAATACCTTTGCTACTGACGATGAAACCTAAGAGTTTGCCGGATCTTACTCCAAAGGTACACTTATTTGGATTCAGTCGCAACCTGTATTTCTTGAGTCTGTCAAACAGCTTGTGTAGATGACCCAGATGTTCTTCTTCGGTGTTGGACTTTGCAATCATATCATCGACATACACCTCTATCTCCTGATGAATCATATCATGAAATAGAGCTACCATTGCACGTTGATAGGTTGCTCCTGCGTTTTTTAAACCAAAGGGCATTACTTTGTAACAAAAGGTTCCCCAGGGTGTTGTGAAGGTTGTTTTTTCCATGTCTTCGGGTGCCATCTTGATTTGATTGTACCCTGAGAATCCATCCATAAAGGAGAATACCTTGCATTGTGCGGTATTATCAACCAGTACATCGATGTGAGGTAAAGGGAAATCATCTTTGGGGCTTGCCCGGTTCAGATCTCTGTAGTCTACACATATTCTGACTTTCCTGTCTTTTTTAGGTACGGGCACGATGTTAGCTATCCAAGGAGGATAACTTACAACTTTCAGGAAGCCGGCATTGAATTGCTTTTCAACCTCGTCTTTGATCTTTTTTGACATATCAGGCCTACTCCTTCGTAGTTTCTGCTTGACTGGAGTGCTACCTTCTTTGATTGGTAGGCGATGAACCATAATGTCCGTGTCAAGGCCTGGCATATCTTCATAGGACCAGGCGAATATCTCAACGTAGTCTTGCAACATTTGAATCAGTCTTTGCTTGACACTGTTTTCTAAATCAGCCCCTATTTTGGCTTCTTTCTTTTCTTCGTTGCTGCCCAAGTTGATAACCTCAATTGGTTCCTCATGAGGCTGTATAGCCTTCTCTTCTTATTCTAGCAGCCTTACAAGTTCTCTTGGTACTTCACAATCTTCCTCACTTTCGTCCTCAGTTTGGTAGATCAGATTTTCAAAGTCATGACGGGCAATAGCAGAATCGTTATCGACTAGATCCAACGTGAATGTGAATCTGCATTTTATTTATGTGAGTGTGTGTAAGAAAACATAGCTATTTGAAAAGAAAAGAAAGAAAAAGGATCACAAAATTTGAAAATGCAAACGTCCCATGATTTTATTGAATGCACATGCTCATGATATGATAAACCCTTATAAAAGGACCAGTGTGCTTCGGGCAAGGCACACGACTTTCAAGCTCATGGTTCGATAGTACAGGAACCATTTTTATCTTTGCACAATATACACAAAGAAAACAGGAAATTGCATTTACTCCTGATCGAAGGAGATCACATCCTCAGTTTTCCAGTTGTTCAATCCATTGTTGTGAGCAGGGAGTATCCAGCTGTTCTAGTTGCAGTTGTCTTCTTCATCTCCCACAGCATTGATTTCCTTAGTGGGGAAATGAGCCGGTGATCTTTCAAGATAAGTAGGATGATCTGTTGGACATGAGGATCCAGGTTGAGGTACCTCTGTTGGCTGAGCGAGATACTCGATAAGGCCGTCCCATCCAGTCGGGATGATGTCTTTGAGGGAGACTTGTGCAGTCTGCTGAGTAGTGTACTGTGACAGAAAGTAACCCTCGTTATTTGGTGTTTCACTGGTGTTTTCAGGAGTAAAATTGTCATCATAATGTTCATCCCATCCAGTTGGGACAATGTCTTCCATGGCGATTTGTGAGCTCGGAGGAGCGGAATATTTCACCATAAAGTCATATTTGCCACTTGGCTCTCCTAGCGTATCCCAAACTTCTTTAGGTGGATTTTGATATTGCTGAGTGCTGGGACTTATGAGACTTTTGTCATTTTCAAATTGATCACCCCATCCAGTTGGGGTAATATCTTCCATAGCAATAAAAGAATTCTGAGGTGCGGTATATTGATAATTATATCCGCCGCTTGGATCTCCCAAAGTATCCCACATTCCCATGGAAATGGGTGGAATTTCATCTGGATATGGCTGAATGATATGGTTCAAGAACACTCCATCGTCTTTAATGGCGTTTACTCCTTGGCTGATGAAATGTGACATTAATCCTCCAAAACAAGGACTTTGATCATTCTTTTGATTTCCACTATCATAGCCCAGGCCTAGCTTGTCGGACTTGTAAGGTATATCGAGGAGTTGTCCCCATACTGTGCAATCACCTTTTTCGATCACAGCTTTGGCATCTTTGAGAGAAGCCATAGTTGTAGTTGGAGTAGCAGAAATATGCTTGGTAGTAGAGACATCTGGAGAGACCACCTCAAAAGATTGGCAGGGAGTTTCGATGAATTCGTCATCCAACTCGACATATTTGGAATTGCTCAGGTGACTAACCACATATTCCTCTTCGCCATAAACTGTGACAATCTTTCCTTTTACTTGATATTTCAACTTCTGATGCAGGGTAGAAGTTACAGCATTTTCCCCATGTATCCAAGGGCGTCCTAGTAAACAGGAATATGCTGGGTGAATTTCCATTACGTAAAAGGTAGAATCAAAGATCTGAGAGCCCACTCTGATTGGGAGATTCACCTTTCCGTACACTATTCTTGTTGACCCATCGAAGGCTCTTACCACAACATCGCTTGGTTCTAACACAACTCCTTCGAAGTCAAGCTTTTCCAGTAATATTTTTGGTAACACGTTCAAAGAAGAACCGTTATCTACCAGCACATGAGATAGAGTGGTGCCATTACATTCAATGGAGATATGTAGGGCTTTATTGTGATTATTTCCAGCAGGGGTTAGATCAACATCAGAGAAACCGAGGCCATTGGTCACTGTTAGATTGGCAACACAATTTTCAAATAGATCGACTGAAATCTCTTGAGGCACATGCGCAGCTTTCAGGAACTTCATCAGAGCTTTGGCATGAGCTTCTGAATACTTTAACAAAGACAGCATTGAGATTTTAAAAGCAGTGTGCCCCAGTTGTTCGACAATATTGTAATCACTCTTGCAGATAATTTTCAATATTTCCTCCATTTCTTGCTTCGATGGATCTTCAACAGTGACCTCCACCGGTATTTGAACTGGCTCAACTTGTGGCTTTTTGCCTCGAGCGTCGATATCTTGATTAGGAACTGGGACCTGGACTGGACCAGTAGCAACATTTGGAGAAATTTCTGGTGAAAAGATCCTTCCACTTCTCGTGATCTTGCTGGTACCCACAATGTTATCCACAGTTAGAGCAGTTAACTTCGTGGCCTCTTCAGTCGAGGTACCCTGCTTAACTCCATGGACATAAACATTGGTGTCGTAACCCCACGGGACAGATTTGTCTGAGGAGTATGGAAATGGAGTTGGGCTAGCAATGATTACTGATGCCACTTTGAGTGTAGCGGAAATTTTGAAAGGAGCCTTGGCAGAGATTTTGAATGGTAAGCTGGAGATCACTGAGACATCCTCTATTCTCATCCCGTTTGCAAAGAATTCGCATAAAACGTCCATAGAAGGGAGCCTCTCAAACATAATGATACGGCGATCCATCCATTTTTGAATTCCCATTCTCAGATTTTCACAACCATTGGGCAGGTATGAGCAATAAAAGCAATCAGGGTCACAACCTGGAAAGTAACCAGCTTGGATTAGCTTTCCTTTGACTTCGAGGAGCGGAATTGACAATTCGGTCACATCATAGATGTAAACAGTGTCTAGGATAGCGTTGACAGTTTTGTCATGCTTCGGCATGGGTGCCGTGATGACATTTGGAGTTTCTGGAGGATCGAACTCAATTTCCCCAGCATCTATCATGTCTTGTATTTTATTTTTTAGGGCCCAACAGTGATCTACGTCATGTCTTGGACAGTTTGAGTGATACGCACATGCTGCATCTGGGCGATAACTCGGAGAGGAAGTGTTGACATTCTTTGGAGGATCTTTTAATGTGATCAGATATGCTTTTAGCAAATGCTGCAATGCATGAGAGATTGGCATATTGATTCTGGTGAAATTTCTTCTTGGCGCATCTGGTCGACGCATATATTTTGGCTGTTGATCTTTTTGAGGTGCAGATGCGGAGATCAGAACTGCCCCCACAGATTGGTGATGCTCATTCTTGCGACCTTTCTGAATTTGCATTGTATTGACCTCATTCTTCCCACTGATGGGCCTTTTTGTAGTACCAGAGGAAGAGCCTATTTGAATTTTTCCATTTTGAATGCCGCTTTCGACACGTTCCCCAGTCAATATCAGGTCAGTGAAACCTGATGATGAGCTTCCCAACAAATGACTATAAAAAGGGCCAGTTAAAGTGCCCATGAACATGTCGACCAGCTCGCGATCAGATAAGGGTGGTTGAACCCTTCCAGCCATATCTCTCCACTTTTGTGCATATCCTTTGAAACTTTCTTTTGGTGCCATGGACATGCCCCTTAGTTGAGTACGGGTTGGTGCAAGATCAGCATTGTATTGATACTGTTTGTAAAAAGCAGCAGCTAAATCTTCCCAGGTATGAACTTTGGTACTTTCCAGCTGGTAGTACCATTCGAGTTGTGTACCCGACATACTTTCTTGGAAGAAGTGAATCCACAATTTGTTATCTGTTGTGTGAGGTTGTATCTTCCTTACATAGGACCTCAGATGTAGTTTTGGGCAGGAAACTCCATCATATTTTGCAAAGACAGGAACTTTGAATTTTGGAGGGATAACAACATCTGAGATGATTCCCAGATCATTGAAATCTAAGCCAGGTATTTTTTGTATCTCCATAGCTTTCATGCGTTCCTCCAACTGCTGGTACTTGTCATCATCCTGTTCGTCTCCAGAATGATAATCTTCTTCATTAGAAGAGAGAGGGTTTGGCAGAACCCTGGTTGCTGTGATTGTCTCCTTGTTCACCATCACCGACTATTTCAGGGATCAGTGGCTTTTTGAACTTTTTGACTGGGATTTTGATCTTCCTTTTCAGTTGGCTCAAGCCTACAGATCCTTTGGGCTTCTTTTTCTTCTTGATCATCAGGGCTTTCAGTTCTTGTTGCCCCTTTGCCAGTTCCAGAATTGCCACTTGAACTTGGGCGTTCTGTGCTTCGAGATTCTTGATGCTTGTTTCAGATTCCATCTCTTCTGACTGAAATAAACAGCGAGGAGATGAGAAATCCGTCATGTGAACCTGTTATGCAATGTATATGAATGAAATGTATATGAAATGAATGAAATGTATATGCAATGAATGAAATGTATATGCAATGTTTTCAAGGATCTTAGAGTTTATATTTGTTAAAACAAAAGAAAAACAAACATTTGTTAGTCAAACAATTTATTATTATTTTTTCTTCTTTTTTTTCTTTTTTGCCTCATTCGGGCTTACAAAACAGAAATAAATAAAGAAAATGAAGGATCCCTCAGGTCTCTCATGGACGCTTTCTCTTTGCACCCAGGAATGTGTTGATCTGCTGCTCTTCTTGGAGTTGTCCAGTGAGCTCCAATAATCTTCTCTCATAGTCTTGACAGTGTGCTTTGAAGGTATTTCTTTCCTCTTTTAGTTGAACCCAAGATTTTTGCAACTCTTCCAGGTCAGTTGGCATATCCGGATGTAGAATAACTTGAGGTTCGTCTCCTTCGGCTTCTGGCTCAATAGTCACAGGTAGAATAGCAGGATATGGCATGATGAGTTTCTGAGTATGAGCCTGAACCCATCTAAGGTAAGGTTCTATAGGAATAGAATTCCATTGTCCCAAAGTTTTGCTTTCTATTCTATAGACACTTCCCCACGCATGTATGAACCTTCGTCGATGTCTGTGGGAATCATCCTCGTAATCAAACACAATGCCACGGATAATCATGTCATGAGGACCGTTTCCCCTTGCATATCCGAATTGGCGTAAAGCTAAAGAGGGATTGTAAGTGATGCCCCCTTTGATGCCAAGTAGTGGCACATTAGGGTACTCTCCACAAGGATCAATGATAGTAATGTCTCTTTGAAAGAAGTTGTTCCACCGGATATCTGAATGAGACAAAGACATAATCCTGCGAGACCATTGCATTCTTTGTTCATTTCTCAACACTGATCGGGGAAGATGAAATGTAAACCACCTAGCCAGTAGTGGTATACAGCGCATGAGAGTTCCTCGTTTCTTCATGGTACGAGTGTGTAGAGAATGTAGAATATCTCCCAGCAATGTTGGTACCGGGTTACGGGTTAGGAAAAGGTTGATGATGTGCACACTTATGAATTGGTCGGGATTAGGGAATAAAACCAACCCATAGATCAAAAGAGCCACAACCTCCTCAAAAGCTGGGTAACTTTTGTTTTCTAGTAGTAATCGAGCCTTTTCCATTAAGAACTTAGTAAGCAAACCCTTAACTCCACTCTTTGTTTCCCAATTGGACTCGATTTCTGACTTTCGCAAATGTAAAGCAGCAGCAATGGTTTCAGGTTTTGGAATCCTTTCTAAACCAGTGAAAGGTAATTGATTTCGAACAGGTAATCCAATTAGTTCAGAGAACTCTTCCAAAGTGGGTACTAACTGGTAATCAGAAAAGGTGAAGCAATGATGTTCGGGATCAAAGAACTGGAACAGGACCCGTATCATGTCTTCTTCAAATTTTGAGGTAACCAAATGGAGTAGGTGACCGTGCTTTTCGGTGAATTGAACATTCCTGGGGAATTCTGATACTAAGTTTTTCAGTTCAGATGGCACCGTTGAGATGTTGATTCGGATGTAATCTCTGGTGGCGGGAGCCATTACCTGCAATAACAAAGGTAAACTCTTTGATCCTTGAAATGATTAGTGAAAAAATGATATGCTTATGATGCTTATGATGTTATGATGTCAAACATGTGGCACACACAAACAAATCAAACAATAGCCTTAAGTTTAAAGGCTTGCACGAAGTCCATAGGTGATACCCTCCCCACTGAAGTTGAGTTGGTTAAAAGCTGTCCTAGAATAGTATTCAGGTTCTATGGTCCTTGGAGGTAACATCTCAATACGGCGCTCGGGACGGCCGATCAAAATATTCCTCGAGGATAACTAACTTCGATCAACTTCAAAGCTAGCCACTTAATAGGCCACAAGTCAAGTTCAACTAAAAGATTCTAAGACAAATTAGTGTTTAATGACATTTCGGAAGCCTAATATACTCCTTGATCGTTTTCAAGGGACATCAGTATAAACCAAAGTATCGCACTAACGGTGACTACCAGATCAACCGTATCGGTACATGCCGTACAGTTTCCTTGGTCTATTGTCACATACTTAAGGTATCTCGAGATTCGGGTAGAATCCTTCACACAAGCAAAATACCCAAACAACCTTTTGAAAAATAGAGCAATCAAGTCAAACAATTGAAAACATCAGAGTGATCTATTCTCTAAAGGTAACCCCTTTTGAAAACATTTTGTTTTTAGAAAGTATCCCCAGCAGTGTCGCCAGTTCTGTCATGCACTCGGTTTTTTGCCATACCTCTCGTGGAGAGATACACGAACTGACTCTTTTTTGTTTTTGCTTTTGTATTTTTGAAAATCAGAGATTCGCCACCGACCTTTTATTTTATCCAATTAAGGAAAGGTTTATAAAAGAAACAGAAAAAAGACCTTTAAGAAATTCTGGGTAAGGGGGTAGGTTATACAAAGGGAAGGTGTTAGCGCCCTTTGTATCCATGGTTATCCATGGGCTCTTTAATTTGCTTAGCTCACTTGTTTTCAATTGCTTTTAAATGCTCTTATGTGGTTTCAAATACCTTTTGTAAATTGACTTTGTAATGATCCTTGTGCGGATGTATACAAAGTGTTTTTATCTTTCAAAAGATGCTTTGGAAAAAAGAACGTTAACTTCGTAATGATCCTTGTTTGGATATATACAAAGTATTGTCTTTTTGAAAGTTTTTATTTTGAAAAACAATGATATATGAGAGATTTGTTTGTTTTGATTTGAGCAAGCAAATTAGGAGGTCTACCCTGAGTTATAAGGTCTTTATCCTATTTCCTTTAAAAATCTATCCTTTCACCGGATATAAACAAAAGTTCAATTTTGCGTTTGAAATAATAGAATTTGATTTTGATTTTGAAAAGAATGAGAAAGGGATTACCCTAAGAGGTGCAAGTGTGATTGTGTTTGGATTCAGATATTTTATCTTTGAAGTTAGTGATCTAACGATTCAATTTTATCTTTGGCATACACGCAGTTTATATGTGCTAGAATTTAAAATGCGGAAATGTAAAAATGCGGAAAGTAAATCTACGCTATTACATCGATTGTGCAGGAAATGTAAACTACGCTATTTACATGAATTTGACAACCTATACATTTATCTAGGAATTTAAATTGCAGAAAAATAAAAGAAATGTTTTTGGATTTTTTATGATTGATTTTAATTATAATTAATGCATGATTAATTAAATTAAAATGAGGAAAAGATGAAAATAAATTTAAACCTAAAAATTAAGTTCAAAATGCTTTTCAATTAATTTTAAAACAAAACTAATTTTTTTGGGATTTTTGAAATTGATTTGAAATTTATTAAGTTAATTAACACATAATTATATAAATAATTACACAAATAATTAAAACTTAAAGAGAAAATTATTCTAAATATTAACAAAATTAGTTTATAATATATAAACAATATTTAATATAAAGAACAAATTTTTTATGATTTTTGATTGGTTGAAAATAATTAAAAAGATAGATATATGCATATTATCTAATTAATTATACAAAATATTAAAATTATGAAGAAAAATAAAATATTTTTATATCAGAAAATAAAATATTATTTTAGAAACTTAAAAATATTTTTTGTGTATTTTTTGGATATTTAAAACTATTTTTAATTAATTTTGCAAGGAAATTAAAATAAAAATAGAAAAATAGAAAGTAAAATAATCAGGTGTGTGATGTTGATGAGTCCATGGTATGGACCACTTGTCTGGTGCGTTGGATGAAAAGTTGAGATGATCCAAGGGCTCAGATCATGAGGGAACATGATATGATGGTGGGGGACATGCGCTGAATTCAAGGAGAATTCAAACTTTCTGACTGGGACCCACAAGTGGCACGCGTGGATGGAAGACTAGTTGACCAGCCAATGATAAGGAGCCACGCGAGCGGAGGGAAGATTCAGCTCTGACTGACGAACCACGCTTGACGCGCGGTCATCTTCAACCTCCGTCACCTTCATTTTTTAACATAGATAGCGGCGGTTTTAAACCCCCTCTATTTTTACGATAAAAAACACCATTTTTGGTAGCTTCACAAACCTGCAAGAACAAAACGTTAAGAAGAGTAACAATGACCCAGATCCCCTAATTAGGGTGCTCTGAGTCCAATTATGGCATTAGTTTCACTGTTTGAGTGTTGTAGCCATGGGTTCGATGGAGTTGAAGTTTGAACATGCAATGAGCACTTGTTAATGGCATGGGATGATTCTCACGTGGGAGCTAACATGTTAGGGCCAGATCTACCTATGGGACCTCATGAACTCATTAGAATGATTAGACTACATTGATATTGATTAAATGTATCGAAAAGAAAATTAATTATGTTATGAAAGTGAAGAGTACTATACACGTGTTATAACTCTTATAGGACCATATTTATGAGTTCATTCTTACTCTATGCCACCTTAGGAGAAGATTGAAAGTGATA